>NC_070592.1:18509750-18828500 GCF_027409825.1 Scomber japonicus | reverse complement strand
AATTGTGCCTCTCCCACCCCACTTTACTGTCTCAAATGGACAATAGTCCTGTTTCCAAACACTGGCTTAATTTATAATAAAAGTGAGCTATTTGAATTCATTTGAAAGTCTATAGAATTATTTTGACAAGAAAGGGATCTGACAGACCATCAGACAAGGCTCCTATCTCACTTACATGTCTTGATGTGGGTTATATTTATATTTCTTATTTGGTTTCAATTAAAAAGATTGTGCCATGGTTCCCAAACCATATTTTGCAGTCCAGTTTAATCCGCTGTAACAGGACATAACAGAAATTCTTCTACAAGTCCCTCTCTACATGTCTAGACACTGCCTGAGATGGGAGCAGTGGTGGCGGAGAAAAATATCAGTCCTACTGAAACACAGGAGGTTGTCACAGCAGGAGGCCTGTGCTCGTAAGCAGACCGAGGTGTTTATTTTCCCGTCAGCGGCCCCGCGTTGTGGTATGCGCTTGAATGGGTCTGACTCCCGCAGGGATCTCGACACCGCGGCTCAGGTTTAAAAGACGGGCCGTCCCAGGGAGCTCTCAGGGCGGATCCTTGTGCACAGCGGGATCGCTAAGGCGGTGTACTGCTGCAGCGCAATGCAAACACTGGAGGTGATAAAGATGGACAGGGGAAAGAGAAAGAGCCACTAGCGCACATAGACCCTAAACACGCACACATGACCACCCAGCTCTAGGCCCTGACGGGAATATATTGTATGAAATTCCAGCAGAAATAGCCTGCCTCTACATGTGGCTGAAACTAGATCTGGCCACTTCTGGAGGTGGTCTGTGGTGCGAGTTACCAGCTGTGAGGCCTCACCTCTGATGAAGGAGGATGACAGACAAGGAGGTCACATTGTGGCACAAGAGCCTTTCGGACCTGCACCCAAAAAGCATATCTCTGTCTTCTACATGAAGTGCATGTTTTGAGGTTTGCCGGTCTCTCTTTTATCTCTCATCATATCTCTGACTCAATTCACACCTCAGTGCCAAAGATTATATCCAGCCTCATGGTGAGCCTTGGATTTGTGATTCAAATACCATGCATAAACCTCATTAGCAGGTGACACAGGTGATAAGGCCTCCAGTGGCCAATAAATAGTTTTTTTGTTTGTTTTTGTATGAGAGGAAAACCTCTGGCTGTTCTCAGCCACACCTGCTCTGCGACTGCCAGGTGAGGCCAGCGTCTGTTTCGCTCTCCAAGGTGCTGAACAAAAACTCACCTGAGGCTTCAGCCTCTCACTGCACTATGACTCAGAAATCCTTAAATAATATATAAGCCAAGCCTATCTTCTATTGAATATATCAAGGTTGTATTAAAGTGTGCAGAATATGATCATCTACTTTTTTAACGGCTAATAGATGCAGTCTTCTAAATATGCCTACAAAATAAATTAGGCATAATAGTAGGCTATACTTTGGCCTACACGAGTTTAAATCTAATTGTATGTTTTCCTTATAATTGCAATGCAGAGCAAAAAAAACCGCATACATTACTTTGGCCTATACATTTATTTATTAAGCAATAATAATATTATAATAAGGAGGTGTTCTTAACTTATTTATGTCACATCTTATAATTTAATATAACAATATTATGTTGGCACTGATATATTTTTCTCAGATAAAAATGTGCTTGAAACTTTGTAAAAGAAAAAAAAGTCTAAAATATTTTCTTAAATCCTTTTGTCTACCTTTATGATTTCATAAACTGGCCTGTGGAGCTACATTAAAAATATTTCAGCAGTTCGTCAATGTGTCTTTGTCCAATACAGTCCTGTTCATATTGGACTGCTGTGACTCAAGTGTTCTCCAGCAGGTCCCTCATGAAGGAGATGTAGACCATGGCCAGGCGGAGCGTCTCAATGCGGGACAGTCTCTTCTCGTAGGCGAATGTAGGAACTTTCCTCCTCAGTTCATCAAACGCCTCGTTCAGGCTAAACATCCGCTTCCTTTCTCGCACATTGGCAGCTTGCCTCTGGACCACGGTGATGATCCTCCTTCGTTTGGACTGTGTGCGTCCGTGCGCCCCGCGGCTGTAGTACTTGGGTGAACCCATCACCAGATGCTGCGCAGTGCTCACCCCGTCTTCCAGGTCCCGGCTCCAGGGAGAGTCGCTCAGGCGTGTCTGGTTGTCCGGACTAGACGAGTTATCATCCACCTGCTGTTTTGCTCCCAAAGCGTACTTCTGCGGAAAGTCCATCAGGTTTATATCACTGACAAAATGTATTAACGTGGAGTCCAATAAGCGACTTTGCATCTCCATATTTAGTCCCCGACTGCACTCTCGCTGTGAATATGTCTGATTTATCTATGCTATTCAGTTAATCTCACAACTGTGTTCAGGACCCGCTACAATCATTCACTAAAGCAGCATCTCAATAAGTATATCCAACCATCTCCAAATCCGGATAGAGCACGATAGGGTGAGATCCTATTTGGCTCAATTCCAAGAGCCTTTCCAGCTGTTTTAATAAGTTGTCTTTGCCACCTCACAGCGTGACATCTTTCATATCTCCCTGAAACCTCTAAATTGAGTCCATTTCTGTCGTTAGTCGGTGGGTAAATGGGTTGAATTCAAGAAGAGAGGCTTAAAAGGCAGAGAGGAAGCTGCAAGGCCCCGCCAATTGATGCGCTGTCCTTCTGGAGGCCCTTAATGAGCTTCTGAAGAACGGAGGCTCTCGACAGAGGGTCATACAGTCTTGTTTGCACTTTCCTCTCTGCTTCAGAAGCTAAATAATGACACTTTTATCACTTAAACAGGCCAGAGGAAGACCAAACACAACATTCCCTAACAGTCACTATACACCACAAGCTTTTCTGTTGCAAATTAAAGCAAATAGCTGTCCGTTTCCATGGCAGGACACAGTCCACACTACAGGGACTGCTGAGAAGGACACTGGTGTAACTGTGGGCTTTAATCCTCTGGAGAGAGAGAGTGCTGGGTCATGAAGAAGTCTGCAGTAGTGAGACTACATTTGCTGTTGTGTTTGATGATAATAGATGTGATGGCAAAGATGTGAAAAGTGATTAGTGGCTGATCATTTAAGTCTGACCTGAATATTTGGTTAAGGCTTTGTTGAGACTACTTTGTTGAGACTAACGTTAAAATACTATTTAATCGGTTGGCAATAGTTTTTCATACTTTCCTGAAAGCCAATAGTGAAACAGTTGATAGATAATTTCCCCACTAATTCATGGCCATGTTTTATGTGCATAACAGATCATTCTGTGCAGAGGAAATGCAGCTGTGAACAGTTTTTACTGCACATTTTGCCTTGGTTATGACCTGCAGTGATTAATTGCAATTGATTGTAATGCTGAGCAGAGCAGAAGCACATGCATATTTATTTTGGTTATAGGTGCTGCTGTGTCCAAAAAACTGAGAGTAGAGACTGTTGAACTGCTTCACAGTACAGTTAGATTATGCACAGGCGGACATCAGCCCCACATTTGACTTGCCAAATAGAATTTCCTTCTTGGTTAACCTAATAAAGCTTTTCAAATTTAATACAATTTTACTTTAATGCAGGCAAGACGACTAAGAACACAAACATTGATCATCCTAATAACTGAATAGGCAGTGGGAAGAGTTATATTTGATACACAAATCAGACATGGAGGCTGCCAAAACTGTCTCTAGAGTTTTAGTTTCTCGGGGTTCAATAACTCACTCAAGGGCAACTAAACTATTGTGGTTGAAGGAATTGGAGGAGTACGCTGTTCTGAAAGTTGCTGAATTCAGCCAGTGTTGTGCTGGTGGTTTTAAAGCTGAATTCACATGGTGACAAATTGATCCAGAGGCTAGATTGAATCCAACTTTCAGCTTTACAAGACTGGATGAAGATAATTGATCTCACAAAAAGTATAAGAAAATGACTGATCCTCAAAGATAAATTCTCCTTTGGATTGTCTTTTGTGGGAGGTCAAAGGTCATGACTGATCCAAGAACAGCACACATGCAGGGCAGAGATATGTACTGTGTGGGAAGTTGCAAATCATACTGCAACAAAAAGAGTGAAAGCATCTAAATGCATCTGTTTAGTGGTCTTGTGCACCAGTATAGATTTGAGTGGCCAGACCTATGATGTTTTTAATAACACTGACAGTCGATATGGTAACACTTAATCATACACTGATGTCAGTGTTAAAAGACATTTTTAAGGAATGTTTATTAATGCAATTTGTCAACAACTGATCATATGAAGCCTCTATACCTGGTGTATGAACGTGTACTTACAATATATCTTTATGTGTTTAACATTTTAAAACCAACCTGTGAATAATTTGAACATATGTGTAAGCTGTCATTGAATTACTTATGCTGTAAGAATTTCTTCTCTTCACAGGTATATTAAGCATTTGTTAATTACTTATATGCAATTTATGGATAAATCATTAGATGAGTAAAAACTGTTGACAAAGACATTAACACAATGCTCTTACATATGCTTAAATAACATTGTAGTGTGATATATCATATGACATCAAGTGCTTACACGGTACTTCTAGAAGATAATAGGGGCAGTTGAAACCAAGTGTCACTGCAAGTTCTAATCAATCATATATAAACAGACACAAATGTCATAAAAGTACTCCAGAGTTTGCTAATCCCTGTTGTACTTTGGTGGTTTTTGTCTTGTTGTCAATCATCGATCAATACAAAGAAAAGTTGAGGGCTCTTTCACAGTTTTATATCTGCTTTGAAGTTGCCTGGAAGTAGGAGTACTGATCAACTTCCAGTAGCTGTGAACACATCAGTGACGCATCAGAAACCCTCTGCCTTTTTTGCATGTTGAATTGCCTTATACATTCCTGTATGATTATTTCATATACACAAGAGTGTTACAGCAGCGAGTGTGTCTTGTATACACACTCCAACCTAAGTGTATCTTCTCCATCTCCCTCCACCGCCTCTTCTTCCTCTCGCTCTCTGTTTTCCTGGCAGGCAGATAAACATGATGGGACATTCCGCCGGTTGTCGTGGAAACGCTGAGAAAGCACAGCTGGGCGGGAGAATATGAGGTAATCTCACCCTGGGGCTGCTGGGTAAATATTGGTCTTAAATAAGGAGTAAAACCCCAAAAGAAGCACACACACAAACACACATGGATACACACACACACACACACACACACACACACACACACACACACACACACACACACACACAAACACACACACACACACACACACACACACACACACACACACACACACACACCTACAGGGGTTTATCCTCAGTTTTGGACAGACCTTCACAAAGACACTCATAATGGCCCATTTCCTGCTCTGTTCTGTTATTACTGGTTGCACCAAATTGATGATAGTTGATGTGAATAATGTTTGTGGAGGTAAACAATGGAGGTTTGACAGAAATGACCCCAGTGTGAAACTGAAACCTTGTGATGACGTATGGAATTTAAGTTGAATTCAGTCAAATAGATTTTCTTCATGTCTAGAAAAAACTGTATCAGGTTATGATATAAATTGTTTATGTTTCAACAGAGTCTCAATGTATTAAAACACAGCTTCATTTTAAATTTTTAACTGAGTGACTGCACTCAAATACCCAACTCAGTCCATAAATTGTAATGCATTATCCTACAGCGCTGCAGCAGAGAGAACACTTGACACTAAATTCCTCTTGGAATTTGGGACCATATATCACCATAATACCACAGTAAAATATGAGTAGGCGGCCTGGGAAGTACCAGAGTTGGGTTCTGCATGTTGGGAAACATGATTTCACTGATTTCACATGATTGAGTGTGAAAAAAGTGTGTATTTTGTGTGTGTATGTGTGTGTGTGTGTGTGTGTGTGTTTGTGTTTTCACTATGAAGTTAAAGTTGTCATTTGGTAGTTTTTTACTGTAGACATCACTGGAGAACAGTATGTGTCCAGTGTGCTGCTCGAGAGCAGCCAGAGCTGTTCTCACCATGTAAATCTGTCTTCCAACTCCTCCTCTGGCTCTGTCCTCGGTGTGCTATAAGAACACAGCCAAATCTCTCCCACCACCACTGTAAATCTGAAATTAGACACTTCTCTCTCATTCTGTTCCTTTGTCTGTTTCACTTTCTCTCCCTATCCAGACTCTTTCTTAGTTGCTTCTGTTACTTTTTCTTTTTTCTTTTCTTTCTCTTCACGTCACTGATTGAACAGAGTACAACCCTCACCTCTCTAACTAGAGTTGAGCTGGCGTGAAAGTTGATGTTGCACATGTTGTTGCATATAAAGGCAGAATTGTTATACTTACATTATAAACCTTGCGCAATAGATTTTGGCAGTACTGCACGTAACTATGGCCATGCCAATAAAGCGAATTTGGATCTTGAAGCTGAAATTTTGAGAGAAGCAGGGAGTCAAAGGGAGACAGAGGGAGTATGGGGAGATGAGTTTAACTCCTGACCTATCTGCCTCTTCTTCATCATGTCACCCTGATGCTTTCTCTCTCAGTCTTTCTTTCCTTTAGCTCTCCACACCCAGAATCTGACTCATTGGTTCACTTGTCCCACCTTCCTCTGAATCTCACCCTCTGATTGGCTAGGCATTTTAGCTAACAGCCAGTCATGGGGTGTTTACACAGCTGGGTGGCCAGTGAAAGGTAGGGCTCATGTATGTGTGTGCATGTGCGTGCTCGTGGAAGTTGGATAAACCCCAATACCACATCATATATCTCCTCCTCCCCCCCCCCTTCTCCATTACTCCCCCTCTTCCTCTGAACCTACACCTCCCACTCGCCAAAACCGCTGCATGGCCTCAACTCCTCCTTTCTGAATTACCCCTCCCTCTCTTAATCCATCCTCTCAACTCCGCCACTGCCACACTAAAAATCTCATTGCGTGGCTCCCTCCACCCACCCTCACCCAATGTCAGCACCTTGCCTCTGCTCGCCCCCTTCTTCTGCTGTCTGAGTAATGTCTGTGTTTATTTTTTGAAAGAAGGTCACCCACTCTTTACTGTGTATTTTAAGGGTGCCATGTTTCATTTTTTTTAAGACTCATATTCTCAACTCTACGTGTGTTGCGTGCCTAAATTGCCGGGAAGAGTGATGCCACTCTTTGATGATAATGATGATGACTAAGATTGGAGCGGCATGCCTAAAGCAGTTTGGCAGTGTAGGTTTATCCTGTACATGTTTGTCTGGGTTTGTTTGTGTACAAGTCATAATTTGTTAAATCAGCATCTCTCTGTGTTCACATTGAGGTAGTTTTTTGCGAAATATGTTTACGCATGACTGTTCCAGATAGATTGAGCTTTTTTTCCCTCTCACCACAGCGGTAAAACTGCTTAAGAAATTAGGCAAGTTGGAAAATATGGACAACACTGAAGAGGAATAGCCCTAATTCTAACAACCTTTGAATGAAAGCATGAATATTTATCCTCTCTGCTGGGAGGAGGCTTGTCAAGTATTCACAGTATCCAAGTGTCAAAAGAAATTTCTTTTTCCACCTTTTCGTCAGTTAAATATGATTGGACACAATGTTTGGGAATTGTGCTGCATATTTATAAGGATTGGGCTGTAGCCCTTACAAACCTTAGGGAATTTATTTCTACCGTAAATGTGGATGAAAATGATGAATATGCTCTAGCTGATTCTGAGCAGATGCTGTGAAAAAGAATGACAACACAATAACAACCGATTGTACGGAAGGATTTAAAAAACAGATTATGTTTCAGTGCCTTTCTATGAAAGTGATTTTCTTAGTTTCTGGTGCTTGCTTTGTAAACTGCCCATAGACTGTATATAAATATGAATGCAGGGAAGGGTGACATCACTCATTAGTTTACAATGGAGCTGGTTTGAAGCACAGAGTTGCTGCTTATAATGTATGATGTTTTCTATTTTACAAGTGCAGGGTCCTAGTAGCCTGATAGAGCAGCAGGTGAGGGAACTGTCAATCACAGCTGCCAATCAACACCCACACAGCGGACACTGAAGCCTACTGCATAAGTCTTCAAATCTTATTAAAGGAGTAATAATTTCCAAAATGACCACAGGCACACTTATTAGTGGACCTGAACTTAGTGATTGAGACCATAATGACTCATTGAAAAAAAAAAAGGTGTTTCTAGAGAAATGTTGACGTTTTTTGAATGAGAGCCAATAGCCAAGGAATTTCTGGAGCCAGTATCAAGTGTCCATTGGTGGCATTGCACTTAAAGGTACATTGGTTTCAACTTCAACTTGTGGTTGTTGCTGCTTGGTACAGACATGAGAGCAACAAGTTGTGGTTTTATAAGGGTTTTGGGACTTTTCCTCCGCCGGGTGCACTGACTTCCTGGAGTCTTGTTGTCACTGCAAGGATGCCAGACAACTATTGGAGGCTCCAGAGAGTCATTGTGCCTGGCCAAGAAGTGGCCAGAAGTGTGAAGTGTGGTTTCTCATCTAACTCTTGGCAAGAAAGTGAGTAAGCCTATTTCCCAAAATGTCTAACCGTTCCTTTTAAGATGAATACAGTTGACTACACAGCTCTTGATAGCCTTAAATCTTTATCACAGCTACACACAGTTTGTTGAATCAACTCAAGTAAATGGAAATGCTTCTCTCACTGTGAATCTGAATCCAGTGTCCTCCGGACTGATGAGAAAACAGATCAGCTGATGATTTGCAACATTTCCTAATTCCTTGGGAAAAGCGTCACAGTGTTTAATCTTTAAAAAATGTGCTCACACCACTTATGCAGCTTCCAAAAGAAAGTGATATAAGAGTTACAGGGGTTTTGGAAAATTACGAAACTTAAAAAAAATCACCTTCAGCTCATGTTTACATGCAACTGTGGTGCATGTTGATTATTTCTCATGCTACACTGATAAAGTATTTGTCTGTTTAATTGTGTGTTAAACATATTGATCACATGTAGACTTTGTCATTAATCAAAATGTGCTTGCTTGCCAGAGTCAGTGGTTGGTTCACTGATCAGAAGAGCCTCTTTCAAATTCTTGTCAATTACTTTATAAGTGCTTTTCCAGCAATCAGCTCTAATGTACACATCATCATCAGTGTTTTGGCCACCCAGGCTTCTCTCTCTCTCATCATCTCCTCTTCTCTTTCTTTTTCTGTTTATCTCACCCTCTTTTATACCCATACCTTCAGCTCTGCAGTGTGACATAAAGGTTGTCATAAAAATGTAATAATAAAATATTTAGTTGTGTCCTGGGTATTGTCCTGTAAAGCTACATGACTAAACATGAGATCATTTTTTCCAGACCCAGAAGCTTTTTTTCCCTCAAGGCTTATTTATTTTTCTGTGGTTTTGGGAGGTTTTGGTCGAAAGTCTGATGATATGCTGTGTGTGTTCCCCACTTTACCCCTCCCCTCATTACTCCTCTCCGCTTTTCCGCTTTCCTCTCGATTTATATGCTCAAGGTGATAAAGATAAATTTTTTACATTAGCTTGTTGTTCCACTGTAAATCATGAGGCTCTGTTTGGCTCTCACAATATGATTTGGCCTCATTTTTTCAGTATTAGCTTTGTCTCTGTGGATGATGTTACAATCATAATAGATGCACACAGTTAAGATTAAAAAGTAAGTCACACTTTTTCTTTTTGTCCTTTTCTTGTCATATTTCCCCAGTGTTTTGGATGTAGGAGTTACAGTTTGGTCTGAACACTGTCTAGACGCCAGTCTAGTCTTCTGATTATACTGAGCCCTATTAATCTCACTGGACTGGCGGGCCAAAGCAAAGCATGCATGCACTCACACACTTTCACACACACATGCATGTGCAAAACTCAAATACAAGTAGGCAGACACAAAGAAAATAAGGTGGATAACTGAATAATGATATGCATAAAAGTAAGAACTGACATGTCATTTGGGTGCACAAAATATCAGATGGATGGAAAAAGCGAAAATATGAAGTAATGTTAGATATGAACAATGAGACAATATTCCAAATGAGAGTGCGGAAAATAATACATACAATAATATAACATGTTATGTGCACAAAAAGAAGTATGTACCTGCACTTATTTTACACATGCAGTGTCAGAACACTATTCAAATCGTTTAATAAAAGTTGAAAAACCACAGTGTAAAAATGAAAACCCTACACTGAAACAAATATTACTCATAAACTGTGTTGAAGTGAAAATTATTTCACATTTACACATTTATGAGTAAAGAAGTTGGAAAAATATGACATTAGAGAAGTTAGAATTGGCTGAATAGCTATGTGGAGGGAAAGTTTCAATACCATCATTAAAATCATTGTTTGTAATTGTATAACAGATCTACAGAGCAGGTAAATAATATTTAAATTGAGATAGTTAAACTGACTATATAACTTAAATTTTAAGGAATAGTGTGTAATAAGTATGCTTATTTGCTTTCTTGCCAAGAGATATTTGAGAAGTTCTATACCATTCTGATGTCTGTCCATGACGTAACAATCAGCAGCTGCTTAGCTTAGCTTAGCATAAAGATTGGAATTGGTGAAACTTTAGCCTGGCTCTGTACAGAAGCGTGACGATACTTTTTACGTCTTTAAAATGTGGAGCATTGCATTGCAGGATAGTTAGCAGAAAGTCCCATGGACAATAGTTGTGTCCATGGCATATACACGGTTCCAATGTGGAGTATTTGAGGACACTTCTCATCCAACTTTCAGAAAATAAACAAATAAGTGTAGTCTATTTTGAAACTGTTAAACTATTGCTTAATGGACCAGTTTGTAGGAATTAGTGACATCTAGCAGTAAGGTCTGAGGAACAGCATTGTGCCCAAGACGTCACTACTGGTGATATCCAAATAGATTGCCTGCATTGGGAGCTGCAGTGTGCGGACTCTTCTCTTGATCTAGCAGTGAGTTGCAGACTGAAACAGACTGAATACACCTAACCTTCCCCTTAAAACCATGTAGGAGAACCCACAGTGGCAGCAAAACAAAGAGTGCAAAAGGCCCTCTTGAGACCCAGTGTTTGGTTTGTCAGTTCTGGGCTACTGTAGAAACATGGCAGTGCAATATGGTCATCACCATGGAAGAGGACCTGCTCTTTATGTAGATTTAAAGGTCTCATTCTAAGGTACGATTTGTATTGTCATGGGATTATACACTAACAAAAACATATTTATGCTATATTCCACAAAATGGGATCCCTGGAACGTCAAAATAGTCATGTTAATGTCTAGGGGACCTCTCCTGTTTGTTGGGTATTAAATCCTTATTTTGTTGTTGTCCACCTCTCTCCAGATGCAAAATGTTACGCACTGAGAGAAGAAGAGGTTACACTTAACTATGAGAGTGTCATGTCCTCTACTTAAGATTAATTAAAACATTTCACTGATGAGTCCCAGAGGTATACACCAGATAATAACCGCGTGAAATTGGACATACACACAATAAATCAAAAGACAAACCACGAGCAGAATGGTGTCACAGGAAACACCCGTCTGTCGTCACCAGGGTTACTGAGGGCAGGATGGTGGGTGTCGGGTGCCAAGGAAACAAACTAACTATGGGAATCCAGCTCACCAAGTAAAAGTAACGTTTACTTTCAGGGTTAAATGTGTGTGCGCATGTGTGCTTGTATTTGTGTGTGTGTGTGTGTGTGTGTGTGTGAACATTGATCCCTTGGGAAAGAGTTTAACGCTCAAGCCGGTCTGTCTGTGTGTGAGCATGGGCTATTTGCCTACCTGAGGGAGCGAGCTCAACACATAAAAAACAGAGATGCAAAGCAGAAGTGCCAAAAATCTCTCAGAAATGCCTTTGAAAATGCCATAAAGGGATTTCATGGATGTCAGTAGGCCTGTGAGTGATGGGCTTTGATACGATTCAGTCCTGGCTGGGCCGTGTTGGAGGATATATGGCCACAGTTGCACAGCTCTGACTGGTGGAACACTTAAGGTTTTATGACCTGCTGCCATTTGGGGCTCTGGGACCGAGCAGAGTGCCGACCACATACTAACTAATTAGGCCTGGCCAAAGGGGGTGTGCAAGGATGGGGATTTGTGGACTGCGGGTTGTGGATGTGGTGTGTCTGCATGAGCGAGTGAGCCAGTGAGTGTGTGGCACGGGTCGTTGCTGTCTGTGTGTGTCCTGAACCTGGAGTATTGCGTCAGGGCGCCGTTTGTTCTCTATAAAGACTCCAAGGGCCCTTTCATGTAGGAGCCGCCAGCCTGGAAACTTTGACACAGGAGATAGAAAGACAGCCAACCTCTGCACACATGAACACACACACACACACACACACACCAGAAAACACTCCTATAGAGGCAACGAGAGGCAGACAGAGGTGTGAGGAAAAGATAGGTCTTGCCTGCTCAACAAAAACAACACTGCTCCTATTGTCTCATCTCTCTCACCCTCCTTCTTCTTCTCTCCATCAGAGGATCATGAAGATAAACGACCGTGCCTAGATATGAGAGTCCAGTGGCAGGAGGGGGGTGTCTGAAGTGGAATGTGTGTGAACTGCACGCTGCCTCCTATAAATCAGGGAGACAAGTAGGAGGAGGAGGAGGAGGAGAAGAGGGAAGACAGGATGGGGGAAGAGGGGGAGGCAACGCGTGAGGGGAGTGATAGCAGGAATGACAAGATAAATGAGTGGTGATGGGGAGGGTGGGCACAGGTGCACACGGGCAGGGGTTGAGATCGGGCATAGAGGCGCAGTAAGCAGAGGTAGGTCAAAAGAGGACAAAAAGACAAACAATGAACCACATGAAGTCCACTTGAGAATGTTTTTCGAAGTATTTTGTGTATTTTTGCAGATAAAACAGTGGCAGTTCCTCAATCTGAGGTCATCGAGAGTATTCTGGGAATTCCGGGAATGATTTGTAATGACTATGAGATTACACTGTATGTTGGATTGTCGGAAAAGTTCCATGTTCTTCTGCTTAAAGCTAGAATATAGGTAACATGAAACATGAGCTTGTATCAGTTCCATTTTGTATGTTTTCATGCTGTTGGCAAGATGTAACATTTCAGTGAGTCAGTACATTTAACTCCTTCTTTGGTACTAGGGCGTCTTTTATAAACTCTGAACTATTAATACCAATATGTTACAAGTTCTTACAAAATATCACATTTTGGCTGCCAAGTTATGAAAAATCCCATTGACCATCATTTCCATTTGGTAGTGATGCAGTTGCACTTCATGAATACGTGCTTGTGGGTTTCATGCATTCTAAATAGTCACATAGCCCAAAGTTGTACATGTTAAAAAGTCATTAATAGTTTTAATCATCACAATTAAAAATCCAAGGGCTAATAAATCTTTAATGGATGTTCTAACTTATAACCTCTTTATTAAGGGTACCTCATCAGAGAGTTGTACCGTCATTTCTTAAGAGACTAGACTAAGTCTGGCTACAATCAGTCCTAGATAACAAAGTGTAGTTTAATATTAATAGAAGAATACATAGATCGACTCATTCTTTCTTTGCAGTTATCTGACTTGACTTTCTTGCAGTGATTAAAATGTTCTCTTTGGGTACCCTATCTTTGGGATATGGAAATGTAATTAAAATAACAAATCATCAACACTAACAATTAAAATAGACATACTGATCTCAGTGACAGAAATATAGGATCAGGTGTGACAGAAGATGAGCCGAGTTAATTGCAGCTTCTTATCTGTCCTCTTTGGGCAGCTCCCGATAAGCTCTTCAACTCTTAGCACCTCACAACTAATTAGACTCCCCACTGAAAGGCAGGATTTGTGTGTGTGTGTGTGGGTGTGTGTGTGTATGTGTGGAAGTGGGGGTAAAGAAAACACAAAAGATATTTAGGCTGTCTCTCAGCACTTTATCACTTGACACCCACTGGTCAGAATAAAAGAGCTAGCTGTGAAAGTTCGGCATGAAAACATCCATTCTTGCTATTATGTTATTACAAGAATATATTTTCCCACAAATCAAAGCAATGTAATATGTTCCCAAACTTTTTCAAGATTTCAGAGACCCCACACATTTCTAAAGAAGAAAAAAATGGAAGCAGTACAAACATGCCAAAATATATATATTTAATTTCCATTTCAGTGGCTCTCAGTCAAATGAAAATGACACACCTTTCTGTGAAAACTGTCCATGCAGAACAAATCATTCCTGACTGGACAGGACGCATTTCATGAATACTGAACATTTGCTGTGAAAATGTTTTTCCTTCCTTCCATTGAGGCAATCCTCAGGACTGAATGGAGGCACAAGAGAGAACAGAATATCTTTCTTAAATTGAGTTTGTCTCACTAGTCTAGCATTTGACCCTCAATAATAAACAGAAGAAAGTGTAGACAAGGTCTCACTCGTCTTATGTCCAAGTGTGGTATTGTGAAGCAGTTGTGCTCCCCCATCAGGCAAAGTAAGGGAATCACAATTAAGTGAGTCCTGATCTGTGAAATGTTCTGCTCTCCTCTCATCTACATGTCTGATCCTCTGGTTAAATGATTTTCATGGAAGAACCAACCATGTGACAGAAATCTTACTTGATTAAAATGTTTAATCACTAAGGCACGTGAGTATATTCCTCCAGAACCACGGTTGTGATTAAATATCTTTGTCATCACATCACATTTTGTACACAATTAACTTGCTTTCCAGACATAAACACTATTTTTAGGCAAACTGCTCGATTTTCCTCTTTTTCTTGGACTTTGGTGGTTCCGATTCTTCACTAAAACCTGATGTGACGTCGCTACCAGTTTCATGTTTTCTTTTCTTGTTTGCTTTGTCGCTATGGTAACCGCTGGAGTCGCTGCCGTGGATCTCCAAAGGAGAGAGCTCCACCTCCTCTGCTTCTTCTTTCAGCTGCTTCTCCTTCTTCTTTTTCTTCTTCTTTTTCTCGCCGGCTTCGTTGCCGTTTGCATCTTTGTCTGTTGTTCCATTCAGCTCTAATGTCGTGTTACCGTCCGGCTGGCAGGAGGGTGTTACTGCCACTTCCTCTTCTCTCTCTTCTTCTTTGACTTTGTCTTTCTTCTTATTCTTCTTTTTCTTGGGAGTGTCTTCAGGAGACTCCTTGGTGGGTTCCGGGGCAGGTTCTGTGTCTGGCGGCTCTTGCTGGTCTGCAGGGAGGGTCGATTCTGAGCTCTCACCCATAGCCAGCAGCTCCTGGACCCTGAGACACACAGACAAACGGAAAAGTCAATCATGGGTTTAACTACATCCTGAACACTTTGAATCCCAGAAAAGTCAGTTTCTACATCACAAAACTATCTGCTTCAGAAAAGTGTAACGCTCAAAGAATATCCAACAACAAAAGGAGACAACTCTGAACAAAAAATAATCAGTGTGTGCTACAGTCTGTTAGTAAAATAATGCTACAGCTCTTCAACAACCGAGCAAATTCCATAATGTTGTTTACCAGCAGCTGAATACGTTGACGGGGTTAACCCCAAACTTTGCTGCCTGAATCTAAACCAGTGAAGTTGTCTCCCCCTGTACATGCTGACCACATTCTGGAGGCTGGGGCAGCGTGTCTGGTACACAGCCATTAAAAAGGTCACTCTAAAAGACCTGGCTAATAAGAAAATGAGATAAAGATATGACATTCACAAAATATGTTAGAGAGCCATATCTTAGTTTGAATTTCCTGTTCTAGTAAACAAATACCTGTATTCTTAACTACTGAATGTAGTAATAAATATGAACAAGTCATGATCTGAGATTTTATCTTTATTTTTCAGTACAAATACCTAATAAGAGCTCCACTGTGTACTGTGTTTATTAAGTGTTACTGAGGTAAAGATGATTATTAATTATGCTATTGATTTTACGTAATATTGCCCACCCCTACTTGATTACACACATCGTAAGTTTGTCATTCAGTATTATTACAAATGATTCCAGGTTAGACTGATGGTCATTTTTTCAACTGCAGTTAAAATCCCTTAAAAACCACCTTTACTGTGTCATAATTCTTTCTCCTGCCATTTAAGCCGAAGCTTTCAAAAAACACAAGTTAATATTTTTGAAAATAATCCCCAAATTGGGGAAATTTAACTCGTCTTATGATTTAAAGGTTGTGGTTGTTATGCAATATATTGCTGTTTATCTACTTCATATTTTATGCTTGTCCTGAACGCAACTAACCATTTTTGACCATCTTTTGATGAAAGCTATTTGATCACTTCATCAGAATCCCTAGTGGTAGAGTTTTTGGTGTATTCCCATTGTTCAACCATTTCAGTACTGACTGAAGCTTGAAACTTCATGGGCCTGATTTACTAAGATCCAAATGGGTACTAAATTGCGTGTAAAGTGCAATAGATTGCATGATCTACTAAGAATAACTGTGTAAATGAAAACAGTTGCAACAGGGTGCAGACAGCAGTATTTAACTGAGGGTTTTGTGTGTCTGAATGGAGAGTTTGAATGAGCAGAAAGCTGCAAGCGCAAAATGATATGTGATCAGGTTCTAGTGGAAGAAGTTAACAAATATATTGAGTTATAAAAAAAAAAAATATTGCCAGAAAAACTGACATGAGAGAGTATTTGTGACAAAGTCAATGCTGTTAGTAAAACCAAAAATATTCCACTCCAACATATTAACACGGGTGGAAAATCTCCATCCTGTGTGTATTCTGTCATTGTGCCTCCATCTCCTCGTCTCCACAGTAACAGAAGTCATCTGTGCCCTTCAAAACTTATGATTTATAGACGCAGTTAGCATCAGAAAAATGACCTTCAGGTTTGGTAAATCACAATGCGTGTGCTAAATAACATATTTGCATTTTCTCCTCCCTGTATTTTGCACACTGGGGTTAAAACACCTCATATTACATATTCATTATGGCAAACGTACTAAATGGACAGTGCATATTATCTTGCACAGTTGAAAGATGCAAACCTCAGTGCGCTGCGTTAGTAGATCAGCTTATATATTTTTTGTTGGTGATGTTAAGTTTGCACACGTTTTTACACACGCAGACCTTTAGTAAATCAATAAATAATTTGCTATGCTTGCAGGGATGGCTCAGATCCCACTGCACACTGGCACACTGACACACAAACACACACACACACACCCCACTGCACACTTACTTGGTTCTGTCCAGCCTTCCTCTGATCAGCAGGACCCCCGCAGTGTCAGCATCGAGTGTGGTAACCTCAATCTCTATCTCAGTGCCGATCCTCGGCCCTGCGTCCCTCCAGGTCTCCACAGAGACTAGGTTGGGTTTGGGAATGCTGGCATTGAAGCAGCCGTGCACCAGGCAGCCCACGTGGCTTACACTTAGTTTATTCACCTTACCCTGTGAAGAGAAACAAAGTAAACATTAAATGACTTGACCATGATGCAGGCAGGCGAGAGGTTTTACAAAAATCTGATGTGTCTGTAAATGTAAATCAAATCTCACCAACAGTGTCTGTCCTTTTTTGGGCTGAAATACAATAAAGCTGGCCTCTATGTCCATGTGGATGTAGCCGCTGTCATCGTAAATGTGTCCATGCTGCTCAACTATCTTGATGTTGTCATAAGCTAAAGGAACTCCCTTCAGACTGCAAGAGAAAAACGGGTCAAGTTGAGTTAGCTTGGCAGGAGCTAAAATAGTTTAATATTGAAATTCATGCTATGGAACATTTTTCTGGGTGTCGCATCAGCTCAATTTTAACACCAATACAAATACTTGCACACAGATACAAAAGAAAGCAGGTCATGATGTCATCTGACACCTAAATCTGGAGTGCAGGACTCTGGCAATGAAAGTGATTATACTGTCTACATTACACTTACGACATAGGCTCCCCTGTAGCATACTCCGTCTCTACTGCTGGGGCTGTAAAATAGTGGATACATTGTTTTGACTTGTCTCACTATCAGAATTTAAACCACTCGGTCTGATAATATTTGGAAAGTCTAGAAGAGCCACATGATTATAAACTCTGATTACTGTGAGATGCAGAGAGATTCACTTCAGAACCGTTACCAGTTGAAGCTTCTCAAATAGGCTTACTGCTTTTCTCTTCTTTATATAACTGGTTTTCAACTGTTACTGTGAGATAAACCATTTGAAGACATCACCTTGGGCTCTTGACTGTAATAGTCTTGTCAGAATTTTATGGCATTTTTTGGACCAAGCTATTTATTCATGAATCAAAATATGAATACATATTATTTCAAATGGACTTGCATTGCCAAGGCAACGACCACAAGAGAAATATGGCAGAATTCGGTGCAATCCGTCAGCTGTAGAGTAATTTCTGTCCCTCTCACACTTCATGACAACTGGAAAAAATTCGTCCCATGTGAGCATAACGGTTCACTCACACTCTCCACCTCTCTGACCTGAATTCAGCGTCACTGTCCACAGAAGCAGCCGTCTGTCAGCTGGAGCTCCTGCAGAGCTGAGAGAACAGCAGCTGGACTAACTGCTTTCACCAGACTCACTGACAGCAAAAATGTACTGAACCTAAATATTTTGCATGCCGGCTCCTCAGGTGCACACAACTGTGTTTGTATTTATTGATTTGGTGATACAGTTAATTAGTTCAAAGACATATATAGAACGGGATATTTGTGTGACTTAAAAAACTGCCTGCTAAGATTACACTTCACTTAACACGACAAAAGAACATAAAAACGTGTGGGGGTCTCCATGAGACTGTCTGGGATTAAATGATGTTTGATACATTTAATAAAACGGAAGCGCCTCTGTGCTGTAATAAAACACTTTGTTTCTAAATAGGCCATAGTCTCTACCACCATTCAACAAGAGCTGGAGATGGGAGACTGTCAGGTCCTCACGCAGACAGCTGTCCTGATGACTTCCGCCTGTCCTGTGCACAAGCATGAGCGTGCCCTGCTGCTGACTGGTTGGAGTAATGGTTCAGTCTAAGCCACTTTTTGTGTTTCTCATTTACAGAGCCAGTGCTGTGTATGAACAATGGATTTTTTAGCACATGCACACAATGGACAAATAATGGACTGTGAGTAGATACACCCTGAATCTGATCAAATGTGTATTGAGCAATCCTTCTCCAGAAGACACTGACTAACTTTAACCACTGGTTACCAATCCTACTTCTGGGTACCCCATTTGGTCTTTTACACCGTAGACTGGAAAATAACTGGAAAACACAAATGTAAATCATAAAATTAATTAATACTGAATACAATTTTGCTGCCTCAGTTTCAGCGTCATGAGTCCTGATTATGTGCATGCTGACTGACTTACAATTTACTTATTTACTTAGATTCTGTGTCCGATAATGGATCTACTCCTGCGTTTAATGCGCTTCCACGAGGTTGACCGTCCGTTTCAAAGCAGGTGACAAACACATATATTAAATAGAGGCTTAGCATGACGATAGAAATGATTGACACAGTTTTATTAGTGTGTTTGTGGACTTTAATGGGGGGTGGTGTCGTGCGCTGCACAGCAGCAGGTTGGACAGCGCAGATGAAGCTGTGTGGACAGAATGTTTGTTTTTGTGTTACCTCTCTGAGAACTTGAGCAGCTCGGCCTCCAGCTCCTCCTTTATTCCTGTCTTCTTCTTGTTCAGGTACATGGGTGGCAGGGCGATGTGTCTCCGATGCGTGTTCATGACCAGACACGAGTACGGCGCTGATAGCAGCTCGGAGGCGGCGGCGAACGACGGGACCGCGCCCGCATCTGTGTCCGGCTTAGAGGACACTCCGGCCAGCTGCTCTTCGGCGCAAGCAGCGGGGATTTCGCTAGACATTTTCACGTGTTTTGGGTCGCCTTCAACATGCTCTAAGTTCGCCATGCTGTCCAAGAGGACCGGAAGACAAACAACAACCTACTTCCGCTCTGAGGAGCGCTAATCCTTTGGTAGATATTGAAAACAATTGTTTATGTCTCCTCCTGCTGGTCAGGAGGTGGGATGACAGCTGACAATTCAAACAAGTATTTAAGTTAAAGCCCTAGATGTATTTTTAACCACATAAATTACTGCTATATTTACATGCATTTTTCTTTAACTGTTGAGTCAAGCAAAATAATAAAAGCAAACTCCTGTTATTAACAGAAAACATGTTTTTACTCTCTGCCTAGTGCATTAATATATATGTTGCATGTAGTTGCATGTGGTAACACATATGTTTCTCAAAATATGACAATGTAATAGGTGTAAAATTCAAATTTCAAATATCAAAAAGATGGGAAAACAGGTGCATCTCAGGGGCCTCAGAACCTCAGGAAGCCCCCAAAGCCCCATATTCACTATTGGCTTGTGGTTACACAATTCATTGTAATTTTGTTTGAGAATATTGGAATATGCATTACTAAAGCACAGTGTTTACAGACATGATAAGGGCTTTCAGGTTAACTCTGTTTTATTACCTGATTTAAGAGCCTGTCTAGAAGAGGGACCCTGTGTGAATATCTAGATTTAAAGGATAGGTTCACATTTTTTCCAAAAACAATAATTGGGTGATCAAATGAACATTGACATATGTTTTTCTTGCTGTAATCATTCTTCCTGTTCATACTGGTTAGTAAAGTATCTTTTTATAATGGACGTTCAATGTAAGTGATGGGGGACATAATCCACAGCCCTTCTTTTATATTTAAATGTTAATTTGAAGCTAACATCAGGCTTCATTTATCCAAATCAGTCAAATCAAGTCACTGTCTTTTCGGTGTCAAATTTCTCTCTCTATCTCTTTATGTTATGATGATGTTATCCTTGAGTTCTTACTTACTTAATAAAAACTATTCACATGCCCTTTGTTATATACACTTCAGGTCAGGTCTGACTAGCCTGACAAGAATGCTGTAAAGCTGTTCATCAAGAGACATTCATCGATTCTGTATCCTGTTCTTACCTGCAATAGCACATTAAGATCATTAGGGTGACCTGAGGTGTCAGTTAGTGCAAAGAATGCACACACACACACACACACACACACACACACACACACATGCACACACACACAAACAGACACACACATGCACACACACACACACGCACGCACGCATTAAATATTGTAGATATTCTAGTGTTACTGTTTTCTGACAGAGCAGCACCGCAGGAGGTCACACGATTCAGTGTTTCACACACACACACACAGTCAGTCTCCGAAGTGATGATGTTTCCAACACTTCAGAGGACACAACATTCATTTAACCGTACATGCCTAACCCCAAGCCTAAACTTTCTTTCACTTTAAACCGAGTCTTGAACCTAAAGGTAATTATTCATATTTACGGGGACTTACCTTTTGTCCCCATAAGGGAGGGAGTCCCCACAACATGACTGTTTAAAAAGATTTACATTCTTTTGTCCTCATCTTGCTCATGAGGAATACCTGGACTACACAAACACACACACACACACACACACACACACACACACACACACACACACACACACACACACACACACATCCACAGAAACAGGCAGTGTGCAGATCTTCTGCTCTCTGGGGCTTCATGGCGCACTCCAGTCTGTTGTCACAGTGATAAATAGTGACGTGGTTTCTTAGTCAGCAAGAGCTCCCAGCGGCAAACACTGTAATGAGCTATTGAGCAGCGTGATGTTGTCAGAGCAATTGTATATCTTCATAAGAGGTCACATCTGTGTGTGTGTCTGTGCATGCACATAAGCATATGTATGATTGTTTTTTATTGCAGCTTTTGCTTTGTGAAGCACTTAATATCCAGGTTTGAAAGTTGCTATAAAATAGATTTACTGCATCGTGTAACTTTATGATGAGAATGAACAGAGCCAAAGGCATCACTATGTTAAGCTGACATCACACAGGGATGTCGTGACTTCCTAAATCCAGCTTCACACTGATTATGTTGACAGTGCGTCATATTGTACACTTGGTTTTAAGATTAACAGCATGCATTTATCAAAAGATAAACATTTAGTGTATTTAGTGTATTTCAGTATGATGAAATGGGCTTAATCTTTTGGGATCAAACTCATCTTACTGCTCACTCCGTGTGTGTGAATTAATCTCTCAAAAACTAGCTACAATGAAAGATATTATCGACATCACTGAAATAATCCATGTTGACCATCATTCAGATTAGTCATACTTTAATTGAATTCACTTTTATAAGAAGCTTTTATAAAAAATATGTTTGATTTATAGATACGTCTAGAGTCCTGATATACAAGCATGATATACAGTACATTGCGCATCACTGTATTTTCATGTCAAAGCATTCCATTATCAGATGATATACTATACAGTTTACTGATCTCAAGATCTGCATTCCATAAACCCATAACAAGAAGAGAGAGAGAGAGAGGGGCGGGGAAGAGAGGACATCAAGACTGAAATAGCAGTAGCTCTTCAAAACAAGTGGATCAGCTGCATGCTTGGTCTGTGCTCATCACTTTGAGGCATCTGATGGATAAAATCTATCCTGTTCTGCTCATTAGTTTAAAGGTCAAATGATGTAAGATGTCAGATGTTTGTCACCTGAATTGTCACCAAAACGGCGGCTCTCCATCCTGGCTTTGGTTTGAGTTGATCAGAGGGGGTTTGAACCCATGTCTGCATAATTTTTCAAAACACAAACGCCTCCCTTTTGTTGTCCAAATGTTGGTCTTGCTCTGGCGACAGTCAGGATATGGTTATATGCTGCAGCCGCAGAAGTACATGCTGTATTTGTCTGCAGACAGCAAGCAATTCATATACTGTCTCTGTTTCAGTGTGTCCAAGTCGCCTTTGGTGGTGGTAGTGTCACATCATGGCGATACGGTGGTGTGTCCATTGTAGGAAATTTGAGGGATGCCGTTACTGGAGTTGTCCAGGATCTCCTGTTAAGCACACATATAAACATATTTCTGTGGACTTTTAAGCCTTTTTGACTCTGATATGAAGTTCTGTCCTGCTGCTGTTTCCTACCTTCTCTGTCATCTCGTGCGAATGGTGAAGCGAGTGTTCCCTTTCCAGGAACATCCTCTGCTGCTCAGAGCTAGCTAGACGACAGGTCAGCCATGTGGATAATGTACAGGAGGAGATGCCTGGACAGGACAGGAAAAGGGAAACCAGTTGGAAAAACAATAGAAGAATTCTTTATTTTCATAGTCCCTTCAGATATGTTTTATATACTAATTAAATGAAACGAAACAAGCAAAAATATACATCTGCCTTCTCCCTTATTAAAACATGCTGAGTGTGTGAAAATGCATATGTTTAACTCCTGGACACAAGATATTTGCTATGTCACCGAAAAACCCATTCTCAGTGTTTCTCAGGTGTGTAAGATGCAAAATGGACCGTGACTGGCTTCAAAACTAATTTAAAATCATGCTCATCTTAAACTTTTAACCTTCAGTAGATGCATGTGAAAACAGCCTTTTAGTGTACACACAGAACATCATTCTGCACAGTGAAGCTCAAATGAGTCTGAATGACATAACAATAAGCAGAACATATTTCTTAGTAGAGATGGAGTTGATGGGATGAATGAGTGTGCTAAACTATCTTTAGTATGACATACTCTCTGAGGAAATTATTTTAGGGGAGACCCAGAAGAAAAATCATGGTGGAGTTTGATTTTGAGCTCTGGAGAGGTCAGGGTGAAATCCTTTTGTGTTGCATTGAATCACATAATGCAGTGTTGTCTAATTTAATGTTTACCCAGACAGGCCAGAGTCATGGCAGCCAGGTGGATAGAGCGCATGGAATCAGGTCGTTTGCTCAGCGCACGAACAAACTGGAAGTTGAGGATACCGCCGATCAGACCGCAGATACAGCACGCTGAAAACAGGATCATCTGAGAGACAGAGAGAGAGAGAGAGAGAGAGAGGTGGGGTGGGGTAGGGTGGGGTGGGGGTGGGGGGGGTTGTGTTAATGCAAATGCAAAAATTGATATCCCGTCCACAAATCTGTAAACAAACTGACAAAATGTGATGAAATGGGATATATACAAACTACAATTGAGCTTCCATCTCCATTATTCTGCTGTTTAGGATGGCTCCTGCTGCAATGAGTAATGTGTATCAGACAAAATAAATCTCATTTCCTATTAGAAAATTGGATCGCTCTCAAAGCTGACTATCTTATCCAGAAATATTGCACAGCTTGTAAATATGCTTGCATCACTCATGCGGCGTATATGAATGTGTGTGTGTGTGTGTGTGTGTGTGTGTGTGTGTGTGTGTGTGTGTGTGTGTGTGTGTGTGTGTGTGTGTGTGTGTGTGTGTGTGTATCTTGACTGTGTGTTAGAAGGTTGGCAAGATTTTACTCTCAGCCTGTAATAAATCATAAATCGCAGATTATTTGAATTGTAGGCAGCAACTGGAAAATTCAATCTCAGTATGAGAATAACATTTTTCCAAATGGGAAAATGATTGAAATACTGTTACTTTGTAATCAGAATAATATAATCCAGTTTATTCAATACAACTCTCTGCTGATTGTGTATGCAAGTATGTGTGTGGGTGTGTGTGTGTGTGCGTGTGTGTGTATGTGTACTGTGTCGACAGTGCAGGTTTTCTTTCATTGCTCCCAGTACAGATGCCTTTAGTGCCTCTAACCGCATGGAAAAGGGCATCTCCAATTTCAGTCATTACCCTGTGAAGTGTGGAGTGCAGCTGGCATGAGTCCGGAGCCAAACCAACCTAATGCAATAATCACCCCACAGGCAGACAAGGAGAGAGGGGATGGAAAGAGATGAGCAGAGTAAGATGGAGAGGGTTAGAGCACCAAAACGAGTGGGAGGATGAGATTGAGCCGAGAAGGCAGAGAGATGGATGAGAGCGATGAAAACAGGAAAGAAATCGAGAAAGAGACGATAGGTGGGGACAGATAGGGTGAGATGGGAGACAAAGGTTGAGGGAAGTCTCTGTTACAGCAGATTGTGCTGACATTGATCCGTCATTAGTACTCTCCCTGCAGGAGAGAGACAGATAGACAGACAGTCAGAGAGAAACACGAGGGCTCAGAGACAGTGAGAGAGAGCGAAGCATCCACTGAGTGAAAAAGACAGAAAGAACGACAGAAAGAGAGGAGGAGAGGTGACTGCTTGTCTCCTCTGGTTTCCTCAGATGTCTCTTTCAGAACACATTGTGTGCACCTGTTCAGAGGACAACACACACATGCACATATACACACACACACACACACACACTTTTGAGTATTCAACAGGGTTAGACTGTCCTTACTTGTAACTTCCAGGGGTAAACATGCCTTGTGTGTGTGGTCAGTATTCATGATACAGAGGTGATACATTTGCATCCTCAAGGCTATGTGATATCGATACGTACACTTGAAAGTACATATTCAAATAACTACTGTGTGTGACTAAAATGTGATACTATTCTCTAGTGTTTTCATATATTTTGGGTTATCAACAAATCTTTCAATTCAGAAACATAGAGCTAATGGCCCATTTTCTGTATATAATAATCAAGATTAATTTGGGTGTGTCTCAAAGGCTCTCTTGCCTCACAAAATGGAAAATGTAGTGTCTGAATTATGTTTCCAGTTGTCTTTGTTCCAGTCAACTGGAAATAGATCTTGATAACATGGATTAAAGCATTAATGCAATTAATTGGCACTCAAACCCCACCACTCAGTGTTTTGTCTCACTTCATCTCATCAAGTTTGTTTGAGGTCAGCATCACCAAGAGCGAGGGATTTCAACCAGAACAGAGAAGAAGAGGGGGAGAGAGAGAGAGAGAGAGAGAGAGAGAGAGAGAGAGAGAGAGAGAGACAGAGACAGAGACAGAGATGAAGTAATGTCTGACTTCCACTAAATACTAATTTTTAATTGTGGGGGTGGACACTTTCTGAAGAGCATGAAATGATACAGTCTACCACTACCCGAGGAAGCTGGTGTCCTCGGCTAACATTGCTATCTATCAGAGGCTGTAGTGAATTTAAAGGTTTGTTTTAAAGCGACAATGAAGAAAGAGTTATTATATGAAATTAGATGACACAAGATGTCCATTGGTACCATTTCATGCTAGCTTGTTGGGAAGGGGACTAAATAGCACTCCAAAGTTAAACCAAATTTTAGTGAGGAAATAAACTGGCACGGTCAATTTCAAAGGGGTCCTTTGACCTCTCACCTCAGGATATCTGAATGAAAATGGGCTCCATGGATACCCATGAGTCTTCTGCTTACATATATGCCCACTTTATGCTAATCTTATGCAGTTTGGGGCAAAAACCACGCAGTGTTTTTCCATGTAGTATAAATCAGTTATTTTTGCCTATTCTAAAAATGTTTTATTTGAATATTTCTGCGTATTGGGATCCCTAAACAGTCTTCACAATTGTATAAACTTAACCTCACTGTATAACATGGCCTATTGTGACTGCTAGGGTAATCACATACTCATTAAGCTTTACAGTCACAAACTAGAGACCTCAGGCATTCAGATGATGTATGGCTTCCTGGAACTGACAATAAGGGAGTTTCAGAGCAATTTCCAGAACAGAAGTGCTCGCCACAGCATGGATTTTTCTATTGTGTTCCTCAAGGTCTTGGTGTCTTAATGTGGTATTTTGGGGGGATTTAAAAAAACAAATGGCAGTTGCCCAAAAATTGCTACAACAAGTTGTGAGACATAATTAATGGCAATTATATACTTCCATCATAATACTCTAAACCTTATACACTCTAAACTTTCAAAATTTGATTAGGCCCCTAAACATTACTACTACATTAATTTGATACAGTGCCGAGCTGCATCTCAAGTTAATCTCCAGGTTCCCAACTTTCAGATGATGTATACCATTTCTATGTGGCATATACTGCTGACTTGCTACCTTCCCCTAAAGATCCCCTGATAAGGGGGTGGGAGTCTCTGATAAGGGGGTGGAAGTGGGTTATTTTTTTTTTACTTTTTTTTTTCAAATTATACTATTCCTTTATGCAGTTTAGTCAGTTCAGCCTATTTTCTGACTCAGCCGCTGTCTGATACAGGACGTTGCAGACAGCCCACTATGTTCTGATTGCTTAGCTTTCGGAAGCTGACCCTCAGCAGACATTCAGCGGTTCTGGAGTTGATGTAAATAAACAGTAGTAGTAGGATTTTACTTCATTTACTCATTCTTTACTCAAAATGGAAACTTCTAACATACATCCGTATATGTTTGAGCCCTGTTCTGATCTGAACTATGAAAATGAACAATGTTAACAACTGACAGAACAGGCAACAAACAGTACCAAATGGAAAGCCATTTGTGGGCATGTGTGAATGATTTGGCGTCTTCAGGAAGAGGAAGTAGAGAGTAGGGGTGGGAGGACGGGTGTATTGAGGGGGGGTCAGCGCCCAGGTGGGGACTTCTAATGCTCATGTCTACGATCTGGGAGGGATTACTGAACAGTTTGGAAGTTTGTTTGCTTTGTTTCTGTTGTTTCTGCTTTTGTTTTTTATTATGTTTGGACTTCGGATGATTTCTAATTAATTGTGCCTCTTGGACCTTTCAGAAAAACCATTTGGACACTCTGGATGTAGGCGTGGTTCCCCTTCAAGGGGATGTTTGTTTGTACTGTAATGTCCTTTCATTTTGTTATATAAAATGGTGGAAACATTGAATAAAAACAGTTGATCACAAAACAAAGGAAGAGGAAGTAGAGGTAACTTAGCAAACACAGTACTCAGAGCAGGCTGAAGCCCTGCCTTTTGACTTGTAGGGAGCATTTTTACATTCAATTTCAAGTTTTGGACCTTTGACCAAGTTTAACTTAGATATCCAACATCATAGCAGAATACACGATAAGTGACAGAAATTCCCTATCATTTTATGTTCCTATTTAAATTCAGCTTGTGTCACATTACTGGAGTGTTCTTCCTGTCTGTTGCAGCAGGAATATGCTTCATAGGAAAAGATTAAGAACAGATTACTGGTTCTTAGGAGCAACAACCAAACCAAGGATGTACAAGTACTTACAATAAGTCCTGTCCTCTTTCGAGCGCACAGCACCCCACACATCCCACAGACCAGAAACTGTAAAGAGAGAGAACAACACATGAGTCATTGAACAGTCTCAAAAGTGAATTTGTCACTGAGAAAATTACTGGTTAAGACACTATATAAAATGTACTCCACACCATCCACCACCTTCCTGACAACTGGAAGGGTGAATGTATTGTTTACACTCTTGTTATTCAGATATGATGCAATTTTCTCCCCCTAAAACAAGGAGCGTGTCATTGTGGGTTTCTAGCAGGAAGCCATAATGTCCTAGATGTCAGTGAGTCAGACTAAACTGGAACAGCACGGTGGTGTATTCTGCTGGCAGAGCGAGCATACAAGTGAGACAGCAGAATGAGCTGCATGCTGCGTGTTTTGCTGAGTTGCAAGCAGTAGAGAGTGTGTGTGTGTGTGTGTGTGTGTATATATATGTGTGTGTGTGTGTGTGTGTGCGTGTGTGTATGTGTGTGTACGTGTGTGTACGTGTGTGTGTGTGTTTACAATCTCAGTATCAATGTTCTAATTTGACAATACTTTATTAGACATTTTTAAAGATCTTGAAACTTACATTTAATTTGTCCATCTAAAACCTAAATCATTTACATTTCATGTCAGTGGCTTTTTAAAAGAAAAAATATAATAGTTGTATTTTATGATTAAGAGGACGAAAAAAGGTTCTTGGGAAATATTCTTTTTGCTCTGGGTGGCTGGAGATGTCTGTGTTGGCAGCAGTTGGCAGGCTGAGCCCGGCAGGGGAACTACATACAAAGTAAACAAGCATACAAGCCATGAGCAGACAGCGTATTGTTAGACATGGCATCGAAGAGTAAGGACCACAACGGCCTCCAACTGGGCCGAAGTGACATTTGCAGGTGCCATGCTGTTTAGTGTGCTGCAGCTGAGCAGCTGAGCAGCTAATTAGTGATTTAGCCTGCTAACTGACATTAGTGGTGCTATTTTTCACCAGTGAATGCTTGTAGGGTACAGGACAAGATGTGTCCTAATGTGTAAGAAGGCTTTGGTAGGAGTGCTCATGTGGGTTGTTGTTCAGAATCTGTGGTCTTTTTTTGTGAAGCAGGATGGTAAATGAAGCAATTGTATTTGCTGTATAAAAGCTCTATTTAAGTAGACAAAGACTTAACAATAGTCTGATGAGTTAATGCAATGATAGGGGGGAAAAGAGACCTCAAAATATAAAATATACATTTGTCCCTTTTTGTGAAAGTTTTTTTCTCTAAGGAACAAAGAGGACATGTGTTATACCGTAAAAAATCAGTTATCAGTATCAGTTGGACTTTAAGACACAAAACTAAGTTTTAGTACAAAAATGAGGTTTTGATTCCCTGAGTATCACTTAAATAGTCTAGTACCTATAGATAAAGAAAAATAAATATTTTTTTGCCCTTTAATTCATATTTGTAACATATGTAAATAATGTACACCTTGAGGGTCTATCTGCTTCCAGGATTTCACTAAGTTTGGTTACTTTCACATTTTTAAGGATGCATTTATTCAAATTATGATTGGTCCTTTTGTTTGGATATTATAGTCTCAAAAAGTCTGTTCAGACAAACGCCTTTTGCCCTGAAACAGACAAAAGTTTTAAATAATAACTCTTCAATGAACTCAGCACAGACTTGATTTATTTCATGAGTAAACATAATGTTTCATAACTTGAGCTGAAGCCATGGACATGTACTGAAAAATGCAGGAAATGAATGATGATCATTTTTTTTGCTTCTGCAGGACAGTACATCTATCATCCCAAAATCTTGAACATTTAATTAGTTGGAAACAATGTAGAACTGTGACTGCAATTAACATTTGACATTCAATCTACTTTAAGGGCAACAGCCAGTCAGTCTTAATGACATCAGATGTAAACCTTTGAGTGATCATGAGACAAAAGCTGACTCAGCAGACAGCGTTCAACAGCTGTGAGGTTGAACACTAAGACGTCACATTGCATATCAGCTTTGTCTGCTGTGCAAGTACACACGTTTCACCTGCACATGTTTTGAAGGATGCAGCCCATACGTATCCCTTTCTCCCTCTTTCTGTTTTTTTGCACACCCACACATTTACACACACTATAGGAATCTTTTAGATACTCAAAATGTATAGATGTTTCTTTATGACTCATATTGTCTGAACTGTAGGGCACTTACAGTAATTCTCAGTCAGAATGTGTTTTTTCCAGCTGGGCCAACAGTCACAATAAAGTCTCACTCAGGTGATTCAAGGTTATATACTGTATCGACACTAAAAACGTCAGAAACTCAACTTTTCATTGTGCAGCAGCAAAATCAAGTCAACAAGGCTTAAAGTGGCACAGTAACAGGAGGAGACATATTTAGAAGAGAGAGAGGATGATTGCTAGTAAAAGCTTTGACCCTCACCACCTCTGAGGAACAATTGAAGCATGAATTAATGAAACTGATCTTCAGCTCCAGCACTGAGGCATCTAGTGGACTCTCTGGCATCTAATAGGAAACACATAGAGGTCTTCAATCCAAATGTAAGCACAATGTTTTAGTCTCAACCACAGATCTTAACACTAGGAGGATGTTAAATATAAAAAGTTGGACAAGCCACATCCACTTAGTGATTAATATTGGGGGGAACAATTACCAATATGAACACAAATTTAAATAGCTAACAATTGAAACATAGACAAGTCCTACATTTAGGAAAAAAATAACTTTTTAGGAGAATGTTCAGTGTTTTTCAAATATTTGACCAAATCCAAACTTATAATGTCACTGAATGAAATCATCAACCAAACCAAAAGAAGCCACTTCATGTTAACAGATAGGTGTATTACAACACAACTTCTGCCATTATACTAATAACCTGACAACCTAATCTGACAAAGATCATATGAAAACTACCATTATCCTCACTTAAAAGTAGAATCAGGCATTAATTTCCTTCTACAGATCTTTGCCCACATGTCTTTATTTCATTTTATACAAAGGTGTGCAGCCTCACTCCTAAAGAATCACAAAACATTCCTTACAAAGGAGGATAAGAAAGACTGATGCTGAGTCTAAACTGTGTCTGTGCCCTTCACTACATTCCTGGAGATAGTCTACTTAACCTTTCTGGGGGTAAATAAAAGGTAGGGGGGGGGGGGGGCGGGGGGTAATTAAGGGGGTGAAAATAAGGATAAGAGTTGTTCCCAGGACGTACACAGAGTCCGCTCCACACCGGAGAAGCGTCGCCCTGCTGCGGCTTGTGCTCTCCCCGGACCCAGCTGATGCCCACGGCTCCCAGGACGATACTCGCCACACCCAGGCCCACCTCCACCAAGGACAGAAGGAGCAAACTCCACAGGATCTTACGGCTGGAGCACATCCTGCCCCGGGCATCTCTCCAGGTCCAGCAGGAGGCGGACAGAGGGCGAGAGGAGTCCGCTTCTCGGTGTTCCGAGGGCGGCGCAGCTCTATTGACTCATACCCGACATGAAAATAGGATTTTATCCAAACAAGTAGGTCCAAGTAGAGTCAAAAGAGTAAAATGACCCTGAGAGATTAGAAAAGTATAAACTGCAGCAGGCAGAGGGCTGGCTTTGCAGTTGGATATTATTGTGATGAGAGCGTCAGCTGAAGTTCCTCCGTTTGCAGAGGCGTGTGTGCCGCCTAGCGCTGTCCAAGGTACTTAAGCAACACAGCAAATACACACACGCGCGCGTGCACACTCAATAAATGAAGGCACGCGCACGCACACACACGCGCAATCCAGAGCCGTAGCCAGTACTTTATAAATACCGAGGTCATGTGGAAGAATTTAAATGATATAGGCAGGAATTAAATGAGCCCAACCCAACGTCTAGGTTCAATCAATTCAAAGTATGTGTGAGATAGTGTGTCACTGGCTAAAAAGAAAAGTGAAGAGATTTAAAGCACCTTTCAGCAGCAGGACACTTACAAGTGCTTTACAAAAGAACACAATAAAAGTGGGATACAACTCAGACATTACAATGCTGTCAGAGTGCAAGATAATTATTCCAAGTAGTACTCCTGTGTAGTTTCTATTTATAAGAGCTAAGAGTTGGAGCACATTTTGGGAGTTTTCTCCAGATATGGTACATGAAAACTAAATTCATGTTTTTGCATTATTCCTTAAAATCCTGTCAACGGCACACACAGATTTTATGTATCAGGAATGACTATATCAGGGCAGCTTGGATTGATAACACACACACACACACACACACACACACACACACACACACACACACACACACACACACACACACACACACACACACACACACACACACACACACACACACACACACACACACACACACACACACACACACACAGAAATATACAAGATTGTTGTTATAATTGTTGCAATTTAGACATACTGTTCCAAAGTTTTAACTGTGAACTTTTAACTGAATTGCATACTGCACCTCTCAGAGCAGTGACATTCCTTCAGAATCATCTCATCTCTTCTACCTGCAAGAACGTTACAACCTTAAGTAGCTTATAAGAATATGTAGAGCTTTCATGCTGTTTCCCGGGCTGAAACACAGGAAGTCTTTATGTTAATTATATTAATTTAATGACACCAAATTAGATCACAATCATTGGCTGTATAATCCTTACTTGGCCTCATAAATATTCAAGCCGGTTGGGAGTTAATGACTCAGTGGTGTCCCCGGGTAAAACAAGGAGCATGTGTCTCAGAATGTAATACTATAAGCCATGTATGTTTTACTGTGAGACTGCAGATTATGCTTAAATTTGACAAAATAATTTTAGAGAGAGAAGAGTGAAAGTTTCTCTTTTTGTGTAAAAATGTATCACCCACCTTCTTTGTTTGCATGATTACGTGCCTGTGTGGATGTAAATATATTTAGAAAAGTAAAATTATGCATGAAGCTCCAGACTAAACTTCAACATCAATATAGGAAAAGTCATCTTAGGAATTAGCATACCTAACACTAGTTTTGGTTGAATTTGACTTTATTTTGAGACGTCCATCTAACACAGTGGAGGTAAACAGATTAGACAGATAGAAATATATTAAAGCAGTGTCTCATTCCAGACACAGTGTCCTTGTTTCTCAGTAAGCCACAGAACACACTCTGCAAATGAAAATATCTGCTTGGCGAAAAAACCAGTAAAACCATAAAATCTGTGTGTGCCAAGTATGAAAATATTTGTGTTTTTAGTAATTTAGGTGAACTGTCCCTTTAATGTTCATAAAGGGCATATGATGACTTAGTTTGAGCATTTTATTACAGCTCTGTCTACATTTCAAGCCCCAATGCTCCAAGAAAAACATAATCTTTTATGTCACTTTAAAAACGCCAGCAAACTTTAACAGTTTTGAAACATGACTCATCTGAAATGAGGTAGATGAATTCTAAATATGTTTCTCAGCTTTCAGCTCTTCCCTGTGGATATATTTTTATCTCTATTTTATAGATGTCAAGGCAACAACCACAGCTAGACTCCAAGTCATAATTTCTTCTTTGTATCGGCATATAAAGATATGTTTAGACTTTGGTCTGAAGTTCTATAGTTGGAAAGGTTTGCTCATTCATACATAGTGAATATTCATCTCCATCATCAATTAACCACAGTACATGATTTCCTATACGTCTTTCATCAGAAGATTTTTATCAGTATTTGTTTAGAGACAACAGTTGCATTTTTTTTTTACAGACAATACAATAATGAGGACATTTTAGCATACTGAAGATGCCAATTTGTTTAATAGGCTACTTGCAGAGGAAGGGGAGATCGATAAAAACGTCATGGAAAGAACCACTTGTACACATCAGGCACCGCTCTGTGATCCTTAGTTATACCCACATGGTCATTGTCCTGGCAGATAGTGTGTACAAACTCACAATTTAAGAACCTGCATAATTTAAAGTACCTCATAAAAGCCTCATTATCCTTATCCACCCCCAGAGAGAACTCAGCCAGTCTTCTGGTATCAGGAAACTCATTCACATGTAGAAAGGAAGTACCTGGGGCAAAATCCTCATAGTTACTTCTTGGCAGGCCGAACATTATAGGCATAATGCCAGCTGTAAGAGGTCCACTGAATGTTTCAGTAATGTAATCTCTGTGAATTGAATTCTCAAAGGAAAGGTAGAATTTGCAGCTGCTAATGGTCAGGAAATAGCTCTCACCCCTCAATGGTGCAGGAGCTGTTAAAAACATCAATGTGGATGTGTTTTGAAAGCTTTCGAAAGTAGATGTAACTCTCTCCTGATCTCTCCACAATCAAACAAAGCAAGCATTCCTTCATAGGCAGCACAAAATCTCCATTTGTGTTCTTCTAGACAGTCAGTTGCCAACAAACATGGATATCTGCATGCTTCCTGTAACTTGTATGGATTAAAAAGGCCTTGAGTACCTGGTATCCTGCATGTGTTGCTTGTGGAGTATCCATATTAAACCAGATCCTGCTCTGAAATCTGGATGGAGAGGTCATCTTGGGTAGCCCTGTGAAATCAAAACTTCCTGAACTTGGGAGCACAAAGCTCTGTCATCTGTAAAGTGGCAGTTATAATTACTGAAAATCTTCTCACAGTCCTCAAAATCAAACCTTTTGTTTTCAGGCCAGAACCACGGTAGCACAATTAGCTTGTCAGTCTGTTATGTGGCTGCAGGGCTGTTTGGCTGTTTTGTAATCACTGATGTGCTGTGAAAATTAGTCTGCTTTATCAGCTGATCTCAATGAGCCAGGGGAGGATGACATTTTGGAGATGGAAATGACTTATAGTACATTAAAAACAGGTCTATGAATCCAGCTAGCGTGGGAATCACTGTCAGGGTGACTCGTAAAATGCAAAGAATGTGGGTGGGAGGCCATATTAAATCTGCAAGGAAAGAAGAATCCCTTATCATTGGCAACACATTTCCTCAGCAGATTATTGGCATCATGTCAATATTAATATCCCATAAAGGGTATCACATGCACTTTTAAGTGTCTGAACTAACTGTGAAATTGAAGATTTTTAAGAATTTATAATCTGAATGTCTAAAAAACAGTATAACCACATTTTTCCTAAAACGCCTAATGACAATATAATGTTTATTTGGATCCAAATAGGGAGTTCTGGCAGGGATAATGTTTGATTTCCAAAAGCAGCTGGGTGTAAATGAGGTAGAAAATTGGTCAGAATACTTGCTTGTTCCTTGGAAACTGAAATTATACTGCTTCTTGGTAGGTGAATGTGTAAGATTTCTCCAGGATCCAAAGTGAGAAACCACACAGGTCTGACAGTGGAAATAAATCAAGAGTTCTTTTTTACTTTTCACATCCTTTGTAGGGTACAAGGGTTAAGATCTTCAAATGTGACATTCGACTGATGTTCCATTTACTTATTAACATAACTGATTTGTCAGAACAAAAATTTAATTTTACAACTACTGATTTTTGTTGTGTATTTGTTCACCGTCACAGTTTTTATTTATCATCTTCTTTCTGGTCAATACAAATATCCCTAATTCAAAAAACTAAAATTAATAGTAAAATTACCAGAAGTAATGTTAATTTTTTAACTCAATCTATTTGCATCACCATCCACTTCATCAGCTCCAACACAGATCTTTTACCTCCACTGAGTAGTAGTAGTAGTAGTAGTGTCAGTCAAAATAACACAAGAAAGCATGAATGAACATTTGACATAAAAAATGAACAGCAAACACTGGACACAAAATGTCACAAGCATGTTTGTCTCCATCTCAGCCAGTTATGCTGGATCATGTGAACAATGCAAAGACAGGCAGCAAGTGACAGCACGGCAGATTAATTTTCTGCAAACACCTCTGATCAAAGTGGAGATTATTACACAGGTGTTAGGCCTGAGAAATTTCCCCCGCCAAAAAAAAGAAGCTGTGTTCACAAATGCACTCTTTACCTACAGTGATCCATACAACTAATGTGATTATTACCATCACAGTCGGTTTAATCTTTTTTAGTCATAGTCAATTTTATTTTTCACATTTCGAAAAATAAAATTATATCACCATATGTCCCCCCTCTAGCTTACTCTATCACTGCCCTTCATTCACTTCATCATTAAAAATGGGTCATACAATGATACAAGTTCAACTTCATATACCATGTCAAACCCCAAATTCACATTTACAAATTGCTTGTTTTTATATTTGTTTGTTTTTTAATCAACAGTCCACCGTTCATTAAGATCATAGAAGAAAAAAAACAGAAAATGTAATCATATTTTAGAAGCTGGAACCAGTGAATTCGGGCATTTTTGCTTTAAAAATGTACTCATCATCAAAACAGTTTCTATTTCTGTCAATCAGCTAATAAATTAGTCACCTATAATCGCTCCTGCTCTAATCCAAATCCTTTATTGTTTTTTCTCTACTATTACATTTGACTCAGAAAAGCTTTTATTAGTTATTACTAAACCAGTGAGTGTCGCATTTTTGATAAATATTGACAATGCTGAGGATAAAACCAACAACAGATGCAATACACACATTAATATTTGAGGGAACAGTTTAGTCTAGTCTTGCTGTTAGTAAGATGAGAAGATAGTCACCAACAGTCTGTTATCTATAGACTATAGTAGATGCTTATCTCAGCTTTGTAGTTATGTTATATCATGTTTATTTAAACTATACAAAAAATAACAAAGTTAAAAAATGATAACTTATGTTTTTGCAGGGGGTTCTGGACTATTTGTATTTCTAGCCACACTAGTTGTTTATCCCTGCTTGCAATCTTAATGATAACTTCGGCTAAAAGACTGCTGGCTGTATTGCCTTGTCGATATTCTCATCTGACTCTCTAACATCTAAAACAGTGGATAACTTCTCAAAAGATCCAAGAAAACTTGCAGCTTAACCAGGTTCCAGCTAGTCATTTTAGTCAGTTCATCCTGATTATTTTAAACATAATGTTCTTGTGTCACAGACAGAATATATTAAAGTATCTTAAGCAATGTGTATTATTGTGCATTTGTGAAACACTAATGAATAATGCTCTCATTGTGGTTTTCATGAAAAGTACCACTCATTAAAGGTCATGAACCATATGGAAAGTCTTGTCTCTTGGCAAGTGGTCACAAGGGAGGCTGACTGAATTCATTGTTGATTGACAGTAGATGAGGAGTGACTGCATAATACTTCCTCCACTTAAAGTAATGCATGTACGCTTTATCTTTCACATCCAAGTAGGGCAGAAATTCTGCCAGTGACTTCGCATCAACGAAATAATTTATGTGAATGAAGGCATCAGAGGGAAGGAACTGTTCATAGTTGTCTCTTGGTGGACCCAAAACTACAGGGACACTGTTCCTGCCACAAGGGGTCCGCTCAGTTCTGAAATGAGAGGTAAAACTTAGAGCTAGCAATACCTGAGTAATAGTCTTCATATCTCAACCTTTGTCTTGCAAAAGCAGGGTCAAATAAATGAATCTGAATGTACTTTGCCAGTTCATGGTTATATTTCTCTTTACAGCTGTTCCAGCTGCTGGATTGCTGTTACTGACAACACACCAATTTGCCTTCCTTGGGCAAGACAGACTCATCTTACATCTCTGTGTTCCTGATTATCACTGTGATCAGCATCTCTTTTGTAGCTCAGTGTTAAATTAAACTGTTACCTTGGTGTTTGTTGGAGATTCCACATTAAACCAGATCCACTTCTGGAAAGCAGGGTGTGGACCATGTGGCATGTTTGGCAAATGCCAGTGTATATCTTAATGGAAGAAAATGAGTCACTGTGGTTTGCCATGCAGGGATCTGTCATCTGTCAGGACACATCAATCAATGTTGAAGAAGGTAGAGCAGGCTTTGAAATCAAACTTCATGCCGAGAGGCCACAACCACAGCAGCACTGTGGGTTTTTCATTTGGATTTATGCCTTTATAATCTTCTTCATAAGCCACAGTAGATATAAATGGAGAGAGATGGAGGCTCCAAGTACAGAAAGTACACAATAACAAAGTATATAGGCCCCAGAGCAATTATCTCTGCTAAGTGTGTTGTTTTACTGGAAGCTGTTGTCATCTGTGGAGGCAGACAGAAAAACAAACGTGATGATAATGAAATTATGATTTGCAACAAATTCAGCTATAACAGTAACAATTTTGCACCTAAAGCTGTACATTATAATGCAATCCAACAGCAGAGACTATATGATTTTCAGTTTTAGATTAGACAAAACACTATTTGAGTGAGCAGGTCACTCAAACAGTGACTTTCTCTACTTATATTGTTCCATTAGGAAGACGATTTTTACAGTATTTTACAAAAAAGTAAAAATCCAAATAAACATGGTTTGTGTGGTAGAATCTTATTTACAAGTTGATCAGCTCACAAGCCCTTGTGTGGGTCCCAACCTCAAGGTTAGGAACCACTGCTATATACTGTACAACTTATGGTATGTATAGATGTGAAAGTCAAATTTGTTGTTCAAGGTGGAAATCTGATGCACTTCTTTGTCAACCCGCTGAAGAAAAAATGTTTTTACGGCCTCTGGACAGGAGAAAATCAATGACTTGGGCGACAGCAGTAACGTCACACAGACAAAACACTGGATGTTTTCTCAATAACAAACAAACCCTGCCTCATTGATTTTCTTAAATAAAACAATCTTTTCATCTGGAAAATTTTGTTGATCTTCCTTTTTATTTCCACATCTCATCTTTTCTTTTTCATTTAGAGCACTACTTGGAATTGCTCTGAAACTAGCTGAACATTAAAGGTTGAATATGTAGAATATTTATTAAAAGCTATATTTTAAAAAAAAATAATACAGCCACGGGGCGTTTTGAGGGGTACAGAATGAAAGTATTGCTTTTCCATAAAAAAAAATATTTATTCTGAATTAATATTTTTAAAATTTTTTGACGGGTTCGACAATGACGTTCTGACACGTTCTGTGTACATTGTACCAGCCAATTAGCGGCCGGAAGTGCGGGTTGCCAGGGTTGTCTGTTGTTCCGGCGCAGCTACTGTAGGCTGGCACTGGGTGAAATGGAGTTGTAAACAAACACGGCCGTGTTGGACTTACTAAAACCAACTTCGAAGGTAAGACAGAATATCTGTTAGTCGCTGTAAATAAGTGGTTGTTTACCTTTGTATGCTGCTGGTTCACTGAGTTTTTAGCGCAATAATAGTGGTACTGTTGAACTTGCCAGGGTCTTAGCTTTCATATGAGATGCTATTTGTTTGTGTACCATGAAGTATCAAAACGGTAGCAATGGAAATGTGGAGAGTGGGTTGACTTTCTGACGCTATTCGGATTTTGATATTTGATCATTAACCTCTTAACGCACGCTGTTCCGTTCACGGGACGGGACGGATGTTAGGAGGTAGCCACACGTTCTTCTGAATGTTTTAAACACCAACCCTTAAACATATATACTCATGCCGTACATTGTTGGAAAGCTTAGATTGTTCTGATTCATTCAAGACCACTCACGACTTACATGGTTGCTCACAGCCGTAATAGTATTAGCGATTAGCTTGGCTAGCCACTCAGCTAAGTGAGAAAAGCTATAATGCCTACATACCTTCAAAGTCTTCCCTTTATCCACAACGATCATCTTATGACACAGGACTTTATGTACAGCTCGCCAAGTATCCATTCTTGTGAAATATGAAATCCGTTTCCATAAAACCGGAATATTTTCCTCAATATGTCCATGTATTTAGTCCAACACGTAATGTAATAACACAAATAACAAACTATATACGGTCCGTTTACGTCATTTCCTGACCTGCGCGTCCATCTCAGAGTACACGTGACTAGATGTTTACGACCGTGAGCCTCTTCTGCTTCTGACGACACCACACACAAGCCAATCGATGCTTAGGATTAGGCAGTACATGCAGAGACATTGCTGCTCCCACTGGCATGTTACAATGTAATGTACCTCGGTGGTTTCAAGTCAGTTACAGCGAGGGTATGTTCGCTTCCTGTTTTCAAAATAAAAGCACCAACTCTATCGTTATGGTTTTCTTAATAATAAAAGGCAACGGGTGTTTTATTTTGTGAAAATGACCGGAAGTGCGTTACTCGCTACGGCTAACTTGAGTGGCTCCGAATTCGCAGGAACAAAACTTTAAGCAGATGTTATTTGGACAAATTAGCGTCACATTGTTGATCTAAAGGGCTACTTTCTCGCCTAAAAAGGTTAGACATGTGGATAAAGTGGTATATTTACAGAGTTAGAGCTAAAATAAAATCCGGCACCGGACCTGGCAACCCGACTGCTGGAATTACTTTTTGGTTGTTGCGACTACGATCTCGAGACATTAGATGGCGTTGTTCTGCTCATTCTACATATTCTACCTTTAAGTTTTAGTAATTTTAGCATCTGTAAAGCACAGCATCCATACAGACAATTGTATCTTAAACAAAGTGCCCCACTGACAGAATGTCTACTCTCTACCTTTCCTAAATAAAATCAAGGCATAGGAACAGTATAGCAAGCCAACCCAACCCAATAAACACACATAAACTGATTTCTACGTATATGTGTACATACAGGGTTTTTAACTGATCAATGATCAATCGACTCGCTACGGAGTAAAAGCAGGTTGTAGAGGATACAGAATCATTGAGCTGTATATTACTGGAAGCTCTACTGTTTTACACGTGTGTTAACATTCATGTATTTAACAGAGTACTGAAAGCAAATGCAATTTGCAGAAAAAATAGAAGGACTGATTACACATCAGATTAGAGCCTACAAGGGTTTATTTAAACACATGGGGTCATGAATGTTTAATCACTCTTTAGCTTTCACTGTATGTATAATCAAGTCATGATCATGGTCATTTGAAGGCAGAGGAAAGCTGGGAGTTGTAGCGCTGATTGCAATACAACATACAGCATCAGCAATGCTTACTGCATGTAGTCACTCTATAATTTAACACATATGCCTGCACTCACAAAGGCACCGTATCCAGCCTGAACCCTGTATCTTTCAGCAAGTTGGTGTCCTGCTGTTGTCAGTCCATTTTGGCATGTGAGAGTCTGAGTCTCTGCCACAGGTCACAGGAAGTCAACCAGCTTCAGCTTGGTTGGAAGCAAAGACAGCACTACATTTAATTTGTGGTGATTTTGTTTTCTTAAAAACATATTAACAATAGTGAGGGTATAAAGATGCCAGATTGTATCAAATTATCTCTAAATTCCCAGGGGCTAGTGCAGGAAATATACTGTATCACTGTGAGTGAAATACATTGACATACAACATTTAATTCCTTAGATTAGATATGTTAAAGGTTTCATGGCGTCACTTACAAGTAAGGATTTCTGTGTGCAAGTTTTAGATGCTGTGAAATGTGCACTGTTGATGCTACAGATGGACAGCAACATATTTTTTGTTAAGCTACTGTGGGTAAACACAGAGAGTGAGTTATATGGTTGGTGTTTACATATGTATTTATTAAGGGTACGTAATGACAGCTTAAGACAGATCTCTAAGCACTTAGGTATTTTGCCTCTGTTCCCATTCTATGTTAAAGGTCATTTGTACAGCAGCGGAAAGACAGTTCTCATTGTAACCAGCAGAATTGTTTTCAATGGTCCATATTTGTCATTCTCAAATACACATATTAGAGACAGACTTGACAGTGTTATTTATGATGCAAATTACTAAACAATCAGCTTTGGACCATAATGCTCAACAGCATGCTGTGCAATTCATTCCATTTGTGTAAAGAGATGACACATTAAAAAAAAGTAATGTAATATTTTTTAACTGAAGACACCATTGCCATATTATTACACTGAATGTGCTAGCAAAGAATAGCCTATTTAGTTTAATATTCACTCTCCTTTTAGTTCTATGTCAGCACAGTTTCATTCACATATTCATGTATCAGCAAATACACATACACACAGTCGCATGAAGCTGTTATTATCATCACTGAGATCATCAGTGGAGACACAAAACCTGACATGAAGTACTTTTATTTTTAACTCACTGCAATGTCCAGGAAATGTCTGGCTCATTCACTACTAAACGCTGTGTTATGCTCCCCAGTTGGTTAACTTTGCCAGTGTAGCATTTGGTGCTTGGGAAGTAGCATGTTGGGTTTATCGAAGCTTCTTCTTTTTTTTTTTTTTTTTGCTGAAAACAGCTGCTGTTTCTGACACTGATGAGACTACTGAGTCCAAATCTGGAAAGACCAAAACAATGGCCAGAGAGATGCTACAATGCTCAGTAGTGTTGAGGAGAACTGCAGAGTTTGGTGGTAATTCTTTGTTTGAATAGTGGACCCTTTTTAGATTTAATCCTTTCTTAATATTGGATATAAACTTTTATTAGTACAGCTTTAATATGTCTGTGTTTATTCATGAACACCATCCTCCACAGAGATAAAACCAGCATAAACCCCACAAAGACATTTCACACAGACAGGCCGATGAAAGAAATGAAAGAGAGATTGCATTGATTTACAGAATCTAGTGGCTACAGTCCAGATATCACTGCTTCGGCTTTATATCATGTTTGTGGGACACTGGTTATGTAACGGTATTTTATAGCAGCAGCTTCAATTGAAAGTTGCTGTTGACTTCATCCTGCAGACTTTTATTAGTCTGGAATAAGATGCAGTATTTGGCCTGGTGCCTGAACTGCACAGTAGCCTCTGATCAATGGCAGACTTGATGACACGCTGATTTTCTTTCTCTCTCTCTGTCTTTCAAAGCAGCAGAGACTACACTGTTGTCCTCCTCTGTGTCCAGAATGTCCACCTGTCTTTATTATTTTAACCACAAGCAGAAGAAATGTATATTTATTTTCTTTCGTTGTAGCTGTGCTGTAACCTTCATTTCCTGGAGACTGCAGTGAGATAAAAATAAAACTGCTTAATGTCAGGTCTTCTGGCTCCCCTTATGATCTCAGTGCTGATATATGAGCATTTGAATAAAACTGTGCTGAGATATTTATTTCCATTAAATGTACTAATTGTATTAACTCTTCCATGTTTTTAGAAAACATGCAAATTGGTGGTGCAGTGGTGCAGTGTTAAGCACCGTCCCCTCACAACAAGAGGGTTCTAGGTTCAAATTGACCCTTTCTGTGTGGAGTTTGCATGTTCTCCAAAAATATGCAAGTTAGGTTAATTGGTGGCTCTAAATTGCCCAGAGGTGTGAGTGTCAATGGTCTGTCTCTATACTATAAATATTAGCCCTGTGATTGACTGGCGACCTGTCCAAAGTCTTCTTGCCAAATGTGTGAAATTGGCTCCAGCTCCCCTGCAAACCTCTAGAGGATAATGGAATTAATGGTATTAAATAGTGATCTTTAGGGGTGCTAGTAAGCAGATTTTGTCACCTTCAGACAGAGCTAGGCTAGCTGTTTCCCCCTGTTTCCAGTTGTTATGCTAAGCTAAGCTAACTGACTGCTGGCTGTAAATTTATCATGCAGATCATTATCATCTCACTTTCCAAAGCAAATAAGCATATTTCCCCAAAATGTCTAAATATCCCTTTAAGAACTGCAGCTGCATGATCTCATCATGCAAATGATGGAGAAAAAGAGGGGAGATTACATTTATCCAAGAAAACTTTCCTCTTACTGAGATAAGGGTAGATAGATTGAGAACTATAAGATTTTGTGTTTGGCTGTTGTCTTCTTCCTGTTGCTCTTTGATAGTTTGAGGGGATCAGATTCTGAAATTCATTAAAGCAGGATGTAATTTTAACTGTGGATAATCATTCCTGCCCTTTACAGGAATGTATTATTACACTGCATGAAGTGAAACTCCTGGGAGAGAATGACACATACCAGTCCTGTATCTCCACACTTATCTTTTGTGCTGGCCCAAGGCAGCAGCGGACAGGGGATATATAAGATATATAAACTTCTATCCAGCTAAGTGGATAAAAAGGCGAGTTAGCAGGAGGCGCCTGGAACTACGGTGTCCCCAGAGGCCCATTATAAGCTTCTCAGTGGTGCCATCCACTCTCAGTGTGGCATTGAATCATTAGGAGATATATGGCTGCCAGCCCATAATGAGTGTATCACCAGGCGAGCGTCAATCTGTCATCGCTCCTGGGAGACCAGAGTAGTGAGGGAGATCGAAGGCACCGCAGGCCACTTGGAGATTGCCTTTGTACCTCAGATGCAACAGTGTAGGTGTGACAGCATCAGGTTAGATGGCAAGTCTGCTGTTAGATTGTCTCCTAAAGGATTCAGGAACCACTGAGATACACAGATACGGACAAGGGATAATTGAAGTGCTTTTTGACACCACGTTTTCTGGCATTGGATCATTACAACTTGCAGTGTGTTATTAGATCGAGCTGATTTCCCTAGCTGTGCACTAGATGGACAGAGACAAAACACCCACTGTACTCCTACAGCAGAGTAGTGTTTCTATCACATCAGCCTAGAGTTTAACATGTGGGCAGAGATGCCCACACCAGCCAACACCTAAGGCAGAGAAATGTAGTTTAAAGACTTGTAATTTGAAGAAAGTCTCACTGTATAGTGACACATACTTTGCAATCATTTGAGTCTTTTGCAGGATGTAAAATACGCCTCTGTTTTTTTCTCTTCTTCTTTCTTCTATTTTAAATATCAGTTTTAAAAAAGAAGCTTAAAACCACAACAGTGCCTTTGTGTTTTTTGGGAGTAACTCTGGTGTTATATTGCATAACTTTGTTGCACATAAAAAATATAACAGTGTCTCTCAGAAAGAGAGATTCTCAAAGATTATTTAATGTAACGTGGAAAATTCCTCCACATTCATGTTGTACATAAGTATACATACAGAGTTTTGGGATGTAAAATGTAGCAAGGACAGCAGTCTGCCACTTTGGTCAGTCATTTGAGAGGACCCTGTTACACACACCATTAACTCGCAGTATCAAACACACACACACTCATTTTCACACTGAGCAGTTTTTATGCATCATTTACAGCGCATTATCAGTTCAACACAAGAAAACACTCACACATACACATAAACACACAACATAATATCTGCTATGTTTCAGTAAATTAGCAGAAAGCGTGAAGATTTTAAGTGTTTGAGTGCAACTTCTGTCCGTCCAGATGGTGCTTGGTCATGACTCTTTTTGTTCCGCTGTGAATGATTGGAGGGTATATGGCGAGCTGATCATTCATCTCAATCCTGAGCTCCAGATGTTCCACAGCCACACATCCACACACAAACAAACTGCCTTGCTCAAAGAAATCCATAGCTGCATGCATTATTTACTGCTGATTTCCTGTTGCATGTTAAAAAGAAAAACACAACATTTCGCTTCTCTTCTTTGGTGAAGCGAGTGTAAGACAGCACAGATTGTATTTCACCTCCTACTGATGACTTAGGAAAAGTGCCTGAACCTGAGAGGATGTTTTGTGTCTGTGTGAGTGCATTTGTGTGTGTTTTCAGGAGGGTAGGTTAGGGAGGGGAGGAACCAGCAGAGAGGGATGGAAGGACGACGGAAAGAGATAACAGAGGAATGAAGGAGAGAGGAGCTGAGGGATGAGAGAGAAGGGAGAGGAGGAGGAGATGAAGAAGAGCGATTATGCAATCAATCAATAGATTCTTACTGTGTTCACTCTCTGACAAAGACAACCAATTCTAAAATCGATTCACATTCTTGGAGTCACAGCAAAGAGGCACTCATCTCTTTCTGCTTTTGTATGTCTCTTGTTTTGTCTCTGCCTCTTTTTGAATCTCCTTGTTTTTAGCATACTAACACACTCAGCTAGAATCTCCTCTGCGCTTTCTGGTTCGTCTCTTGACTCAAAGCTGTAGCCAGAAATCCCTCTGTCAGCTCCTGACAGGACACAGCACTTGATAAGCGTAGGATGAGACAGTTTTGGTCATGGAAGGTCAAAGGTCACATGGCTGGCTCGCTTAATTAACGCCTTTGCAGAGAGAAAGGTTAACAAAAAGAACCTACATACTGGTGTGAAAAGGTGATACTACTATCGGTATAAAGTGGCTAATTAGCGCTTGTGCGTGCCTGTTAGTGAGTGTGTGGAGGGAATGAAAGCAAGGGAAGATGTGTGTTTTGTCCTTCCACCTTAAATGTGATGTGACGTGAGTTTTTAATCACCTGTCAGATCTGTCAAAGCTCATGAAGCAGTGCAATTGTTTCCTGTTTCATAACGCAAGCGAAGCATTTTCTCTATGTGTGCTTGCGTGCGTGTGCATGTGTGCTGGCTCCAAGGACTGCTGTGTGAAAATACAGTACTGCAGGGTGGTTTTGTCAGTGCCAGGAGAGTGGTGGGGGAATGCCCTTAAAATCTGGACAAAAACAACACACACACACACACACACGCACTGCAAAAACACACAGACACACATGTGCTGGCGTCACTCCCAGGAAGAAAAGCAAGAAAAAGAATGCATGAGGGAGAGGCTTGTGCTGTTGTGAAGTCATATGGCATTGGTAAACAAGTTGGGTTTTTTGTTTTTACCAGAACTGGGGAACTTTCTCTTTGAGTTTCTTGTTGGTGACCACAACATTAACAGAGTGAAACAGAAAGAGAGTCAGATAGGAACAGAAACTGTGAGGAAGGTAAAGAAAACATTGAGTAAAAAGAAAGAAAGAAAGTGAAAGAAAATGTTAAAAGTGACATAAGAAAGAAAGAAGACCATAATAGGAATACGCTTAGGAAAACGTCTTTTACAGTCATGGTAATCAAACCTTACAGAAACAGTTCAACAACCCTCCCTTACTGAGAGTTATTGGATGAGTTTGTCACTGTCGCTCCCTTTTGTTTAACCCAACTAAAACTGACACATACAGTACAGACAGCAAGTTGTAGATTAACAGAGTTCATGTTGTTACTGTCTCAGAGTACAGTGACAAATAACTTGCTGCATACCACAGAGATAGATTTAATTAATGAGCTTTACAGGTGACGTAGGTGCATTTTTGAGATGTGAAGAGAGCCAGGCTTGTCATTTCCCCATTCTATGCTAATCAGCTTCTTGCTCTTGTTCCATAGTGAGCACACAGGTTTCTCATCTTCTCATCTTGTCTGAGACAAACATGCACATAAACCAACCACCCATTAACACAGAGGCTGAAATGATTGATGCCCAAATATCCACATTTTGGACTCCTGTTTCTCTCCAGTGCTGTATATATACTACATATGTGTCTATTATCTTGCTTACTATGGAAATATTGGATAATAACATATTTCCTCCCAGTGGACACAAACACTTAGCCACACAGTTGTGCAGCTAACAAAACACAAAGGTATGGTTGTAGTCATTATGGCAGAAATCAATGCGATGCCTTTCACTGCTGCATTGTATTTAGGTCATTAGTCAAAGAGGAAAGGTGCTTGTTAGCAGCCAAATGTGTGTTAAAAAGTCAAAGGCGATTCCTAATGAAGCAGTAGCACTTTGTGGGCTTTTTCTTGTGGTCGATACTCTTCTCATGACATTCAATGTTTCAGTGAGGATAGAGAGATTTAAATGTCAGTGATTTCCCAAACCAAGTACTTACGCTCACACTCTCATACTTACTTAGAGATGAGGAAACTGTTTATTTTTTTGTTCATTTATTTTCTCTCAGCTTTTCCCGCCCACTTCGATTTCAGAGAATGATTTTCGACATTTACCAGGATGCCTTTCGACAGCTCCACAGACCATGAATGATGTTTTTCCTTTAAGCCTGCTGATATAAAAATGGAAATTTCCCACATACTTTCACCTTATTTCCAGTTCTTAAGCCCTGTGGTGCTCATGCAGATTTGTAATCCAATTTAAAAGCAAAAAACATCTCTTTAGTGATATGAGAAACGTTGATAAATGAATGAAGAATGAAAAATGTGAATATTCAAGACTCGATTTGGAATGAACAATTCTGGGTTTTAATCCAACTACACAGAGAAATAACAGCAGCAGCAGCATAAACTTATCATCTGTCTGTTGACTATTAACTTTTTTTTTCTTTTTTTATTTGTTGCAGCTGTTTCACATAGTTCAACGTAAGTCCAATAGGAAATAAAAAGCTCTTCAAAACATTCAAGAGGCTTTTTATTCTGCAAAAGAGAAACATGAAATGCATTATTACTCAAAGGCAGGTGTTGTTATGAAAAGAAACTACAGTAATTTGGACTCGCTAAGAGTTAGGATTTTATTAAGAAACAGTAGAATATGCTGTTAATCTACAGTGGTGCACATATGAAACCCCACACCTGTCTGTCTATTAGCATGACATGCTGCCTTTCTGTGTCTTTGTATGTCTGTCTGTGTGTTTTTGTTCCTTTAATTTTATTTGTTTATATGGTTGTTTTTCTTCCGTTCTCTCCCCTGATGTGACCTGGCTCACCTGTCAGTAAGAGGCAACTGTTTTGTTGTGGTTATATTGTCACCCTTACATTTTAGACAGCCATTCATGCATTATCCATCACGATAAAGCAAACACACAAACAAACAGACCAGGTGCTATCAGGCTATGCCGCTCTCACGTTGCTCTTAAAAGACCATAGCAATGGTTCTGCATGTTTTGGAGATTTTACTGCAGTTTTACATTACTGTTGGGTTTTCTTATTGCATGGTATGAAACTTGCAGGTACTTAAAATGTGCTATTGTAAGGTTGATCATTACATGTTGATTTTAATACTATAGTGAAATGAATGCTAACCTATAACTGTCTGAAAGGTAAAAAAAAAAAAAAAAAAAAGCACATTAAAAATTGAAGATCATGGGGCGCCCTGGTTGCATACTGGTAAACATGCATAGCCTAACATATAGCCCCAACATCCATCATTTGATTATGGCAGTGGACCTTTGTTGCATGTAACAACCCTCTCTCTACCTGTTTTCTGTCTCTATGCACATTCCATTGTCAAGTAAAGGCAAATATTACAAATAATAACCTTAAAGTTTAGGCTTAGATGTAGCTCATGTGTTTTGTATAGTATATGGTCTAAAATATGCTAAACAGGGAGATTTAAGGGAGCAAAGTTTAGATTTTAGAAGAGGCAAACTTATACAGAAACAGCTTTAGATGTGTGTACATACAGTGTGTGTGTGTGTGTGTGTGTGTGTGTGTGTGTGTGTGTGTGTGTGTGTGTGTGTGTGTGTGTGTGTGTGTGTGTGTGTGTGTGTGTGTGTGTGTGTGTGTGTGTGTGTGTGTGTGTGTGTTGGTGTTTGTGTTTGTGTTTGTGTGTGTTTGTGTGATGAGTAATGGAATAATAAGGCTTTCTCCATCGAAGATTCCTTAGGGAGACATATTGATCAAGGGGCCAATTGATTAGGAGGATTAATTTTCTTGGTGTCCAGGTTCGTGTGTGTGTGTGTGTGTGTGTGTGTGTGTGTTCGTTTTCCACACAGTCATGTTGTCTATCTATAAAAGAAATCAAATTAAGAGCTTGTATTGGGGAAAATCATCTTTAATGTTAATTAACTGAAAAAACAAGCAATAAATGTCATGTGAGTTGTGTTTGACACTCTTGCAATGAGGGTTGGCTACCATATGGTAAATTTTGTATTGACACTTTTAAAAGATTGAAACCATGTTTTGGAATTATTTCCTGTGTTTCCTAAATTGTATCTCTCAGCATTTGAACAGCATCTGCTGTGTGGGCAGCAGCCCTGCCAAGTAAACAAGGCTCTTATTAACTATTAAACACTTCACAAAAGGGACCACAAACACACACACACACACACACACACACACACACACACACACACACACACACACACAGACATTAACCAAAGCTGCACAAATGCAAGTACGAATGAAGAGTGAGTACGAGTCCCAGTGCAGAGTCAGTGGCCTCTTTTTCCTCTAGTCACAGTGAAATTGGATCTCTCCCTCCATCCCCTTCAAGGAGGTTGTATACACTTCACCACCAGGCGTCCAAGTCCCCCTTGGCCTCTAATAGAAGGACAGATGAATGACTTTGCAAGCAGAGGGCGGTCCAACCTGATTCAGCTCTACTACAGGCAGTTGTGGCCTTGAAACTGTTCTCGGAATGGTTACTAAAACCATCTTTAAGCTGAATTAAGGAGAGGACAATGAATCACAGTATCCAACAAATCATGTTCTCTGACCTTTAATCTGCAGCTGTAAAGTCAAAATGCCAAAAAACTTTTTTTTTCCACCATGAAGACTCTTTAGAGAAGGAGGAAAGAAGACATAAAATGTGAGCTCTTAGACATTTTTGTTTTGCATTTTTTAATATATGCTGACTTCTGTTTACAAGGTGGGGCCACAAGAGGGCCCTGTCACACAGTCAGAGCTTAGATATAGCTATATAGACACTATAGGGATATTCATAAAAAGCAAAAGGTGAGAATGTAATATGGTGCATTTTAATACCAGGAATGTCTTTATTATGTTTTTTTAATGGATTTATTTATTTATTGTATATGTTATGGGTTGTGCTATAAGTCTGAATTTGATTGGACTGGACTGAACTTTAGGGCTGCAACCATAGTGATTATTTTCAATATTGAATAATGTGAAGATTTTTTTTAAATCAATCAATTCACTGTTCCATAAACTGTGTAAAATAAAACATTGTTCACAAGTTTAAGAGCTCAAGATGAGTTGACTCCAAAAAAATCCTGAAAGATTTATCTCAAATTGGTCCTGTACAGGGCAAACCATTTTTACAAACTATACTGGCTACGTAGTGAGATTAAAAGATAGGTTCACAACTTTTCAAGTCTGTCTCAAAATTATAGTCAGGTGTCCATATGGACACTGAAAGAGAAATGTATTGGTCTTTGGATTTTGGACACCATCACTTACACAGCACATTAGGAACACATCTTTCCATTGCCAGTATAAACAGGAGGAATGATAACAGCAAGGAAAACACTTTTTAGTTTCCATTTGGACACCTGACTATATGAAAAATAGTGAATCTATCCTGTAAGCTGCTTTGTGTCTTCATTTCTTAGAGATTTATTAATCATGCCCACTTGCATTTTTACTTCTACTCAAGGAAGAACATATAGGTAAGAATATGAGTTTAGATTTCTTACTGTTTTAGTTCAATCTTAATCTGGTTGTGTAAATAACATACTTACTGTGACTTACATCCAAGTTTTAAAACATTTTTTAGATCTGGAAAGATTATAAGGAGAAACTATTAGTACAGTATGAGGTAGAAGGGAGGCTGACTTTCATCTAAGTTGTGAATGTGTGCGTCCACTCTGAGGGTGAAAAGGTTGACTGCATATTTTCATTCTCCACCTCTCATAGCCGAGCCCTGACCACAGGAGAAGTCCACTGAATGACACACTAACTAGTTCACCCAGGAAAGGAAACTCCCCGCCTTCCCAAAGGACGGCCGTTCAAAGTCCACTGAAGCAGCTGCTTGTTTGTGTGCATGCATTTCTAAGGAAAGAAGACGGAAAGAGAGGGGGCTGTGTCAATACACACACGAGCTGACTCCTTCAAGTGTACCGTCAAGCATCAAAGGCGAAGTTTCATACTGATACCCACAGCAGTTTGTTTTAATAAAAACAATCCCTCCTCTCTTCCTTTCTCACAGCAGATTCAGATTCACATTCAGAAACAGTTCAAAGAAGTGCTGAAATGCAAACTATAGATGAGTAGTTTTGTGGAGGGATGACATATTCATGAATGACGCATGTGGGAGGGACACACACACACACACACACACACACACACACACATGCACTCATTCACATCATCAACCTTACACTTGGACAAATAATTTAACGGATGACATGCACACCCACACAAAGTTGTAGAGGTGATGTAATAGCTTCCTGGATCTGCTGTTTTCCAGAGTGAATAAGTTGTTCAGGCCTCAGCCAACTGAAGGACAGTATACAGTATACAGTGGATACACCAAAAGACACACAAATCTATTTACACCACTCCCAATTCTTCCATCATACACCCAGTACTTGTGTTGTTGGATCCACCTCTGTTTGATTTTATGAATCACATGAAGTTTTGTTTCTCACAGTAATGCTGGCTGCACACTTAAACTAAAATGGACAGTGATGTATTTCATTTCAAATCAGCGCTTTATGCTTTTTTTTAACCAAAATATAATCTACATATACTGTATGCTGTTACATCTTGATGTCATATCTATGATCAAAGCACACCCACACAGGTGTTTTCACTTATTCTGGCTAATTAGTCTCCCGCTCAGGTAGAAGTTGAGCCGAGCAATACTTGAAAACAAAATATAAAAACATCAGGGGGGTTAGAGTAATGTCAGCCAAACACAGTCGTCACACCCACACAAAGTCCTCAGGAAGGGCCTTAAAGGTAACATGCACTGAGCTTTTCTGTCACTATTTTGCAGAAGATGTGGCTGTATCACAAGTAGCCACTGGATCAGATTAAATGAACTCTTAATAAATCTATGGTAGAAGCTCTGAAAGCATTAGCTTAGTTTGCACCGCAACAACAGCGCCCTCTTCCCAATTTGTCATGTTTTGCTATTTCTTGAAAAGTGAGGAGAAGTTGCCTGAAATGTTACGATTATTTTCAAAACCAAGAAACATCCAATTGTCTTTGGTTTCCCTTATGTATTTTTATGATAGGATTTCAAAATTAGTGCAATAGTTTGCTAATGTTAAAAACGCCTGGGTTCAAAATGTTCATAACATATTATGAGCAATTATCACATTAAAACTAGTAAACAATTACATAGTGTAACCAAAAGAGCTCAGAGTTAGGAATGCATTTTAATTTATGTTAACTTTGTGTTGAGATTGTTTCGTCAAATACAAAAATTATTTTTGTATAACTTCTACACGAGGATAAAGTTTAGTACAGATTAGTACAGATAAAAGTGTAAATTAAAGGCTCTGTATGAAACAAAATATCATTTTTTCAGGCACCACAACCGCATAGATTTGCAGTTCACTGTCAACTATAAAACATGATCTTTGACCTGATCTTATGTAATTAGCCAGTTAGACCAATAACAGGTGCTGTTGAACCTGCATCATGAGAAACTAGCTTGGCAGCTAATTTATGGCTACTTTGCTAAAATTTTAGTTTTTTGAAACTGTAACCACCTGCTTATCTTGCTCTGTACAACTTCATTATTGTTTACAGTACAGACTGTCCTTGGTATCAGCTCTCTACCACGTGAATTGGTATTGCTGCAACAAAAGCAGGGAAAGCACTGGGAGGTGAAGCAGAAAGAGTCCCCCGATCTACCTTTAGATTTCCTCAGACACCAAAACATTTTGGGGAATTAGATTAGATCTCTTATTCGGCTAATCTAGTTTATTATGAGTTTTCACTTTCCCTTTCCAGCTTACAGAGCTCCTCTTCTTTAACAAGGCCATGTAATAGTTCTTCCTTGCCCTCTTTTTTTAGGTCAAAAAGCTGCCTGAAAGATAGAACATAATCTTCCATATGTGACTCCCTCACTTCTAATATTCCCAGAAACAGTGAGTTGGCGCTTTTGCTCTAACCAGTGCCTCACAAGCAGTGGGACGACATCCATAAACAGCGGGGGCTAATCTTCTGGTTTCGTTCATGAATTCAAATTCTTTATGTGAATTTCAACAGAATATGATTCATTTTTAAAATTGTGAACAGATAGTACATAAATCACTGTGGAAGTACTTCTACGTATCTTTAATTGTGTTGCATTGAGGGAAAACAACCTGTTACTCACCAGCCTCAACTGGGAAAAGGACACAATGGCTTCAGTGAAGCCACATTGTTCATTTGCAGCGGAACTATTGCTGTACTGACACAGATAGTGGGTGTATTACCTGGAAATCAGAACCAATTTCAACATGACTGCACAAACAACCTCACAGTTGTGTCAGGGAAATATAACCTGGGTGGAGATTCAAAGGAGCCAGTGGTGAGTGTGTGTGTGTGTGTGTGTGTGTGTGTGTGTGCATGTGTGTGTGTGAACTGGAAGGCTAGCTGAACCACAGGATGGTATATCATTGTTACTCCTCCCTGCTGCAGCCAGTACTGCAGTCAAAATGTGTTATTTCCCTGAATATAGACACTGTGGCTAAAAATCCTTGAGAATGGTAACCTTTCTCTCTCCCTCCCTCGCTTTCCCCTCCTTTTTCGTGAGGCTGGCACAGAGCCGGACAGCAGCTCTGTCAGCCTTGATAGAATTACAGTTACAGAGAGCTCAGCAGCTGGCACCCGGGATGTGGGTGAGAAAATTAGGGACTCTCCAAGACTCCCTGGTGAGCAGGAAAGGGTATGATGAAGAGAATAATTAACCAGCCTCTCCTGGAGGTCTCTTCTTGCATTTCACTTTCACATTTAAACACATTGACAAAGAGTAAAATGTGTCCTTCTGAAATGCTAAGTACTGTAACAGGTGTCCATCCTACAAGTTCTCAGTAAAAGGAATGCAGAATTCTGGTGTATAAAGGGAGATTTTACTATTTTATAATTCTGTATTTTCTTTTAGCACTTTGTTAATATATTTGTATAAATAAGTACCATTACTAGCTTTCTTCTGAGTTTTCAATTGCTTGGTTTCATGGTTTTCATCTGTTTCTGTTCAGCTATCATGACGAGGATTCAGTTGTAATCATGTGACCCATGTATGGAATGTGCCCATTAGTTCGTGCTCCTGGTCTGACCCCTCTCCAGTCAATATTGTGATCAGACTGATCGGCTGATGTTGTCTGTTTGCAGCGTTCATTCAGTCTTTTGTTTCCTAGCTGTCGCATTTGGGGAGGTCTCATCTTTAGTGTCTACCAGTGGAGATCATAAAGTGTTGTCTATAGGTTTCTGATTCCTGGTGACCTTAAAACTCTGGTTTGATCTTCTGGTAGCCCAACCATGTAAGGGAGTCACACATTAGTGACTGGTGACAACTAAGCTAATTCTGTCCTCTGATTAAGGTGAGATGTATTTAGCTCTGGAAGACATGAGTGAGTGGACCTTGAGTAGAGTTAAACATCAGCACCATTGAGTTCTGTTAGTCAATTTACCAGATCCCAAAAAGAACTGAATTGTATGGAAGTTGTTTTTTTGTTGCTTACTGAAACCACTGAGAAATACTGACCAGAAACACATAGGTCACTGTGGTATTGGAGTGTCTGTTATGTGCTGATAGTCATGCTGGTGGTTGAATGAAGCATAGGTTTTTGATTGTGTGCGTGTATGCATTTAACCACATGGCCACCAATGGTCAATGTAAATGTCAGCATTGACATGGTTAGAACCACGGGGTTTCCTCGGTTATGTACAGGAGGGACCATGCGGATGTTTTTGGAAATTTAAGTGCATGCTATCATTCATCCATAAAACCACAAAGGAAATATTTGATCCAGTTTCTTCCCCTGAGAATTACATCTCTATTCAAATTTCTGAAAGTTATGTTGACAACCACAAAATAATGTTCTTCAAACACAAAAGTTATGAGTAAAACATTAACTATGTCATGTTTGTAGCCTTCACAGGAAAGTGATAAATATAGTGGGAAGTTGGTCAAGTGGCATGAATGTTTTTACAACAGTAAGCAGCAATGGTTTATGGGTATTGTGGTCTTAACATGGAACAACACTTGCACAAACCACTGGTAAGAAGGTGGGGGATTTTATCAAAGTGTCTCAGTTACTTTGTGTTACTGCTGCACTGTGGAAAATGTCAACTATTGTTCTGTGTCTTTGCAACTTCTGCTATAATTAACTTGTTTTTCATTAAGCATAATGAGCTCCATTAAGCTTGAATTCATGACTAAGGGGCAGTGCCCATTGGTATTACAGGGTGGCTGATATCATGGAAAATTACTCAATTCTATCTTTTCTGTCTTTTTAAGTTATTTGAAATTTTGAAATTAGCAGCTCAAGAGCTAGCGTGTTGAGGTAGAATCTGTTACTATGTTACTAAGTCTTTACAGCCCTCCAGAGGATTGAAGTTTATGTTAAGAATGGTCACTTTTGAAGACAATCTTTCTGTTATCGGAAAGTGGTTTGTGGTGGAAATTGTCTTAAAACACCACACACAAAGATGAAATAATACACAAAACACTAATAGGTTGAAGACCAGCATACACTCAAAGTGGCATCAACTCACCTCAACAAGCAAAGAACGAACCTAAACTATTATAGTTTCTGAAAGAACAAAGCAATGACCTGTGATCATTTAAAAATAATAATTTTGGTTCTTCCTATATACTGTCCCATGTCTCCAGCTGTAGCCATTACTCCCTAAGGAAATGTGCATTATTCATTAGGTGGTCTTCTGATTGGCTGGGGGCCACACCTCCAGCCAATTGAAATAGCTGCTCTTCTATAATATTGATTTCATGTGAATAGCTTGGGAATCTGAACTGTAGCATTTAGATTGATTTAGAGAAATCTAAATGTCTTTTGGTGAATAAAATGTCACAGATATGTTTAAAATAGATTCAGTATTTACAAAATAAGTTGAAAAGGCACATAATACCAGATCTTTATTTTTATTATTTATTATTTTTAATTATCAAACGTTAATGTTTTTCTTTTACATTTTAAAGTGAGTAATTATTTGGTCATGAAAGTCTAATAATAACATATCTTGTAGTAATTTGCACTATTGTTGTTAAATGTAATTGGAAAATGCATCCTTTTATCTTCAAGGCTTCTTTGCCAAAGCAGCACCTTGAAGTATTTTGTACATTTACTCCCCTTAATTATGTTTTTCTGTTGCCTCGTCTGTCTCCTCATCATTTTTCACTGAAGGTTAACAAATGTATTATTCATGACAAACAGATGCAAATTCCTTCCCCAGCAGTAGCCCCAATAGACAAACAAACAGTGCAGCCACGCGACATGTATCTTAAATGAGGTCTATGATTTTCGCTTTATAACAAACTACTCCCTGGTTGGTATCACTGCTGATTTTTCTTCCAAACCAAAAAACCCACATCATATGTGAAGGTTGTGCAATGGAAGTTGAATGGATGCAGCTTAACAGTTGTTGTCCTAATGTAACTTTCCTGGTTGCATGTAACAGCCTGTGGTCTGACTTCTATTTGAGTTACCCAGGACGGACAACACAACAGTAACAGTATCCAACTAGAAACACCCTGCAGATATTAATGAGATGACTAGCTGCCCTCATTGAACACACTACAAAACATGGCTGCAATGACCAGTTGCACACTCTTGAGCACACACACAGAAACATTATTTCCTCAACAAAGAAAATAACCTCCAGAGCAAAAGCAGAATATTACTTATCACTTTTGTTTTTTCTGTTGTTTGTCCAAAGGTGGCAAGCACACATTTCACAACAAAACTGCAACAAAACACAACACTTTGTTCCCCAGACACTGGGTGTTGCTCCCTTGATACAGCCTGGTGCTCCTTGGATGCAAGGTATTGCTCCTCAGACATAGCGCATTGTTTCTTGGACACAGCCTGTTGTTCCCTGACCACAGCCTGTTTCTCCCTGACCACAGCGCTTTGCTCTACAGACACAGCATGTTGCTTCCTGGACACAGGGTGTTGCTCCCTTGATACAGCCTGGTGCTCCCCGGACGCAATATTGCTCCCCGGACACAGCACATTGTTTCCTCGACACAGCCTGTTGCTCCCCGACCACAGTGCTTTTCTCCCCAGACACAGCGTGTTTCTTCCTGACCCTAGTGTGGTGTTTTGAAGCCACAGCTCATTGAGCCTATCAGTGTTTAGTGAACATGGTTTATAAAAAACAGTTTGCAGGTTGGGTGATGCAAATTTGTTCTCACCAGTCAGCAACCACAGTGCAACAGGAGCCTCTACATGTGTGTGAGCATATAGCAGGAGGCATGGGAGGAATCACCAGCAGTAGACTCACAAGAGTTCAAGATGGAAGTAGAAGTACAGAATGGTCTCGGTAAGTGTAATATTACTATACATTCTACATTTGTATTATACCTGGAGCCAATTTTAACCATTTTTGTTAGGTAGTTGAACTTTAACATTGATCACATGTTTTGTATGTTACATCTTAATCTTTAATGTAACTATTAACTGTAGGTGTCAGATACTTTTAGTGGAGTACCAAATATAATACTTAAATGCTTTAACCTTCACAGAAAATTAAACTAAAAAGTGTGCACATGTAGAAATAACATATGCTTCAACAATACATTTTTGGAAAATAAATATTAAAAAACAGATCAGCAGTTCATTGGGGATTCTGGACAATAGTCCAATTAAGGTTAAGTTCACACAATAACTGTCAGATTGTTTCCACTGTGACATTCAAAATAGTGAAGTGGTCACAATAGAAACAAGTGGGCTCAAACTAGACAATGTCATCACATGTTGAAACACTTCTATATTACTATCACCTGATAGCCAGAATCAAATTTCAGTTCTATGTTGGATTTCCACGTAGGAGACTATTTGACTAAATTATTACAAACACACAAAAAACAAACAAAAGCAGAACAGGAACTGTAAAGAAGTAAGGTTTCTCAAGCACTATTTTTAGACTTTATGTTGTGACAAAGAGAAGTAGGTCTGTCTGTGGCTTGTGATTCATTAATTGCAGTTGCCAAATTTAAATCACCATGATGTTATTGCTGATATGCAGAATTGACTTTAGCTGCTGTTTAATTTTAAACTCTAGATAGTCTCTCTTTAGACTCTTGTCTAGAGAATTTGAAAACAAAATCCTTTCAGTCAGTGTGTATGCACTGTCTGCGTATTAATGTTTGAACGTAGGTGTAGGAAGATTTAATCTGAAGGGGAAATACAGTTAACTAAATGCCAGATGTAGACACAGTATGAAAGGGGAATTCATTTAGCTGTTTTTCTAACTGAATCATTATGATTAGGAGAGAAAATACTACATCATTTACAATTGTGCAATTGTTAGACTCCCACGTACAGTAAATGTTTCAGAATATTTCAGTGCACACCATTTCAGATTCAGTCAGTCTGTGCACTTGTGTTGGCTGGTTAAGGTCAGTGAATGGGAATCCCCAGTGGGGTCCCGTCTCCCCTTTGACCCCTTCTTTGTCCTTCCATCAACTTATCCAGTTGCGCCAAAGAATGTGAGGCTGAAAGGGGAGTGTGGGAGTCACTTCAGAGAGAAAACCAGTGAGAGGAGTTGACTTTGAGTGGGGATTTGGAGAGAAAGGCAGGCAGGTGTTAGAGTGGGAGTGGTGGTTCAAAATTGGACATGAACTAGGTTAGTGTGTGTGTGATCGCAGAGTGATGAAACCAGACCAGCGTGAGGGAAAGCCCAGCCGACTGCTAACACAAACACACCAGGGGGAGAGGAGGAGAAAAAAGAGAGGGGGAGGATGTGGAGGTTAGTAAGGTGGGGGAGAATTGACAGAAGGAAGAGTGCTTTGTGTCAGCTTTACAAGGAAGACAGCTGTCATGAAGATGCTGATGTTGACCAGTATTGACAGGACAGAAGGACTGTTTACACCAGAGTCCATTACCAAGTTTACTTGGCGGAGAACAGATCCATATTTTGTCCGATCCTTCCTGCCACTGCAGCACGGAGAGCAGAGACTTGGCGAGGCATCTATGAGTGAAGGGCCTTGGAATCTGGATTTCAGAGATGTTTCACACACTTAGAAAACAGTGTGGTGTGTGTTTGCATCATTACCATAATTGAGAGTGACTGTTAAGAGGGCATGCATGGGGAGGTGTTGGCACTCCCCCTCCAAAAAATCCTGTTTGACAAATTATGTGAATGAATGAGAGGAGAGGCGTAGCTGGCTTGGCTCCAGCGCTCCTGAACGATGGATAAGGTCACAGAGTAGATAAGGGACTTGTGTGAGTGTGTGTGCTTGGTGTATTTCCTGCTGTGAATTGGTTGCAACTGCTGGCATTTTCACAATCACTGTTTAGGCAACGTGCCAAGCAAAACATTGTCTGTTTTATCTGGTAGACCTCTGCCTGAGACAAGCATCCGATCATGCCAAAGATGGTAGACTATTGTGTCTTTTGTCACAGCCCAGCTCTGTTTTCCCCCAGCTTAAAATGTTGAGTTGTTTAGAAAGTCTTTGGCTCCTGCTCAGTGGAGCAGCCGGCGGAGCGAGGTTACTCCATGTCATTGGAATCTGTGCACAATGGACCCAAAACCCTCCTCCCCCTTTAGCACCAGCTTGTGAACCCCTCTGCAAGAGCTCTGGTTTTACTGCCCCCCCAATCTGCCCCCGCACCCCCATCCTCCATCCACAGTTTGAGTCCCCCCAACACACATAGGAGCCCTCAGTGCTGTTAAATGGCTCCCTGAAGAAGCAATATAAACATCAGTGTTCAATTCAAGGCCATAGTTCAGCTGGAATGCACCCCACCACAACTGCTTGTAGTAAGCACTTCTTCCTCTCTCTCCTTATTTGTCTCTCTTCCCTCCCTCTTTAACTCTCTCTCTCTCTTTCTCTCTCTCTCTTTTTCTGATAGCCTAAATCCACGGACAGCGTCGTTGCCATGGCACCGCCTGTGAGTCAGTAGCCTACAGCGGTTAAAATACGCTCACTCTCCTGGTTTTACTGTGGGATGTTCAGTCACAATGCTGGAGCGCACCGGCTGAACGCAGCACTGGCAGCCATTGGTGTGCGCTGTAACTCCTAGCTCTGTCCCGGGATGAGACTTCAACTGTGAGACTGCGAGGTCCGTCGTGGAAGCAGACCCGGACACGTCGCACACCTGCGGCTGGATGGAAATAGATGGAGGGAGCCGGCAGCCGAGCTGTCGCCGCACTCGACCGATTACTTCACCTCCTCTCCTGGTCCACGGGGGAGCGCGCTTGTAAGCTGATTTGACCGGGGGATGTGAATACCTCTCCGGGATTAGAAGGTTATTGGGTGAACGACAATGCCCCGCGGCTCGGTCCGGCACTCCCGGCTATTGTTAGTGCGGCGGCAGACGCACGGTGCCCGGTCTCCCCCGGTTCCACGTCATCTCCAGTAGCTGCACAGCCTGCTCCTCTGCCTCCTCGCTCCGGTCGTCCTCCCGGTGAGGATAGGATAATATGACTTCCTGGCTCCGCACATACGTCCCTCTGTGTCTCCTGCTCGGCTTCTTAGGGGTCTACGCAGAACCGGGTGAGTGGAAGCTCATTAGGGCCAATTACATCATATCCAAGCAATTAGCCTACGTCTTGTATCATGTCAAATCATCACTGCGCAACATCAGCCCCCATCCCGCATCAGTGGCATCTGTACTCTCTGCAGGGGATCCACTGGTTTCCCAGATCTTTTTTCTAAGACACAAATCTTTTTGAAAATAGATTTATATATGATGACGCCTCTTTATGAGCATTTGATCCCTCAATCTCCACAAAACTGTCATTATCACATATTAGAGGAAGACTGAACATTTTAAAGCAGTCAGACATATCCTCACTTAAATGAGTGAAATAGATGCTTATTTTTAATGGGGGAACCTATAAAGCCTCCACCATGGCCCAGGGCCCCAGTCTGAGAGCCAGGAGAGCAGCCTACACTACACCAACTTCTACTTAAGCATTTATTGATCAGATATAATTAGAATTTAAATGTTTCACCTATTCAGGGCTTTGCCAGAGGCCAGGAGCGCTAATTGGGTCAGAGCAGCTTGTTAGTGGGCTGTTAGTGATGCTCAGACCTGCAGCCTTTCTCTGTCCTACATTTCTCTATCTCAGCTTACTGCAAGGGTTGTGGAAAATGAGATTTCAGCAAAATAAATCATCTCAATGAATCATTAATCCCACTAAAGCAAGCCTGAGGTCCAATTGTGCCATTTGTCACCTGGTAAAACCTTCAGTCTACATTCTTGCTGTATTATTATTTTTTGCTAACACTGTATAATACTGTCTTGCAAGAGTGATTTGCCACATCAGCTTCATTCTATTAAAAAGTTCATGCACTTGTAGCATTGACTGTTGATTGACTCATGATTGACTCATGATTACATATCGTTTGTGTGTATGGGTGTGGGAATGATCTATTGTGCAACTCCAATGACTGAAGCACCTGCTCCCACACTCCCAGCTGTTTTTCCACAACACAGCTGGCTGATGTGCACTGAATAGCTCCATATGAGAAGCTAAATGGTGCTTCGATCATTAAAAGTGAGCATGAGTTCTCCACATATCCACAGGGGATCGGCTGCATGACTAATGAGTGCTGACACACACTTTCTTTCATATGCTAATTGAAATAACAGATTATTTTGCCTCTTCCCCTCTCTTCTCGACAGGTGACAGTGCGTGTTGGTCTCCTAGTATCGCTTCTTGTGCTGAGTGCCTCAGACGTGGACCACAGTGTGCCTGGTGCTTCAAAGAGGTAGGACTGCGTATAAAAGTGTGTGTTTAACTGAGAGAGAGAAGCTTAAACAAAAAAGGGGAATGTGGCAAATATTCAAGAGCATTCCTCAGATGACATACACCAAAGCTTTGATGCCATCTACAGATGTGAATATAATGCAAATGTTTGCGCTCAGTGGCTTGCCCTATGACCTATTTGTGTGACTGCATGTGTGTGAATGTTTCCATGCGTGCGTTCTCATGCAGCAGACACAGAGACAGAGCCACTTTCTATCCATGTGTTTAGTCTAGACACATCACTGCAGTTCTGTGCATCCGCCTGCATGTTTGTCAGTGTCTGCTGTTCCTTTTTTGATGTCTGTCTGTCTCGTAAAGAGTCCTCCTGAAATTACTGAACAGAAGACAAAAGAACTACACCCACTCACACAAAACTGCACCGGTAGACCAGACTGTCAATATGTGTTTGTTTAAAGACTTCAGGTGGTTTCCCACCCTGTAAACCTTTACCTTATCTAACATCATTAAGTAGGGCTGGCTTCATTGGTGTGTGAAAGCATTAAAACTCTTTTAAACTCCTACATACACACACATACGCACACACACAGAAACACACAGAAAAACACACACACACACACACACAAACTCACAAGAGCCAAGATGGGAAAAGTACTTAAAACTGAACAGGTACAATACACACGCACGTTCACACAGCCGTTGATGTTCGGTGCCAGCTGAAGGAAAGAAAGTCCCGGGAAGTCTCCCTGAATCTTTCTGATATTCAGAGTTGTTAGAGGACAAATTATAGCCACAGAGGGGCAGCTATAAATAAACCAAATTCAGTTTAACTTTAAGGTTCATGCACCGGTCACATATTCAGTTTCAGCTTTTATTGTAGAGAGTTTGCTTTGCTTTCATTCAATTGCTGTTTTTGAAAGTAATTAAGGGTATTCATTCCCCATCTGCACAATCCTGCTGGTCATGTCGATTCTTCTATTTATAGTAAAATGACTCAAGCCATCATCTTCTGAATGAGCATGTTGTAAATATTCATCTAGTCTTCGATCTAGTGTTATGTTTCTGTATTTGTGTTTCTCACAGACTAAACTACCAAAGGTCACTAATCTGCTGAAAAGCTCCAGGGCATGACACTGATGTATTGTTAGGTTAGCTGGCTGTTAAGCAGTGGAGAGGTTAGCTACACAGCATAAAGATTCATTCAATGAGGTGTTGATTAAATTATATCCTAAATAAGAGAGAGCCCATCGACCAATTTAAGATCTATTATATCTATTTAAGATTTAACTTTAACTCTTTCTTCAGTGATCTGATGACTGAACACAAACAACATTTTCTTTCTGATATTTCAAACTAATAAGTAACTGAATCACATAATAAAACGTTAATGGTTCTCATGGCAGTGTAACAATGTAGAAAATCAATACAAACAACATCAAAATGTCAGAAATGAATAATGAAACCAAAGTGACTCATTTTGAAACCAGTTTCAATTTGCAATTGCTTTAAACCAAAGTGTTTTAAGCTAACAGGCTTATCACACTGAGTCCAAAGCTCACAGAGTAAAAGCAATAGGTACATTAATACATACATTAAAAACTGTACTCTGTAAATCTTTTACTCCACCCTGCTGCAGTGCTCCAAGTAGAAGTTAATCATTAGATAGAAGAGATCTGACAGAACAAACTACACATTTGTAATGATCATATATTTGGCAGCATCATAGCTTCTGTCTGTGAGGCACATGGGAAAGTCAACTTGACCCACTTGTTTGTGTCACTTCACTCATTCCTTACAAATCCGATTATTGTGATAACATCTTGAAACACAGCATAGTTGGATTATCTTTACAAATGTCTAGCAAGTTTATTCTTTTGTCTTTTTTCATTTTCTGTGTGCTTGTTTTTCTATTGTATAATTTCCTCACCGTAGATTTAAAAACTGAAATAATTAAAATATATTAAAAGAAAAGTACCTGATCTTGACCATGTGTGACCTCCAGGACTTTATGGATGGAGCGGGCCCGAGCCATCGCTGTGACCTGCCGGTGAACCTGCTCAGAAGAGGCTGTGGACCAGAGTTCATGGAGCAGTCGGAGATTAAAGTGGTCAACACCACCACCAGCAGCACACAAGTGTCCCCACAAGACATCAGCATCACCCTCAGACCCGGTACAGGCGCCTCAGGATTTGAACATACTTGTGTCTCAAGTAGGACTTGAAGTATAAAATGGTGGATCTCTGGTTTGCTTTAAGTTTCTTGAAGTTAGGTGTAGAGTTATCTGCTGTTATTTTATTATGTGTATGTGTGTGTGTGTATGTGTGTGTGGCTCCAGGTTCAGAGGCCAGCTTCAGAGTGGATGTGAAGCAACTGGAGCGTTATCCTGTGGATCTATATTATCTGGTGGATGTATCGGCATCTATGCAGGAAAACCTTGATCATGTAGGTGTTCATATGTGAGCTATGACCACCATTCAGTGAGTCAGTATAGAAGCATTACACTCCTTTTTCTTAAGGAGAGTGTAAGAATTCTGGAATCATTAGGGGTGTGACGATACACTCAGCTCACGAGGCGAGACACGATATTGGGTTCACGAGATCGAGACAAGACTAGATTTTAACTATATTTTTAAGAAAACTTCAATGAGGAAATACATGACTGTTCTTTTATTTGAAATTCACAAAATGGAAATTGAATTGAAATATTTTAACTAGGGCTGTCAAACGATTACATTTTTAATCGCGATTAATCGCAGAATTTCCATAGTTAATCGTGATTAATCGCGTTTTGAATTGCATGTTTAAAATCCTGCTATTTTACATTTCAAGGCAGTTTTAAGCCCATAATGTAAAGCATTTCTTACCAGAGTGTCTTAACTGGTAATCAATCACGGCTCTGCTGCGACTCCCACAATCCAAAATGGTACTTTCGTGGAGCTGGCTGCACCTGGGTGTTTAGCGTGGAGGTGCTAACTCAAACTCCACGTACTCCGGTGGTAGTTAAACTCCGTTTGACACAGGTTGCATTTTACTTTTGACTTGTCAACTGAACCGTCTGGAAGTTTTTTAAAGTTAAACAAGCCGTTCAAAAGTCCAGTAGCTCTCTTACTTTCCATCAGCGCGGTAGGTTTACTGTAGGAGGCCACTTCAAAGCATAGCGCTACAGCTAGAGGAGCCGTCTACGGGTGAGTAGAAGGGACAAAAAGGCTTGCAAAATTAAAATGCGATTAAAAAAAATGAACGCGTTATGGATTGCATTAATCTAATTGCGATTAACGCGTTAACGCTGACAGCCCTAATTTTAACTTATCATCTTGTCATGAATCACTTTAGTTCTTCTTTCTAAATATATAATTATCATATGCAGTATGCAGCACATATAGATATATATTTTATAGATGGATACTTTTGGTATTTATGGAAATAACAACCATAAATACAAAAGTTAGATACGATCACAAATACCAAAAAGTAAATTATAGAGTAGAAAAAAATCTAATATATAAATATAAATTGAATAAAGTATCCATTTATCAACAGTGTAGTGTGACTCATTTTACTTTTTGCATCATTAGGCTTCCACAGCTGCGCTAGATTCCCTCGTTCCTCATACTTCAGGCTCTCAGTGTAGAGACCTGAGGTCAACTTACCACTGAGATCTTCTCAACAGGTAGAAGCTGTAACAAGGTTAAAGATCCACAAGTGATATTATAAAAAGAAGACATGAAGTGCGAATGAGCGATAGAAAACCGATCGTCTTTTTCTTTGTGCGCCCCCTGTTCACGAGACTAACTTCTTTCTCACGATATGTCGTGACACGAGATCTTGTCACATGCCTGGGAATCATCACAACTTTTTTATACAAATTCTCACACTGTTTTGATCATGGTCGGAAAAAAATAAGACCTAAGAACGCAGCTAACAGTTTGGTATTAAATCATTTAGGCTTTTTATATGGCTACTGTGTTTACATTTGGGATGATAAACAAGCAAGAAACGTACTCATATTTGGCTTCTCCAACCTGTGTCCATCTTCTGCTTGCTACAGCTGAAGACGGTGGGTGTAGCTCTGTCTCTTCGTATGATGGAGCACTCTTCAGACCTTTGGCTGGGTTTTGGCTCATTTGTGGACAAACCTGTATCCCCTTACATCAATGTCCATCCCTCCAAGATCAACAACCCCTGCAGGTAAGGCACACCATTTTAACAGCTGGATTATTGAACTAGTCTTACCAAGCAATGTTCATCATCCTTATGTAGCTCATTTCGTGAATTTTCTTGCAATCAATATCATGTATTTTTTATCACCATTGGAGTTTACATTTTTATATTCCTGAAATAACATGACTAATGTGTAATTTGACTGATTATTCATTTACAGCCATGCTTGCTCTGGCTCTGTGGCTGTAGGCTACTTGGATGCAGCAATGCTTTGAGTTAAAACAGTTACAATGCAAAGTAATAAAATACAAAGTACAGCTGAGCCTGATGGGAATCCCATTACAATATATTCTAGCTATAGATTTGCAGGTATTTGGTCATACTGTGCAAAGAAAGGTATTCACCTGATGTTGGCACTAGAAGAAAAGTTGGAGGAACACCAAAGTTATTACAATTCATCCTGAGGGAAGCATGAATGCTTTCACCAAATTTAATGGCAGTCCTTCAAATGGTTGTTTTCATTCAAAATCACAAATGTCAACCTTATGATGGTGCTAGAGGAAAAATCAGAGGATCATCAAAGTCTTTAGGATATGTCTACTGGGGATCATGAACATATGTATAAAATATTGTGCCAATCCATTGAATAATTAGACAAATCTGGCGCCCCACAGACAGACAGTACAACAGCCACACTGCCAACTTGGCTAAAAAGATCCAAGCAAACTGCTCCCAATAATTGTTTTCAATTGTAGTGTGAGTCAAGCAAAGACTCATTGTTATGATAATGAGCTGTGCAGGGAGACCGAAACAACAAGCTTTCAAGATTTGTTCATTTTGGTTGTTGTTCTGGAGCTCTGCATTCTTCAATGTTGCAATTAAAAATGTTTTTGGCACATCTCTGCCTTTCACCAGTGACTTTGAAATCCGCTGTCGTCCAGCCCACGGCTTCCATCACGTCTTAAGTATGACAGGGAATATGAGTGAGTTCACACGTGTCATCAAACGCCAGAGGATCTCCGGTAACATGGACACACCTGAGGGAGGACTGGACGCTATGCTGCAAGCTGCTGTCTGCCAGGTGTGTGTGTATAATGAGAGAATGGGTTATAAAAACATTTTGAGATCGATTTTTAGTTGCTTTGTTTTCAGGGCATACACGCTTTATAAGTAAGGGCTTATTTGTAATGTCCTTCTTGAATAGCTCTGAAATGTGTGAGAACCCTAATATGGTGAGAAGTCTGCATAGCGGTGAAAGAAGCATTTATTCTGGGAGAATGGTGGCATTCTGACTCAGCACTGGATAGCACCACTGGAATCCCACTAAGTAATGACAGCACTAATCGGGAATGACAGACACAGACACATACACACCCACACATGCACACACGCAGATTCACAATTGCTTATACTATGGCTGCAGGAGGGCTTTGAGTCAGACCATGCTGGGGGCCCTGAGTAAGTAGGCTGCAGGGAAACACCACAGTAGTCATGAGTCTAGAAATAGATTCCTGATTATGTCATGCCTATGTTATAAGATCAGTGGGTTTTCTTAAATACACACATGTGTAGAAAGACCCACACAGAACCCTTTTTCTCACACTGCCTATGACGAGTCACAGACATAAAGACGGGGTCTCTGTGACTGCTGCTTTTCCATGGGAACTAATATGGTTCAGATGAGGAAAATGTTTTGAATTTGGAGTATCTTACCACACATGCAAACATTTAAAATATAAATTATGCACATATTTTCCACAGAACTCTTCGTGTGTGTGCTGTGGCAAGTGATATGAAGTAATAGTAATGATGTAATTTGTAAAATATTCTGTGACTTTAGGTAATTGCTGTAGAAAATGGATGCTTCCATGTGTGGGGTACCAGACTGAAGCATCATCTATGAGGGGCATGAGGGACTTCATCTCATGAATTTGGTGTTTGATAGTTTTATATTAGTTTTATTTATTTAAATGTTTGTTCTTAGGCTGCTCTCAGGTTGTCTTTAAGGAGGTTCGCTTAGGCCATTTCTGCGTGCATGCTTTTATGATTCTTTTGGCAGTAAATGAATTTGGCATAATTTAAAAATCATTCCCTATCTTGGCCAGGACCATGTGAAAAAAGGTTAAATAGTGTTTAAATAAATTAACAAAATAAGGTAAATGACAGTTATGTCTGATAAGGTGTACTTTGTTTTGTCCTGTAGATTTGTGATGGTTGTATGGTTCAGATCAAAGCCAGTTTTTTAAATTACCAGTAAACATAACATTTGGATGACATTTTGAGTCTTCTCTGTCTCTCTGTCAGAGAGAGGTGGGTTGGAGGCCAGAATCCAAACGTCTGCTGCTCCTGATGACCGACCAGCCGTCCCACCTGGCCCTGGACAGCCGCCTGGCAGGAATCGTCACGCCAAATGACGGCCTGTGTCACATGGAGAACAATGTCTACACAGCGAGCACCAGGATGGTGAGATAGCAGATCCTGCAGGCTCACAGGAGCTACACTGAGGATTTATTATAGAGTGTGACATATTAACTAATTAAAACCCACATGGTCACATGCCTACATGGACTGTGTACACTATTGTTGTTGTCTTGTGAAAAGCGTGTTTCTCTGAAAAACTGTTAATTTAGTGTGTGTCTGTCTCAGGACCATCCCAGTGTGGGCCAGTTGTCTGATAAGCTGCTGGACAGCCATATCTACTCTATCTTTGCAGTGGAGAAGCAACAGTACCAGTGGTATGAGGTAATCTCTCCTACACACGTGCATAAATCAACACTTGCCTATGCTGTCATACATAGTTTTCACAGGTAGGGAGACTTCTTTTTAGCCAGAAATGTTCAACATGGGATCAGCAAACGCTTGCCCTGTTCATGAGTTCTTAAGCAATGCTGTGAATCCCTAATAGCTGCTGAGGAACAGCATCAGTGAGAGCTCCAGAGCTGAACTCAACTCTCGCCTCTCTTCTTTATCAAATTTGTTGCTATTGAAATGGTATTGATATGCCAGATTTGTGACACTAGTGATTTTCTTTCTCCTCATCTACCTTTCCTTCTCTAGGAGTTAGTGCGTTTGCTGCCTGGCTCCTACCTGGGAAAGATAGGCTACTTCCAGGCCCCAAACCTCATAGAGCTGGTGGTGGATGCATACAAGGTACAGAGCACTCACCTACTCCCTCTGCAACTAGAGAGAATGACTTCTCTCTCATTTTTAAATTTCCTGTCCCATCCTCCCTCTGTGTATTATTCATCCTTTAGACCACAAACAAAGAGCAGGGATAGGTGAAAGGTTGGGCAGAAAAGTGCAGCAGCACAGCATGACCTGCATCCACAAGCCCACGCAGTCCCAGTTCAAAAGAGTTGATGCGTTAGTCTGTTCATCTGCTGAGGGAACATGAAACTTTTATTTTGGCTTTGTTTACTTTAAAATATGCAAACTCAGTAATAGCACAATCTTGTTCACAGACCAGGCTTGGGAATACGTGATACTGAAGTATATACTCTGCTTATAAGTACGGAGGAAAACTAAAATTGCATGAAATTAAGTTTGTTTTTGGTTACTGAAGGCCTAATGAAACAGAAAAACGTAGATGAGAACAAGAGGTTAAGGAGGGGTTAAGGCCTTCTGTGTGCATGTGTGTGTGTGTGTGAGAGTGACTAGGGGTTTGTTCAGTTGGCAGCAGTCTAGGCTATAATCTTGCCTCAGGCACAGCGATCCATTGTTTGCTACGAGAATCTGCCGAATCCACAGTTACCCAGAACTGTGCACAGCCCCACATACACACACACACACACACACACACACACACACACACACACACACACACACACACACGCAAGCAGCAGAGCCCAAACAGAAGCTGGCATTATAATAGCTATCAGATCCCCACGGAAACCATGTGTCCTAATCATGGACGAATACAAAGATGCTATTTTTGGCCCCACCTCCTTTTTCTCATAAGCCCCCTCGTATTTCAGAATGAAAGGACGACAATGAGTTCTTTCTGAGGACATGTGACAACTTTAATTAATCACGGTTCTCCCTTTCTGTCTCTCGTTCTCCCTCTTGCTTCATTACTTTTCACTCTCTCAAATGATGATCATTAAAATTTTAAATCGTCACTGTTCATTCTTCAGACTTTTATCTTTTCATACAGTCCCCTCAAATTTAATACTTTAAAGAATTTCTCAATTTCAGGTAGTAAACTTAATGTTGCTTTTTCATTCTTTCTCACCATCTCTGCGCCCAGAGGTTGTTGTCGGAGGTGGCGGTGTCAGTGTCAGTTGAGGAAAAGGCAGCCAGCAGGTACTGGGTGTCTGTGTCTCCCATCTGTCCTGACGGGTCCACTGCTAGGGACCAGAGCTGCTTGGGGGTACAGATCAACCAGACGGTAAACACACCTTCAGTACACAAAAACACTGGAGTACACACACATAGCCGATACAGTGAAACAGCTAAATGTCAGTCATAAAGATCTTTGAATTAAGCTCCCAGAAATGTCATTTATTGGTTGTATTGGATTAGTTTGACAAATTCAAACACGCTGACAAACACATCACTGAGAGCTTTACGTGACAGAAAAGATTTGGTAAATAATCCAAGTTGAGCGGATTAGGGGCTGTATTTAACAGGAAAATATTTCCATGTGATTCCATGACCTTATCGTCCAAAAATCCTTTCTTTGCCTATGAGAGGCTTTTATGCATGCAAATAAGACATTTGTTTTTTTCCAATAGTCCATTGAACTTGTAGTGCTTTCATACCTGCTTCACAAAGCCGCTTAAGAAAAGGCACAATACTCACTTGAAGATTTTAGTGCTGCTGAGAGTTTGCACTACACAGATTTTCTGACTTTGTTATAATGATTAAACAGAAGGCTAAGTGTTACAAAAATGTTTAGTTATAACAACCAAAGAGATATTTTGGTAGCCATGAAAACATTTCCTTTCTGCACACTCCCTGCCTATGAGACCCTTCTCCTCTTTAACCTTCCAGGCCTCTTAACTTTGTTGACCAAGATGCTTAGTCACTGCTCTATAATTACTCTATTGTGCAAAGAGAGTAAAGCTCAGCCTTTTAATCCATTGGTGGATTAAAGTGAATTACGGAAAGTACACACACAGTTAACAGAATCATGATAAAAATCAAGTGAAATGCCTGACTGTATGCATTCTCCTTTCCACATCAATGGAAAGGAGAATGGTCCAAATTTGTTAAGTACTCAGTTCCTGGTTAAAAGCAATTTCAGTCTTATCATAGATTGTTATAATTATGCGATGAGTGGGAGCTCATTATAGGTTATATTTAATAGCATTTTGAACTGACTGCTGCTAAATTACGTGTTTTTTTAACCTCTCTCAACCTACTTGAAGATATGTCACCCTCCTTTCTAACAGCTACCACAACTGAGCTTTTAAGCGTACAGTGTTTTTTACCCACATTATAATGTACTGTATGTCATTAAATACAACATATCTGCCTTCTCAAAAACCACTAAAACATCACTTAGTTGCTGTTAACTTATTTGTCTTCTTGTTCAGGTTTCTTTCAATATCACCATCGGCCTGCGATCTTGTCCGGATGATGGTGAAGATGAAGACATAACAGTGACGATTCGCCCTGTGGGTTACAACGAATCCACCATTGTTAGGGTTCACGCTAAATGTCACTGTAGTTGTGGACCAACAGGACTCTGCCGTGATGGCAACCAGTCACCATGCAGCGGGACTGAAGATGGCACCAATTTGGAGCAGAGGCCAGATCGGGGATTTCTTAAAGACTCAAGCAGAGATTCAAACTGGAATTGCAGAGCAGATGGGTCTGATGTGGACTGTAGTGGTCGGGGATTGTGTGAATGTGGGAGGTGTGTGTGTGAGCAGAGCAGACTCGGGACAGTGTATGGGAAACACTGCGAGTTAGATGACTTTTCCTGCCCTTATGAAGGTGGACTGCTGTGCGGAGGTAAGGAGGAGAATAACATGGGCACACTGAAAACTGAAAAAAACACTTTTCATCATATAAATTAAAGTCAGAGAGAATTAAAAAGAGATTAAAATGGTAATAATATGAGTGCTTTTCATGCACAAACTCACTTTTTCATCCTGTTTCTGCCTGTCTTTCACAGGACGGGGTATGTGTGTGTCAGGTGAATGCGTGTGTGAGGACAGCTGGACAGGTGATAGCTGCAGTTGTCCCATCTCCACAGCAACATGCCAGTCGCCTAATGGCCTGCTGTGCGGTGGGCAGGGCAGGTGTGTGTGTGGAAAATGTGTGTGTGATGACAGCCAATACTCTGGAAACTTCTGTGAGAGATGCCCTGCTTGCCAAACCACCTGCCAGTCATCCTGGTACTTTTAATTTTACACAAAGCATGATGGAAACTATTTTTACCTTTTAATACTGACGCAATTATACAGTTATATGTAATTTGTTCCATCTATCTCTCTCACTCAGGAAATGTGTAAAGTGCCACCTGTCTCATGGTCTCACGCAACAAGAGGCGGGCCACTGCAATGACACTTGTGCTTCATTGGTGGGCTATACGGATGATGTATCAGGTACATCTGGTTTGGCCAATAGAATTTTTGTCTGTGCACAATTTCACACCGTTGTTGTTCAGAGAGAAGCTGCTAATATATAAGAACTATGATGTGTTTTGTAAATTTAATTGAAAGCTTGGGCTCCATTTGAGCTTCCTCTTTGTAAAAAAGGTACAGCTTGTTTTTAATATTTGATGAGAACATAAAAGTGCATGAATTGATCTTTTTGGTAAATTGGGAGCAGCAGATCAAGCCAAAGATGAGATCTGACAAAGTATCACTTCATTAAGTTGTTATGGTAAATATAGAAATGATCAAATAGTTTACCCATTTACACATCTAGCAGATACAGAGCAACTTAAGCATTCATTCACATTTGTGTCCATCTGATTTATGTAAGTCACGTTACATAATCTGACTCTTTAGCTGCTTAATGCCTCGCAATGTTCACCAGATATGTACAAACTATGTCTGTCTGGTGTTTAAAGTCAATAAAGTCAAAAACACAGCAACTCTCTAGTAATATTACTGTGATTGATTCTTTGGTTTTCAGTAATCCTACAGATTTAAAGTTCAACATGTTTGGACTGAACATCAGCTCTCTCTTATTTTAGGTCAAGTGGGAGAGATGTGGATTCAGTGTATGTACATCAGTAATGACAACTGTCGCTACCGGTTTCAAACGAGCTCAGAGTCTGGACTGAACCAGCTTCACATTAGCACAAGACCAGGTATAATGCCAATAAGCACACACACACACACACACACACACACACACACACACACACACACACACACACACACACACACACACTCACACTCACACTTGCTTCATTCCAGGTCACTTCCGTTGCTACCATTGCTGGACTACTGCACCCTGGTGTATTTGAGTCAGCAAGCCTGCTGTCAGTGTGTTACAGCTGTATTTTACATTTCCCCTCAGTTCTGTTCCCCAATCCCTTCCTTGATTTTCACAGTCATGCACACACACACACACACACACACACACACACACACAACTGTACATACACGTACACAACTTGAAACACACTAGTCCACACATGCCTTGGGATACACACACACACACACACACGTATTATTGCACATCCAAGTGTTACAGTTCATCCCCGCCTTACCAATTTTTGGAACAGCACTGCTCATTGTGCGTCCTCTGCCCCCCATCACCCCTCATCCCTTCACCCCCCACCCGTACACCCAACGGGACACTCTCTTCCTGCTCACACCCACTCCTCCCGGGTGCAGCAGGAGCCAGGTCTCCATGGTAACCATGTTACAAAATGTCAGAGCACTCTTTGGGCTCTTTGTATTGAGCGATGAGCCCGTCATCCACACATGCTCCCCAGCAGATACACAGCTAACTAACTATTCAGTACAGCACCACTGGCACAGCTGCCCCTGAGTGAGCTGTGTGCGTGTTCTCTTTAGTGGTGGAAAGAATCTAAGTACATCTACTCAAGTACTATACATAAGTAGAATTTAAAGGTACTTGCACTTCTATTTTATGCAGCTTAATATTTCAGGAGCTAGAGAAAGGTGGTGCTCACAAGTATAGAAGTATAAATGTGTGTTTGTTTATCTTTTGTGTGGATGTGGTCACGAAGAATCTCTGCACCTGCATTTCTTTTTTTGACTGCATATTTTAGTGTGTATTTGTGTGTACATGTGTATGTGCGTTGGTGTTTGTTTAAATTCCACATGACTGCAGTGCTTACTTTCCTCAACTTTTTTTCTCACCACAGGGAAATGCAAAGAGCCCCCACAGTGAAATGTGTGTTTGTGTTTATGTGTGTGTCCACAGAGTGCACCAGCAACAGCCGGCTGGTAGGAACCTTCCTGAGTGTGTGCGCGCTGACAGTACTGTGTGGGCTGGTGGTGGTGGCTGTGTCCAGACTAGTGCTGCAGAAGAGAGGCTGGTCACCAGGGGACGCCATTGAGGATGCAGACTATCACTGCACTGTCAAGGTCTGCTCACAAAGGTTCACACAAAGCTGGATGTGGTCATAATCAGCACCACAGGGCTTTAATTTAGCAGAGCTGAGGCATCTTTGGAGCTCTCAGGGGCATTAAGGCACCCCGTAATTCTTTTATTTTTGTTCATGCACGCTGTCTGCTAAAACCAGGAGTGTGAAATTTGAGTCTGCCGTCAGTAGTACAGCTGTATTTTACATTTCCTCTCAACTCCCAGCTCACCATCTACAGCGTCCAAATTTGTGACCTTACAGTGATATACAGCACCACTGAGAAGAAAAAAGGGATGGAGGTTTTAACAAGGGGTGGGGGATTTCTGGGGATGTGTTTGCATACATTGGTTTAGACTGCTACTTTACATTAGATTAATCTCAATATCATATTACACACTCTAAAAAGTCATGCATCTATTTAGGTTCAATTTAAATTCTTGAAAGGGGCACAATTCCTTGCTAGTTGTGCAGATGTAAAATTATACTCTCAGGAGAGCTTTACAAGTGCTGTAAAGCTGTGCATACTTCCACAATGATTACATAATGTGACAAATGGTTTCTCTCTATTTAAAGCGATGTTTCGGCATAATTTTGACCTAGTGTCATATGCACCATGACGTCTAGCTAAACACCCCCTCACCCTTTCTTTTAATTTGGTCGCAAATTGGTGGAGTTAGAGCCATCGGCCGAATTGCTTAGTACAGGCTCCAATGGAAGCAAAAGTGTAACAGGTAGTCTCGTAAATGACCCCACTAATAATGCCTGGATTGTTATCAAACTTCTACAGTAGTACAAGATTTTGACAATGTTTAAAGCTTTAGCAGTAGCAGCAGAGTAAAAGCCATCAGGTAAGTGTTATTTTAATAAACTCCTGGTGTACTTACAAACTTTTCAATGCATCAATATATGAGTTAAGACCCTATTGTACTACTGTAGACGTTTAATATTTATGAAATCCACTGAAAATGAGCTGCTAATATTAAAGTTGCACTCCACTGATTTCACATGTTAATGTAAATGTCACAGGAGTTCTACACAGTCTGTAAAAACATTGGCAAGTCCTCTCTGGGGGAGCTTTTGTAAGTCTTACAAAATTACTCAAGTGGCAGTACTTGAGCTACATATTTTCAGCAGAAGATTGTATGGACATACTCTTAATTCTTTCCACTGCACAGTATTTATAGCCTTCACATGACCAATGTCCACCACCACTGCATCAATTTTGACCTTGTGATTTCCCCCATTATAGAAATGCAACTTTGAATCAAGCATCATGTTTTGGTTTAAATCTGTCTGTATATATTCATGGATAAACACGTGTTCATGCATGTGGGTGTGACTGACTGCATATTTCTGTCACCCATCAGGACCTGTCATACATTCCTACAACCAATGAGAAGACAGTTACCTACAGGAGGGACCATCCACCTGAGCGGCCCGTGGAGATGCACATCCAAGTTTCCAAGGTGCCCCTCGGCGACCCCTGGCATTGTTAGGTGGAGTCAAAGGTCAAGGTGAAGATCAGAAGGAAGTCAGTAGAGACATTCAGTAGAGAAGAGTTGGACTAATAGCTTCTCTCTTGCTCTCTCTCTTAACCTTCATATACCAGCTCTAAGTGAACACTCTGATGGTAGTAAACTAAACTATGAAACCTCTGTGGAATCACAAAATGAACTGAAATATTTTTCATAGACTGTGTGACTAATGTGGCCAGTATCCTGGAAATCGAAATGAGACAAAGTGCACAAGTACCCCACCTGTTCTTCCTCTGTAGCAGCGGGGAGGCTACTTCTTCTACAGGGTAAAAGGTGATCATTCCTCGCTTTTCAGCCATGTAGCAATTACTGCTCTAACTTATGAGTGTGTATGTTTGTGTGCGTGCATGTGTGTATGTATGTGTGTGGTGCAGGTTCCATGTATTGATGCTTGATCTAGGCTTTCTATTTATAATTTGGTAGTTAAAACACTACGTTTTAGGTTTACATGATTGTCTGGCTGTCAAATGCTCCAAATGTATTATTTCGCTGTCTTAATCTGCCCCCATGTGGTCAGTTTGAGGTATGACATTTTTTTTTCTCCAATAATACTGTCTACACATTCCTGACCTCAGCTGTATTGCCTTGGGATTCGACTCATGAGACACACCAATGACTCAGTACGGCCTTGTATTTTTCATTTTTACTTTGAGTAGATTTTTCAGTGATTGGTGGTGTACGTTGTTCTAGTGTTTTGGAAATGTTTCATTGTATCTTGCATTGTGTTCTTGTGAATGGAACAAATTGCATTGCATAATACTGTTATTTTAAGGCATTTCTTTCCATCATTATAGGGGAGACTGTAGTTTCATGTGATTTTCAGTTAATAACCTGTTAGACTTGCACTAGAACAATTATTTTGCATTATACTACTGAAAACTGAGGAGGCTCGTCATGACAGCACAGAACTGGTTAGTGGGTTTGAAGTAACTCTTGTATGGTAAATTGGGCATTAGAAGGCATTGCAGTGATTGCATTTGAAGCTAATATAACAAAATCCACTGGAATTACAATGGACATATTTTAAAGTCTGAGCATGTGACCTCTACATCAGAGACAGAACTTTGTCTGCATGAGTCTGTTTAATGATGATCATCTGTTGCTACATCCAGCTGCACTGGACAGAAAACTTTACACTTTGATAACAATGCCTGGGCAAAGGTACAGTCTTCATCTCTAAAGGTACAGAGATCAGAGATGGAATTACACTCCTAACACCCTTCATGCACTAGATCCTCTTGATCCAGAATGCCAACTGCATGGCATCTTGTGAGAATTTCGCTTGCCCGATCCTGTTACTCTTTTTGATTTTTATTTAACGCAATGTTTACAGCAATAGCTGCTCTGTTTTACTGTAAATCAGGAACACTAATTATTATTTATTGTTATATTATTATATTTTCTTTTTATTTGATATGTTAATTGTATTATTTTATAGTAAGGCTACTTGAGCTACAGATAGCAAGTACTGTTTGTGTTTATGAAGAGCAGTCTCTCTCTAACCCTGAGAGTAACTCAGCAATAAAGTACTAATCATCTCATATAACTGGACAGAGTTTGGAGTAACAACCGCACTTTTCTCTGTAGCTTTGCTATCAATCAATGTGACTAGTTGTGTAGCATGAATGTTTTCATCAGAATAAAAATGTGCAAAATTTTTTATCATTTCTGTTGAGATCTTCTGCTTTCCTACAACATTGAATTATAACTTTTAAGAAAAATGTGGCCTAAGCCATGTTAGTGAAATAGACATGTCCAAATAGGCATTATTAAGACATGAGCAAGTGAAGCACAACTAGTGTCTTATTTGCAAGATACTTTGTGTTTTAATGAATATTCTGTCACTATTCTAAGTATGGTAGTACATTTTTGTGTTGCGTTCATATTTGCAGTCCAACTAAATGTACGAAAGTTAAAAATTTCACCAACTTTTTCATTCGAGTGTAGGATCCAAACCTACACTTGAATGTGGCCCAACAAACAGCCACAGCTGAATGTACAATCTGAACACTAGGTGGAGATGCACACAAAGGCAACTGAGAGGAGTGTTGCTGAAAAGTGATTGATAAAAAAGGAGCAAGTTTTCACTGGTCATATATCCCCAACTCAACTGAAATATTAATGATAAGCGTTTATAACAATCTAACACTCCATTTAAAAACTACATGTTTGTGTTTGACTCATTCTAGCAGTGCTGATGATATTTGTTGCCTCATTTACACTGGTTAAGATAAAGATAATTAGTCTTATATCAGATATAAGTTATACACTGCTTATTTTTTTTAAAAGGCTCTTTAGTCACCAATTATAATATGCAATAAAAATTATAATATGCTTAAATGATAGTAGGCATGAGCAGAAATGAAAAATGTCCCAAAATTGTCCTGTTTTATTGATACCAGTGAGATACAAGCAAGATAAATTATAACACTTAGTGTTCCAACCAACGATGTTTTAAAATAACCTCCAAAGATAATGGCGGAATCAATGTATGTAAAGAAATAAGCCCTGATAAAAACAAATAATCACTTAATAAAAAGTAGAATAAATTAGGCACAGACAAACGTCTTCAAATAAACTGTAGAGTAAACGTGTATTTTAAAGAAGGCTAAAATAACATAGATGAGGTAAGGAGATAATGTTCATCCGCAGCTGAGTTCATCATAAAGTGCCATTTCAGTCTTTAAGTACACTCCATACAGGCTGGTATACAGTGTGATCAAATGCCCATGTGTTGCTTTGTTCATTTAGTTTTGCAAATTATTCCCCCGCACTTTGTACCTTGTTTCTCTGGACAGTCTCACGCACGTGCAGCTCGGGTGACTGTCTCGGGCTACCAGAGACGCTATTGTCCGTGTCGCTGCTGGTCTTACCGAGTCCCGGTTCCCCGCCGTCTTCTGAGCCCTCTGCGCTGTGCGTCCTTGCGTGCTTGCTCAGGTGGTCGGAGCGCATGAACCTTTTGTGGCAAGTCGGGCACTCGAATCTCTTCTCCCCGGTGTGCGTGCGCAAATGCCTCTGCAGCTCGTCGGAGCGCGTGAAGCGTTTCCCGCAGAAGAGCCAGTTGCAGACAAACGGTCTCTCTCCGGTGTGCCAGCGCAGGTGAGCCTTCAGGTGGGAGGTCTTACCATAAACTTTACCACAACCTGGGATGTGACAACTGTGCAAGCCCCTCCGCCTCGGGCTCGCGCCCCCCTGGCCGAGGCTCTCCGCCTCCTGGCAGTTGGGACAGTCACAGGTGGCTCTGCCGGTGTAGCGGCGTGAGGAGGAGCGAGAAGACGCCGGCAAAGAAACTACAGGCGCTGCTGTCAGCGCAGGGGCACTGGACGTGATGGACTCTGAGTAGGAGGCCGGGGCAGGTGGTCTGAAGCCGTCAAACAGGTGTTGCGTGGCGGGGAGCAAATGCTGAGAGGTACCAGAGCTGAAGGCGGAGCTGTAGTCAGTGCTGTAGCCGCTCAAAGGAGATGATAACCCGGCCGGGCTCTGTGTGTCCACCCAGCTGGTACCCATATCCCACCAGGCTGAAGACCCGTTATTAACCTCCCCCACAGGCTTGAACCAGGACTCATAGGGATGCGAGTGCATCCTTGGGTATATCCCCGCGATGCTTTCCATTGAGGGGGGGAATTTGGCCAGAAACACAGACCGCTGTGCGTGCGGATCGGGAACACTGGTATCTGATGGCACAGCCGTGTGGTACATCGACAAATCATTTCCAAATGGAGAACCGGCGGTGGTCACTGAGAAAGCGCTGGAGGTCTCTGTCAGCCCCGTCCCGTTACTCCTGGAGGTCCCAGGGGGAACCTCGAGTGAGGTGAGGCAGGTGCCAAAACTGTTGCTACCTGGGGCGCTCCGTTTCCACGGGTGAAAGCCCCTGACGAGCCCCGGGGCTCCATCGGAAAGAGCAGGGGAGCATGATGGACCGGGCTCACCGATTCTGCTACAGGTGGCAGCCAGCATAGCCAGAGGGGTGCTGCCCAACCGGGGCTCCTCCTGAGGGGAACACACAAACATTAACGTCTGCCACGCCAGCAAGTCATGGCCAAATACAGTGTGCGTAAAGACGCGCAATAAATATAGTGCCCCAGTTATGAGCACTGATAAAATACTTTGGCTCTTAAGGATCAAACTTATGTCAATCAAGAATGGAGCATAGTTGTTCATTTTATAAACCGCTTGATCTAGTTTTATCAGAGAAAGTGGGAGCAGCCATGCGTTTTGTCATAAATGAACTAACAGCACCGACACTGCAGAAAGTCAACGATTTCATATTCCGAAAAATCAGAATACATTAGGATGGGGTCTAACATCAAATCCTCAATTGTTGCTTTTCTTTTCACTTGAGCCAATAGGCTACTTCTCCATGCCCAACATGTAACAGCATTCATTAACTCTGTAATAATTAAGATTTAAAACATCAGCCTCAATAATACTATTCATGCAAATTAGCAAAGAATATGCTACATAATCTGAGTTTTAGAAGTTTATTATAGGTCTATAATTATATATATATTTTTAAAGTTTTAGGTTACAACAGCAAACCGGGAAATTGAAAAAGAAATAATTTGACTATAACTCTATGTTTTAGCTTTGAACACAGTCACACTATAATCACATTATACTAATATGATTAGTAGTTTCTCTGTAAAATATAATATAAACTTACCCCTAGCAGTGTAGCAGCCATGGTCTGTGCTTCCTCGGGCTGTGCGAGTGTATGTTTGTGTGTGTGTGTGTATGTGTGTGTGTGCTCGCAGTGACTGGATGTAGTGAGTCTGTGCTCAGTCTCTGACTGCTTTGGTAGTTGTAGCTTCTTCATGGCTTTGAAGCGCCGCTGGGAGCCTGAGGACCAATCAGAGAGCAGCCCATAATGTCTCTGAACATTTGCGCTCCAGGTCGTCGTAAATTTGAAAGGTGAGGTCTCACGAGCGCTCGGTAAAACTGCAACAAAGTGGGTGAGGAGAAGTTCAAGACAATAAGTAAGCAGTGATGGATAATCAGAAAGGTCGAATATTTGGCCATACCGGCCATTAGTGGGCCAAAGGGTACTTGACAATTACATTCTTTTTTTTAAAACCTATGCCTACACGTGCTCTTCTACATTCATTATGACTTATAATTATTATCAGTTTTATAATCTTTTAAAATGTATTAACAAAGGTCTGACACAAGAGGGTCCATTATGTATCAGACAGTGGGTAACTCTGGCCTAGGCCTGAGGGACCCCATGAACCCCGTTCATTGTGTCCTCATTGGTAATTTGATTAAATTTGTGAGGAAACATGCACAATTCAAGCAAATCAAAGATTTTATTTTAAAAACACAAAAGCAACACTACTTTCCAGTTAAAAGTTATATTGTATTTTTAGGAAAAAAGGTTCTTGAATATTCAAATCAACTTGCCTGACTGGATGTGTCAGACAAAAAGTGTCTTTTCAGATAAAGCCTGCTGTCTTTTACTGCTGTTGTGAAGCCATGCAGTGGGAGAGGCTGATGAATGAGAGGCTGGCCCAGTCCATCCCATCCTGTCCCTGGGGCGTATCCAGTCAGCCCTGGGGGAGGGAGGGGAGGACACCATCACTGCCTCCACAATTTCATCTCATTCAAGTCAAAACAATTGTTGGCTTTCTCATGAACACCTCTTACTGTGATTTCTTACAACCAAGCTCTTAGAGACTGTATACACTGTGAAGGAACATCTTTATCACCTGCATGTGTACATCTAGTTAATCTTATTAAGTCAAGAAATGGTTGATCAATATGATGACGCACACCCTGGAAATAAACCAGAATAATCCTAAGTCTCTTAATAATATGAACATCCGAAGCACAGAGGGAGTATTTCATTTGAATTTCAAATTTAATAAAATAGCAGGATTTAATCAATTTCCTTCATTTGTTTGATATTAACTGCTTCCCTGCCCTTTTTTCATCTCTCTTGTTTTATGACTAGCCTGATAAAGTCTGCCGGACACAGACGGAAAAGTTAATCAACATTCTTCATCCACTCAAACCCTCCCATATGCACACCAACACACCGTTTACATTGGGTGATTGATAGTGGGAAATTTTAATTTTGGTGATGCTATGCAAAGACAAACTGTTCACTCAATCAGAAAGCTTGAATATCACGTATTTAGTCTATTCTTTAAAATGTTTAAGGAGACATTTTTCAAAATGTACAAAAACTTGATAGGAGTGTAAAGCACCTACATTACATTATATTACTTTTTGTTATTTTTAGTTATAAGGCACATGAATATGATGTCTGAAATACAGTTCTAATAAATGTTACACCTTGGAGCCATTTTTCCCACTTGTTAGAACACATGACCTTACAGGTAAATGTAGGTTGTGTAGCAAATGTCTTGTTAAGGCATGATTTTTTTTCTTCACAAGGTTTTTTTATTTTTAACTATTCACAGAACTCATGACCGTATAGAAATAGATTGTAGCATTTCAATTTAATACTTCAGTTGTGCAATAAATCTCCAACAAGGCCTTTGAAGAGAGAGTCCAGCACTGTTTTAATACATTTGGTCAAAATTGAGACTTGAATTCTACTTTTTGACATCTGTTTATTTTTATATAAATAATTAAGTCATAGAAATGTATTGTTTCTGTAGAAACTGATTTTTGAATTTGTAGCAACTAAAACCAAACAGCTCTCTGTCACAGACTACTGTGTAACCTAGACAGCTAACGTGAGACAGCCAAATCAAATGAAAGCTAACTGGTGAGAGAGGCAACAGAAAGCCAGAAAGCTTGAGCTAAAACTAAAATTTTGTCTTTGCTAAATTTTAAAAGTAAAGTTGATAAATTGAGTCATGATGAAGAAATTTTGGTGTGGTTGTTTTAAATTGTATAAGTATATATATAACAAATGAGGTTGTAAATAATACATAAAGATTAACGGTAGGAGGACAAACAAACAGACGTTCATTCCTATAAGCTGTGAACTATAATCAAATTAAAGTATATTTTCTTAAACAGGCTAGTTATAACAGAAAAGAAAGCAAGAACAGGTTTTGTTCATATATGCTGCATTGTTGGGTGTATAATAATCTGCCTAATTAGGTTTAATATGAAACATTGCAACTTTTGTATCTTGATTTTGAGATTTTTTTTCAAGGCAAAATCACAATATGGTCTATTATGAATTTATTTGGGTGTCATTTTGGGAGCTACCCACACCTCCCAGTGGCCTTGACAAAATCACAGGCTCCCACACTGGCCTGGCTCTCCCACACAACCCCAGGCATTGTTGGATGCACAGGTGGAGTTTACAGTAGGCCATCATCCCTCTAACCTGATCATCATCCTCACGAGCCACCCAAACAGCTGTCCCTCTTTTAGGAGCATTCTTTTCCCACACTGAAAGTGTGTGTGTTTGTATGTGTGTGTGAGTGTGCTTTAAAGGCCCCCAATGAAACCCTGCCTGAGCCCCAACCTGTTCCTTTAGCGATGATAATGACCACATTATCACGCGCCATCGAACGTCAACAAAAAAAGATTGTCGTGTGCTTTCCAATCACTTTGTGGGCACTGAGACAGAAAAAAGAGAGAGAAAAGAATGAAAGAAAGATCTGGCACTTCTGGGGGAGAGGGATGGGTGGAGTATTTTATTTCTCCTTGGTGTTTTCCACATCTCCCCTTTTGTTGGTGGAGTGTAGTCACAGTGATCCTCATGCAGGGCGGGGTAGCCATCTTGGTCAGCTGCCCTGCTGAGACAATTAGCGGGAGAATGGCGGAATCAAAAGACAAGCTGCTAAACGTGACACAAAAAATATTTGTTACAACCGAGGGGGTTAGCCAATCAATTTGTGTAAAAGAAAGAAAAAAGTAGATTCCGTGCAGTCCTGTGGTGCATTTGTGACACTGACATCCCTGCTTATCGCCTTATTTTTGTCAGATTCCTTTTTCTACTATACTTTATTCTATTGTTACAGCAATGACGATGATCGTTTCCTCCATATTTTTGGTTGTTTGACATTTGGTGACCCAAAATCTGTCTTTTGAGTATGAATCACTCTCTCGCTGCAGACACATTTGTAGTTTGTACATGGGTGAAGAACAGAGGCCCTGCTCAGCTTAAATCATTTATGATGGATTCCAATATTGATCCATTTCTAAACCTCGCCTGGCAAACCTAGCTTATCCCTCTTCTGTCCATCATTACGCCCACTGTGAACCAACCAGGCATATTTTTGTTAAAATATTTTACATGCATCTTTCAAACACAGTGCTCCATTCTCAAACTGTTCATTTTTGGTAATTCATTCATTCACTTATTCATTTTTCAAACTGCTTATCACATTTTTGGTAATGTGTGTAATTGTAAAGTGTAAATAAATGCTTCTAATGAACACATACCTTTATAAAACTGTCTAAATGTTTATATATATATATAAATGTCTAATTGAATGTGAATTGTTTTGTGAATGACAGGGAGAACTGCCATGTCCTATAATGTTTAGCTGCGAGAGTGTGTCCTTATCAGTTTAATATACATGTTTATCAAGATGTCTTGTGCAGTGTAACATGTTGCAACATTTGATGAAGAGTACTGACTGACTGCTATAATTAACCCAGAGTTACAGTGTCTCACCTATGACTGACGAATCTGAATTCATTCTTTTTATTGGTGACTTCAAAACTCAACCCCTGAAACGAACTGAACTTGTTTTACAGGAGAGAGAAGAAGTCATCCAGGTGAGCTGTGTGCCAGGATGTGCCTGGAGCTGCTCCTCCTTGGCTTCCTGTAATTACTGTGTGGAGAGGGCACGTCCGACCGCCGTCTGTCAGCACGGGGCTGATGGACGAGTCTGGCAGCAGATTGATGGAAACATGTTTGGGACGATGAAAACATTGTAAACATACAAGATCTCCTTTCATCTGTATTTACGATAAATGATCAATTAATACTAAAATCCCTTTTTGCCAACCACACATGCAAACACGCACAAATAATCTCACTGTCTTTAACTAAGTATCCGTCTCTCTACATCTTGCAAGTTCTGTTGCGCTCTCAGATCACATAAAATAAGCTTTACTAGCATGCTGGTGTTCTAACTAGATTACATCACTAATAAAAGTAATGTGTGGCAGACTAACAAAAAACAATGAAACAAAGTAGAACAAAGAGGTTGTCTCGTGGGTTTCCATCTTGCTTTTGGCATGCAAATGCATATATAACCATAGAAAGCTGTTTCTGATCTCTCATATAAGCAACATTACCCTATTTTCTGCAAGTCTCCTTAATTCTCTCATGTAGGGGTCATAAAGGGCATCTTTCATCTGTCTATGCAGCACAAAGAGGGAATCCTGGTCAATGTAATTACACTGTTGAAGCGCTTCATTCACATTCATGTATACAGTGCATCCACATACTGCAAAAAACACACTCATTCATGAAATGAGGAGAAAAGAGGAGGAGGAGGAGGAGGAGGAAGAGTTTATGGGAAGGATGAGTGTGTGTAGGCCTCTGTGGTGTGTTTGTTAGGTACAAGTTTGGGCTGAGGGAGCACTGAAATTGCACTTTATGAGTAGCAGCCCTTTCTTTGTTCCACACACACACACACACACACACACACACACACACACACACACACACACACGGTTTGAGTTGATGGATGCATGGGGTTTGTTAAGTCATACATCACAGAGGTCATTTAACCTGCCAACACATCTGCTGTCTCTGCCCTCAGAAGGAGAGGAAGAGGTGGGGAGAGAAGAAAGATTTATAAAGGCGAGGGGGAGAATTATGCAGGGTGAGAGAGAATGAGACGGTGATTAGTAACTGGAGTTGATGAAAAGCTCTCAGTCTGTCTCTCTCTGCCTCTCTCTCTCACACACACACACACACCCACGCTTGTGCTGTAAAATGGTATCTTCTTAACAGGCATCTTCACTGAAGCTGCTTGCGTTATGAGTTTCTCCTCTTCTCCATCAACTTTCGTCCTGTCTCTGTTAACTACTGACAATAAAGTTGCAGATTTATGCAGGGGAGCCTTTCCATGCGCCAAGATATTAATGAGATGCGTCTGAATGGGGAGTCTTCATTGATTTCTTCAAATGCTGTTGACGTTTGTGAGGTGGCTTTATCTCAGATGTTTTAAGGGAAGCGTGTGTGTTTGTGTGTGTGTGTGTGTGTGTGTGTGTATTACTGTGTGGTGATTGCAGATCAATGGCTTTTATCCACTCAAACTGCACCTTAAGTTGTCTCTTAGCCATGTGTTATCTTGTCTTCTAATGAAACTGCAGCTGCCAAGAGGTATCCACTGATGAGAAATATTTTACTTATTCATGGAATAGATGTTAGAAGCTAGAAGCCAGAACATGAATCAAGACTAACTCTTCCAAAGTTATTAATTACATCTAAAACAATAATAAAATCTTTGTGTTGAATGTGACATTATGTTATAAACGAGCAGCTTATGACATTACATGTATCTGTTGTGCATCGTTTGACATAAAAAACCATTAGAACCCTACAGTTAAAATCTGTGTCAGATCTGTATTCCTTACATCTTGTCACTGACATCTATTCTGTCGCTCACTATCATTATGCCTTTGTTAGATAGCTGACAGTAGAGAGATGACATGCAGAAGGGGACAGAGATGGATAAATCAGGGGTTGGTTGTTGTATTATAGTTGTCAGGTAATGCAGTGCAGAATGTTCAAATCAATCTGCATGTTAGCTGCATGTTGAACGTAACATGATAATGTGACAAATATTAATGCAAACGTAATTAATACCTCAACTAAAGCCAATTCCAAAACTCTGTTGATTGATTTTTATATTCCACAGAAATGAATGGAAACTAAAGGTTGCCTGGAAAAGTAGGCTACATCCAAAGATCGAACAACAGGGAGGAAGTGTGATGAGAGGGAGGGAAGGTGATGATGATAAGGAGCAGAGATGAAGACATGAGAACAGGAATGTTGGTGATGTCATACATGTTTCTGTTTTCCTAAGCTTTTTTTTCAGCTACTGAAAAGTTTTTTTTTCTTCAAGTGAAGGTGGTGATGTTCTTCAGCATCAACAGCTGAGGAGCACTCAGCACTCTCTCATCCACAAACTTGCTCTCTCTCTCCTTGATTAAATCCTGCACCGTGATCTGTTCTCCTCACCAATAACGCTGTTCATTCCTCTCTCTGCTCTTTACCCCCCCCCCCTCCCCACACACACACACACAGACAAGGAGATTAATTTACTCCTGTTCATTTTTCAAGTTCTGTGTCTTCCCCGTGTTTAATGTGTGGTTGTGTGGTTCTGTGCGTGTGCGTGTGTGTGTGTGTTTCGTGTCCCTTGATTGATGTGTAGAAGCCCAGGAGCATAATCATACACTTCCAGACGTCATTTTTCACTTTCAGTCTTGATGGATGGACTTGATGTATCTGATCACCGGTACCTCAGCGTGGGGGGTCTAGGTCATCGTGTGTGTGTGTGTGTGTGTGAGTGTGTGTGTTTGTGTGCTCATTGGTTAGCATCTGTCTGTCTGAAGCAAGTAGTGATTGAGTAGACTCCCCCATCCCCACCAGAAGGCCTGCTTCCGGGGTCTCTACTCCTCTCTGTATCGGTAAGTCAACCATCTATGCCAGCCAACAGTGTTTGAAATAAAGTGTGTGTTTGTGTGTTTAAATGGGACTTTTGAAAGTTAAATTCCAGTATTTATCAGTTCATTTACAAGTGTTTCAACCTTAACTGTTCATCTCATGTACAACAAAGTAAAGGAAAAGTTGTACATCTCGGGAAATATGCTTATTTGCTGGGAAAGCAAATAAGCATATTTGTATACAAATATTAAGTTGTAGAAGGCAGGCAATTAGTGTAGCTCAGCACAAAGACGGGAAAGAGGGGAAAACAGTTAGCAGAGCTCTGTAAATCCCAAGTTGGTATCTCCAAGTTTGAAAAGTGAGGCCAATGCAGAATTGCTGTAAACCTGCATTCTCTGTAATGGCCAGAAGGGGGCAACTCCACTGGTTTGTCTGATTATATTGAGGTCTATGAGAAAATGACTCTACTGCTACTCTACTTGATCTATTACCTCAATAAACTCTCTCCTATGAGTTTTTGGTCTCAGTCGCTAGTTTAAAGTTTTATTCAATAAAAGTAAAATAGATGATAAAGCAGTGTGTGAGGTGCTGCAGTTGAACCCACGCTCTCACCCAAATATGTTCACTTTTCATTATGTATGGCTCCAAAAAATAAAGATGGTGATGGTCAAAATGCCAAACACGAGGCTTCAAAACTTTAGTCCATAAACCAATAGGGCAACGCCATGGTGGCTACATCCATTATTTTAATACAGGCTATGAAGAATCCACCATCAGCGCTTCTTAACACATTGTATCCAGTTTAGTTACTCTGTTGTGGTATAACATCCTGAAACAGTTTTTTTAAACAAATGAGATAAAACATGTTTAACAGGGACTTTTAGAAGTGCTGATGGGCAGACGTTTGCTACCATTGGAAAGAGTTTGGCTTGCGTTTTCATCCTGTTTTCAGTCATTATGCTAAGCTAAAGTAATCACTTGCTGTCTGTAGCTTCATAACTACAGGCAGCAAGCATTTAGCACCAAAGAATACAAATTTTAAGACATCTGGGAATTTTCAAAAGTGGAGGCGTTTCCAGCTAGCTACAAGTGCTTCGCATTTTTTTGAATGTGCACCTTTTCATTGCAACCCCATGCAACATACATGCACATGCACATGCACAGACACACACACACACACACACACACACACACACGCATGCTATTCATGCTATGCTCCTGGTTAACTATTGCTCCTCCCACTCATTGCGCTTCACCTCGCCACAATGACTGCCATAAAATTCAGGCGCTAAAGGAACAGAAGAAGAGAGGGGGTTAAGAAAAGCACAGAGAGATGGCTCAATGTTAAATTGACTGGAAAAAAGCTGCTTGCTTTTTCATGCTAATTGCCGTGCAACAAATTGTTAATTTATTCCACAAAGAAATGCAAAAACACCCCCATGTCGCTGAAGAATTCTGCAGTTTGCAAGGCGAGCACAACTCAAATAGATTATCTGTATATCTACTCTTACTGTGTTTACAATCACACATTTACACTCTCACCATCGCTGCACACAAACACACTCTAAGTGGTCATCAATCAGGCCAGGGTGGATGGAGGCACCAAAAAAAATGAGAGAAAAGAAGGCAGGTCAATACTCATGCTCTGCTCTCCTTCAGTCTCCCTTTTGCTCTCACTCTTCCACACACACACACGCACACACACATACACACGCACACTTTCTCGAACCAGGTTCAGGTGGTTTTGAGGTGATTTCATGGTTGCCGTTTTATTGATGGTTCCCGTCAAACATGAAACGTTTCTTTTCCCACCTAACCACACACACATGCACCGCCTCTGGGCTGTCATTCAGGACATACACAGACAGCCAGTAACAAGTGGTTGGCGTCAGCTCCACCAGGCCCGCAAGACATGTCAGGTCCTGCACTGAACTACACACAAACACACACATTTACACATTTATCTTGGATCTTTATGGTGTGCTGCACCCTCCACTTAGCACTGCTGTAAAGGTCTTCCTGAACTCATACAAGAGTACCATCTTCAAAGAGGTCCAAGCACGCAAACACACACACATACATACACACTTAAGAGTTCTAAGCGGACTTAATTATTTCACATTTAGCTTCAAAGAGACTGTTTAAACACATGCTTGCTCACTGCCTGAAAGCAGAGCATAGGTCCTGTCCTCTTTCAATTCAGCTTAATTCAGTGTCTTTACGTTCAGCTACATCTGGGTTTTGAAGCAATAACGGCGAAACAGCTGAGATAATTAAGAGCACATTGCATTATTAATACATTTCTCAATAACCAGCCCCTCATAAACAAAGAGGGATGGTTTCGGTGTCCTGAACTTGTAAATACATCACCAGGGATCTTGTTACTCTCACAACATACAGCTGTCAGATTAACATTTGTTGGTGCAACTTATATTTGTTATATTTCTTCCGTGTAAATAGGTGTTTCCAATCATTACATCTTAAATAAAAAATTAACAAATGGTTTATGGGGTCACAGTTCAACTCGGAGTTCACACTCAGTTCAAGGTGTTGCTCCTATCTCTCCTGTAATGATGTTACATCTTCAAGCATCTCATCGGCTGTCTTCAGGAGATCTTTACCGTGACCTTTGAACCCCTGGGGTCACATAGTTGTGACCCCAGGGGCTGTAGATGACCGCAAGTTGACTTCTCTGTCTTGGTGAATGTGTAGTGTCTCCAGTGGAGAGAACGTACCTGACCTGCTGTATGAACACATGCATACAAACAGTAAATGGAGGGATGCCTACAGCATTTTAAGAGCTTATAGTAAATACCTGCAATTGTCGCCAACATTCACATTCTGTGAATTCTGATCATCCAGATTCCATCTTTGAAGGTGTCGTCTGAGTCGGAGGACTTGTAATTATGTTCAGCTGTTGGTCTCACTGTTGTGAGAACAAAGAGTTGTAGACAGAGCTGTTTACTCTGCAGAAAACAATTTGTTAGTATTTGAAGTCCTTCGTGTAGTATTTGCTCGCGCACTAATGAAGAGGGGAACAAAGACCATTGGGGCAGTGCTGCACTAGACGAGATGTGGGCGACCTGTATGACAAAGCCAGTATGTGTCATTACCTCACCACCAGTCATTGCTTATATATCAAGGATAAAACTCATTGCTGAGTTTTCACTTTAGTGTCATATTTATTCTCTTAATTCATCTTAAATGAAAAAAAGTGAATTGATATGGATTGATAATAACCAGCACACTTGAGACTTGAAAATTATGATTTATCAGTTATCAGTATCAGTATTTATCAGTTATGATGACCAGCTCCATGAGTCATATCTGTATCAGAGATCTATTTGTTAGTGCAGCATTTTTTTGCTTTAATCATATGACCAATATGTCATATATTTACTGTACTAACTCATAAAATTACCATGAGATCTTATTAGACATTAAGGAAACATGCTAAGTTGAAATACTGGCTTCTGCGACTGCAATACTACATGCAGTATGTTTTTGTTTTGGCCTGTGTGATTCCGGCCACTGTACATTCAACCAGATCGTGGTGCTGGCACGAAATCTAAACACATCATGTGCCACCACAACATAATGCAGTGTTAAGAGGTTATAGATATTTCATGTATTTCTGTGAGAACAGAACTTGACGCCCATTTCGACACCCTGGGTTCCCAGATATGAAACAATGGCACGCACACACAGTGTACGGCAGGCATGGAAGCATGCAAACAAACTGGATTAACTGAGATAGATTCCACCTGATCAACAAAATCTACAAGCTTTGAGTTTGGGGATTAAGGGCAGGGGGAGACAACTCTCTTCAGTATTTTCAAATTGGACTCCAGTACCCATTTGAAACTACTGCTGTCAGTGTGACGTTTTTTCTCCTTTAATATTATAAAAAGAAACATTATTCTTTTAAGTACTTTGCCATGTTTCAATATTTGTTAGAACAGTGATTGCCATGAGGTAAATGAGAAGGTAACTTTAAGCATCAAAAGATGATTAACACAAATTGGAAGAAAAATATACTGTATAGCCTATATTACATTTCTGTCACACAAATGTAAAATTTTTCTTAGTTTTCTCTCTTTTTTTTTACTTGTGAAATATTTCTTACTTGAACTTCTTTCAGCCTCTTAAAGGAAAAAAAACTGGACAAATTACTGTTGATCCCTAGTAGTGGATTTGTATTAGTTCAAGATAGGAGGCTCCTTCTGTCTTTGTTTAAGGAGACAGGTGGGGACACAAGTTATTAAGAATCCTTTGAAAATTACATTTGGACTCAAGACAATATTGGTCTGTTTTAAGGGGTCACAGCCAAAAAGATTAGACACTGCTTTTTAAAACAAAAACAAGTGGCACACTCTGCAGTGTGTGTACTAAAACAACAGATATATCATCCAGACACAGGCAGGGGGAATCACCTTGACAGAGGTTTTCTCATTGTGGCTTAGACGTCCCACCCACACTCCAAACTGGCACAATGCCCGCTGAGACACACTGGTTGTTTTCCACTTGATCCAGACAGCAGGAAGCATCAATCATTCAACTATCATTACAGTGTGACACTGCCAACTTTCACAGAGCTTCATGCAAGTTCTGTTCAGTGTAATGTGATGTGTCATGTTTCCAGGAATAAAAAAAGATCTTTTGTGAAGCCAGGACACATCTCCTCATGTTACTGTAATCATATGTCACAGACACTTAGACATGAGTGAAAGTAGAAAGTATGAGTACTGCATTTACAGCTCCAGTTACTCTATTATCCAACTTTTCTTTTGTATGTCTATGCATGCTGGTGTACATAACTGCTGTAGTAAGAACAGTACACAGTTATCACCTGATCTCTAAATGTATGTTTGTTTCCATCTACATATCTATCGATGTATCTATCTATGTATGCATCCATCCATCTATCTTGTTTTAGGAGAGTTATGTGAAACATTTCTGTTATCACACACATACACACACAAGTGGTATGAACAACGGAGGAATCTGCCAAAACATTAACTCATGGTAGAACTCATAGTAGAAGTCGTAAATCTCTTTGTCTTTACAACCTTACCTTTATGAAAGGGAGACATCCTGACGCCACAGCCGTGCGTGACAAATGCACACCTACGCATATGTGTGTGCAGAAACCTCAGGGATATCATACAAAAAACACGACTGCACGCAAGCATGCTCTGAGTCACACATGCATACATGTTTGTGCATATATGTACCATTTACATTCCTGCACACATATTCATAGACTGGTGTGTCTCATAGTCATGGGACATCTGGAAATGAGGTGGACAATGTAATCAACTCCAAGCTATATCCATCAGAGCTGTGTGAAATGATGCTCTCACTCAGTGGGGTAGTCTGTTTGGTTTTCACTTTGATGTTGGTAGACATGGAAGTTTATTAATAAAATAATGTCTCAAATTGACAAAAGTTCATATGTTTCTCTTGCTGTATCAGCTATTTATGGGTGTTGTTGTCTTAGTTTATAGCAGGATAAAACTTCATTTTTACAGTCAAATCCATTGGATTTTGCATTTGCCAAAACTAAGAATCACAGAGCTTTAAAACATTACAAGGAAACCCTACTGTTTGCTAAAATGTAGTGCTTTGGGGAGAAAAACATCTAAAAACACTCAATTCTGGCCTTGCATGTCTCAGAAACATGTGTTATATGTGTGTGCACATTCTTAAACCTCGACTTACAGATGCAAATTTCTTACCACGCTAAGCTGTAGTTTTGTGCTTGCTCAACAGTTTTAGAGTCTGAATGAAAGAAGGAAGGAAGTACTTTGATCAGTTAGTTCCGATGTGACACGTACATGTAAGTTTCTTTTGAACGATGCGAAAAGGTCAGTAAAAAAAATTGACGATTAACTTGTGTACTGTACTCATGTACAATTTTTTGGTACTTTCATTTTATGTTACTTAACACTACTATATTTGAGACTGAAATACTGAAAGCTATAGTTACTGGTTACTATACAGATTTTACATACATACAAAACCTAACCTAAAAAATAAGATGCATTCTTACAGATTGAATTATTTAAAATCAAATAAGGTAGCGAAAAATACTACATTAAAATGTGGCTTACACATAATACATAATTATATGACATGCATAACATGGTGAAAGGGCCATTATGCATAACAAGTACTTTTATTTTTTATACTTTAAGTACATTATGGTGCCAGTACTTCTACTTTGTGTTTTGTTATCACTGCTTTTACTCAAGAAGACATCTCAACACTTCTGAGAGAGGTGCAGATATGAGTGTACAGACTGTTAAAAACTATGAAGCGCCACCTGGTATATGGCGCTATCTAGTGGCAAGAGGTGAAACATAAGTATAACAACCATTTTTACTTTCTTCACATTGTGGGAATATTCATTTATTAGCTATAATGGATAAGTTATTTGGACTTTTGCTCAAGTTATTTTTTAAACGTATCTTAAATGTGTTGGTTCTTTCAATGACTTTTTTCAAATAATATGCACCCATGGTTGACTTTAACTTTAGTGAAGGTTAATGCTGCTATGAGCAAACTCCTCACAAGAATATATATAGTATTATAGCACTGAATACTGAAAATAAGCTTTCTGATGTGTGATACAGTTACCACAGTCCATCTACCACACCTCCTTCCATCAGCAACGGTAGGCTACATACTCACACACAGACAACACCCCATCTTCAGACCATACCTCGTTGCCTAGCAACGCCCTGCGGAGTGGCTCAAGGGGCGGGAACAAGCCACTTGGCTTCCGCAGTAATTACAGTGCATGTGTGTATATGCATGTTTCTGGGCCAACCCAGGTGTGTGTGTCTGTATGTGTGTGTTTGTCATGCTTAGGCTGCTAGAAGTCCCAAGAACAAAAACAGAGAGAGAAACCATGTGTGCACAACATGTATTAGGTCTGTTATAACAACCATGTTCAATACAGGTATTTCCTTCTAGGCCACTGATGGGGTGAAATCAAATGCTGAAATCACCAAGAAGTGATATCAAATGTCTCAGCATAATAATAATGACACTTACAGTGTGATTAAAAAATTATATTATATATTTATTTAAATCAAAATTAATTTTGTAAATCAGTACTGACTGAGCAACTTTAATATCATTCTGACTTAGTTTAAATGTGGCTGTGTGCATCTCAACAGTGCCTTGGCAGACAGTCTGTAAGTGTAAATATTTCCCTCATGTGCCAGGGGCATATCCTCAGTTGGCCACTCGCTAATAATGTTTTCTGCTTGGTGTACCGAAGCTGTGACTGCACTTGGCGAAAGTCACTCCTGACTCAGGAAGGGCTTCTCTAAAAGGACAAGACACACTTGGCCTGAGAAACCCCTGCCAAGGACCATGCAGGCCTACGATGCCAAGATGTAGCTCTGTTTGCTGGGATAAATTTAACATATAATTTCCCTTTGGGAGATTGAAAGAGTTGTTGGCAGATGGGCGGGAGACCTGACCTTTGTTCCAGACGGTTACACATGCAAGAAGCTTCTCTGTGTGACTACTGATAATGCAACAAATGCTTTTATCGTTTTCTCTGCGGCTGTAGATTTTTATAGGCAAATGATATATTTGTCAGGGTAAATTTTATATTTCAAACAAATCAACCAAATCTGAATTTAAGATATGTAATTATCTGCGAAACGTGGGACAGGTTAATGTGTCAGGAACCACTAGAGAACTACTATCCAGTATTCAATTCATCTTTTCATTATTTTTCCAATTAACTATTATCATTAAAAAATGAATTAGATCATTAATCAACTATCGAAATTGGAGCTGTTTAATTTTCTGTTCATCAGCTTGATTAATTAAATTAAAGTGTTTCAGCTCAACTCCATATCCCACAACTATTTGCCTGTTCTGATGACTTTAAATTAATTTTTTTGTGTTATTAGTTCAAAAGAAAGAAGAATTTAAAATAATTTACATTTACATAAAACACAGAAGAGGCAGCAAGTCTTTACATAAATAAAATCATCAAGATCATTGGCAGTTAATTGGCAATAGCCAGTAGTCGCTGAGAGTCCTCAACAGACTATTGACCTGTTTTTTCATAGAAGCTTCAAAAATATATTAGTGCAATGGGAACTGATAAGGAAAAATATATTTGAAGCAAGGCTTTTTTAAATTATTAAGTAGCATTATAGTTACATAGCTTACACTATGGTTCTGTTAACTCTTTTTATTTCCTTTTTTTAACTATGACTCTTATCCTGTGACACCAGTGTGCAGACTATAGAGGAAACACACACACACACACACACACACACACACGCCTCCCTTTCCCGTTCGCCCAACCCCCCACAACACAGAAGTCACCGCCCTTCCCTCTCGCTCTCACACCAACATGACTACCAACAGCCGCCGCTCCACAACCCCGACCGACAGCCCCGGAGCATCATGGGAAACGTAGTCCCGGCTGCCCAATCTAGTTCGAGAAGGCGAGGCCTCACCAAAATACAACTCCCATCTCGACCCTCGCACGCCGAGCCCCGTCGTCCAATCTGAATATGTGGGAGGAGCGCGTCCGCCCACAAAAGCCACAGCTATCTCCCCGTATCTCCCCTTTAAAAAAATCAATTGTGCACGAAAAAAAAGGGAAATAGGCGTAAAATACAAACACTGGTGACGGTTTGTTTTCGGTGCACGACGGACGGCGACGAGGTGTCCCCGCGTCGTACAGCGAGAGAAACGGCGGCGACAGGCAGAGCAAAGAAGAGGGTGTTGTCCTGATGCTTAAATGGAAGTGGGTGGGCCTCTACGGTCACACACCGCCAACTTCTCTCTGGATATCCTTCTGACAAGCGCTAATTTGCTCGTGTATGGACTGTCTATCCGGTAAAAGAGACGTACGACGGGGCTGCGAGGGGGCCGACGGGCCGGGGACGGTCACTGTGTTCTCCGTTATTTCCGTTATTTGGGGCTGCTTGATTGTGCCTGCGCTTGGCACCGCCCTTCCTGGCCGGTGGGTGGTTTCGTGAAACGGGCAGATCCGCCACGGCCCAGCGCCGAACATATAGGCCGTCCTCCGCCTCTGTACCCGGCCGGCCTTCCACCGTGAACTACACCCTCTCCCTCTTAGTATATTAATGCGTTATGAGTGGTAGGTACACTCCCCCCCTCTCCGTCTCCACCCCTCTTTTCCCACTCTCTCCCTCCGTGTGACAGATAGGAGGCTCCAAGCCTCTTTGATATTGATGATGAGGTTACTGGTTTTCTTCTCTGCCTTTATTGATCACCTTTGTTTTTGCTATATCTGCCACATTTATTTTATTCACGCCTCTCTGATCTTACATGACTGTGCCTTATCCTGGGACTTTGCACTACTCAGAAGTGCTCACATGTGATGATGATATTATATCTGGGACATATTCTTGACATGTTGTTCTCTTTTTCACAGACTCGAAGAAGGAATCATCTGGATCAGAAGGAGGGAAAGCATCTAAAAAGGGGAAGAGCTCTGGATCACAGGTACTAAAATAAATAAGAGTTCATTATAGTTCATTACTTTTTACTTTGCCTGGAGGCCAAAAATGTACTCCCCTCCCTCCCAGCCAGCCAGCCAGACACCTCTGGGGGCGTTTCTCTGGTGAATTCCACTTCCTGCTTCTGTGAAGCCCTGCTGAGAGCCAGCCCAGAGCCTCATGAATAGGTTTACACGGTTGTCACATTTCAACCACTGTACTTTGAATTGTCTGTTTGAATTAAGGTCAAAATGATTTAATTCAGCCTATGGGTTTATCCTAAAGACCTGCAGCATTGGTATGTGGTTCTGCAGCACTTGAACTTCTATTTTCAGCTGTTTTTCATAGGATGTATATATGCAGTTATTCTTGAGTGTATCTTTTGTTGTTAAATGTGTATGACAAGCGTTGCTGCTATGTTATTTTGCATGCTACTGTATCTGTTACAACATCTAGGCTGTTTCCATGCAGTGTTGAGAGGTGTATAGCATTAAAAATTTGCTTGCGACCTAGTTCCTTTGAAAGGGAGGAGAGAGAGAGAAGGCGGCATTTTCCTCCAGTGTTCTGAGAAAAGAGAAATGTGGTTCTCACACGCCCACCCACTCGCTTCCTGTAATACCGCCCACTTCCACTGACAGCTCTCTCTCTTTCTCTCAGCTTTTTGTGTTTCTGTTTCTCTACACACCATCTCTTTCCCCCACCCATTGCTCTTTTCTCTTCCTTGTTTCAAATTGTTCCTCTTATATGTACGTATGGGTGAGCGTTTGTGCATAATAATACCTGCCTATCCTCTCCCTTTAGCTTTTTTTATGTACATGTTGTACTTTCTTGTTTGTGTGCGTGTATATGAGCTCCCTATGTGTGTTTCTCTAACTCCTTCCCCTCCTTTCTTCGTCACTACATTTTAACCATCTCTCTCTCTCTCACTCTCTCTCTCTCTCTTTTTGTCCCTCCCTTCTATCCCTCCTAAACCCCCTTGTCCTACCCCATCTCCTCCAGGATTCTTCTCAGCCCTCTCCGTTGGCTCTGCTAGCGGCCACCTGCAGTAAGATCGGAGGGCAGGGGGGAGTGGAAGGGGCCCAGGCCCAGGCCCAGGCCCAGCAGATCCAGGTCCAGGCTGGTCAGATCCAGCTGCAGGCCGGTCAGCTCCAGGGTCAGATAGTGGTGGACACAGCTGGGGGCCAGGCCCTGGTGCCCCAGCAGCTGGAACTGGTCCCAGCTCAGTTCACGGGGAACGGTTGGCAGATTATTACAGCATCACCTACTATGGCCAAGGAGAACACCAATCAGCCTGTTGCTGTGACGGTGGCCACCACCTTGGCAAATGACAGCTCACCTGGCGGACGCAAGGTGAAGGAGGTGTGGGAGGCAGTGGGTTTGAGCCAGTGTTTTGTTTTTGTTTAGTTTGTTGTTGGTATTGTCTGTCAGTGTTTCTCCGCTAACTGTAACACTGCTCTTTTCCTGTTGGGCAGGTGAAAGCAGTTGGTGGGACCAACAGCAGTGCAGCTAATCAGCAGCAGCAGCAGCAGCAGCAGCAACAGCAGCAACAGCAATTCCAAATAATCCAGGTTCAGAACCTGCCCAATGCTGGGGGCGGGGTCCAGTATCAGGTCATCCCTCACCTGCAGACTGCGGATGGACAGCAGATCCATATCAGCCCAGCTCAGACGGCCTCCATTGGGGCTCTACCGGAGCATGTTCAGCTCATCCAGACCCAGAGTCCAGGCCAGACCCAGGCCATTCTCCAGCCAGCCAACCAACAGGCCATCCTGACAAGTACAGCCAATCAGACGGTTCCGTTACAGATCCGCCCTGCCCAGTCTTTCCCACTGCAGCTGCAGACTCTACAGAGCTCCCAGACTCCTGTTATGACCACAGTACCCATAAACCTTGGTGGCATGACCCTGGCTTTGCCTGTGATCAATAATGTTGGAGGGGGCGGGGCCGTGCAGCTTATCCAATCAGCAGATGGCACCTTCTCTGTTGCCAATGGCAACCAGCTGGTAACAACAGCAGTGTCCGGGGCGGCTCCTGCTGCAATATCAACTGGATCGACAGTGGCATTAGCTGAAGGTGACAGCGTATCTGAGGGGACACAAGTGGTTTCTGCTGGATCTGAGAGTGGAACAGTTGACACCCAAGCACAGAGCAGTGAGGCAGACCCACAAAGCCAGAACCAGGCCAACGGGCTGCAGAACCAGACAGACACAGCAGGAACAATTCAGCAGGTGATCGTGGGCCAGGTGGGGCACCAGTTGGTGCAGCAGATCCAGCTACAGCCACAGTCTCAGAATCAGGGTCATGCTCAGGGCCAGCAGCAACCTCAGCACATTCAGACCCTCCAGCTGGCCCCAGGACAAACCCTGCAGCCCATCCAGGCCTTCCAAAACCCAGCCCAGGTCCTTATTCGCACCCCGACTCTGTCTCCTTCTGGGCAGATCACCTGGCAGACACTACAGCTGCCCGGTGGAGTCTCCTTGCAGGGCGGCCTGGGGACGGCCATGCCACAGCAGTTGACACTGGCCCCTGTGGCTGGTGGGACAACAATGGGGAGTGGAGGGCTGGTCTCTTTAAGTGGAGCTCCCCTAACGCTGAGTGCAGCTCAGATCAACCCGGGGTCTGGGGTACAGACGGTCAGCATTGCAGGGCTGGGCAGCACCGGGGTTCAGGTGCAGGGTGTGCCTCTCACCATTACTGGTCTACAGGGTAAGAGCACAATAATAGCAGCTGTGTGAATGACTCATCCGTTACTGAACCCTTCATTAATAGAAACAACAATGTGGTTAAGGCAGTGTGGTTTGGCAATGTGTAAATTATTAGTTTATTTGGAGAACATTAAGCTCGTATCTAGTGCCGTGTGACACGCAACTACGTACATTTATCATTTAGTATTTAACTGTGCCAGGATGTCCTGCTGGCTCAGTCAAATTATGTCTCTGTTTTGTATGTTGCTCCTTCAGCTTTCTCTATATACAACTCATGTTTTTGAAAAGGTAACACATTTTGTCTTTTTCAATCACCTTTCAGGTCAACAACAGGGTCAGGATGGGGTCAAAGTTCAGTCATCTCCTGTGACAGTCACTGTGGGCAACGTGGCATCGGGTTCAGCAATGAGCCCAGACCAGCTGGGATCCGTTCAGAGTTCTTCAGACCTGGAGGGACAGCCCAGCAAGAGGCTTCGTCGTGTCGCCTGCTCTTGTCCGAACTGCAGGGATGGAGAAGGAAGGTATGAATACATTAGAAACACAGAGCAACATGCACAGATGCAGTAGGAGAAACATCATTCATTCAATATCATTTAAAAAACAACAAGTTCTTGAGATAATCGAAAGAAATCAAACTTAATATTGAATTAAAATATATTTCTAGACAAATTACTTACAATTTTGACATGCCCATCGATTTAGTTAACTTGATATTGTAGAAATATAGAAATATAGTGCATTACTCAGAAAAGTGGCTTTTGGACATGAAAAGGTTTCTGTCTCGCTTAACCCACCTACAGTACTAATTTGACCCCAGTCACTCTGTGACAGTGAGTAATTAATTTGACTTTGTTTGTCCCATGTGGATCTACAGCTATGTGTGCCAAGGTTCATGATTTAAAAACCTTATGATTATCCCATAATTATTGATGACTGTCGTGTCATCATGGGACAACTGGTTTGACAGATGGACAGAAAACAGTGCAGCTTGTGCCTAAATTGAGACCACTCACTCAATCTGACCACTCAGCACTTCACTTAAAATATATTCAGTTTTGTTAGTATTATCAGTGAATCTGTTTTGTTTTTCACTGTGCAAATCCACAATTATTTAGCAAAACTTGTTTAATGCAAATTGTTTTTACCATTTTGTGTGAAAATTAATTATGGTCACCAACAATGTGCTGTTCACAATACTATTTTATCAAAGACTGTGATGCCTAAAATATAGCTTCAAAAAAATAAAACTTCTGGAAAAAGTGCCTTGTGTGTCAAAAACATTTACTACACACACACACACCTGACACAAGTGTGTGTTGTAGGAACAGCGGGGACCCCACAAAGAAAAAGCAGCACATCTGCCACATGGAAGGCTGCGGGAAGGTGTATGGCAAGACGTCGCACCTGCGGGCCCACCTGCGCTGGCACACCGGGGAGAGGCCGTTTGTGTGTAACTGGATCTTTTGCGGCAAGAGGTTCACCCGGAGCGATGAGCTGCAGAGACACCGGAGAACACACACGGGTAGGAAAAACGCATACAAGGATTTAGACTGGTGATGTAGGTCACCCTGTATTTTCAGCGTCGGTTAAGATCTCATATAGTGTATTAATCTATGCCATTGAAGTCCATCGTTGTCCAAGAGTGATTAAAAACACATTAGTGCACTTTTTCCTTCTTTATAATGAACATGGGCACTGGGTCAATGCTACATGCACCGTCTTGCTGCCTTAATAGTCCACTAGAGCACCAAATCTGATGCAACAAATGCTATATTAAAAAAAAAAAGTATTAAACTGTATATATAACGTACATATATGTGACCTATTTTTTTAGAGTAACATCTTAAGTAACAATAACAAAAATATAGAATCTTGTCATCTATAATGAACACCTCCTGTGGTTTATTTCAAAGTCATCATGACTACTTCTTCTTTGGGTCATGTTCTGTCTCCTTCCCTATAGGAGAAAAGCGTTTCGAGTGTCCTGAATGCTCCAAGCGCTTCATGCGCAGCGACCACCTCTCCAAGCACATCAAGACCCACCAGAACAAGAAGGGTGGCGCAGCAGTGGCAATCATCACCACTGAAGACATGGAGGAAGATGCCCCCGAAGGCCTGGGCGCTTCTCCTCAAATTGTTGCTGTGGCAACCCTCTCACGTGACTCTGACCCTGCCACGCCCACCACCTCTAATCATCTGGAGGAAGAGGAGGAGTTTGAATAGGCAACGGCTTCCTGTTTTTTTGGAGGTCTTTGCAGGGACTGTATGGGTGGCTGCTTATTCTTTTCTTTTTAATATTCCATAATTTTAAAAATGTTGTTCTCTCATGAAAAGGGACTCAAGAGTCGAGATCATGCAATGAACAGAAACCTAAAAATATAAAACATCACAATCTAAAATGAACTAACACATATAATAACTAAAATTTAGTCTAAGCGTGTGAAAGATTAGTTTGGCATTTATAAATGAATCTATAATAATTCCATGCGCAGTGGGGAAAGGAATGTAAGTAGTTTCTAGATTAGCACAAGACAGGGGGACCTGCTGAATCTCAAACCATCCAATATCGAGAGACATTTTTCTAATCGCAACAGAATCAATCTATCTCTATGCACAACGTTGTGTTCCTGTTTCATACCTGTCCGACAGAGCTGAGGGTCAATCATGGTACAGGACTGTTGCAGAGCAGTGATAGAGCAGAGGTAGTGTTGGGATGGTGTGTGTGTGTTTGTGTATAGAGACAGAATGCAATTAAGTCCTACTCAACCCGAAGGGGAAAACAATTAATCGCTCTCCACTGACTTTGTATTGAGTGAAGGTGCCTCCTTGTCACAAATGGCTAAAAGCTGCTGTGTGGTGGGATGCACAAACAACAGGGTAAAGAACCCATAGCTACGTTTTTATAAGCTACCGAACCGAAAAACAGAACCCTTAAGAAGACAAAAGCGGATAATGTTACAGGGCTGTATGCCGTGCAGTGGTAGAGACAGACCTGGCCTAAGCTGCTGAGACAGCCTGCAGCTCAAAAACTTCAGACATATACCTGGACAGGCTGCTAGTCACAGAGAACACACATGGAAGTAAAAACAGAACAGCTGTTTAATTGAAAGATATGCAGTGTTTGTAATATACATTTAAACCACAGAATAGCTAACCTGCATTCAGCTGACATGCTAGCTGCAAAAAGAGCCCACATGGGAAATGATTGCATGTCTGTGCATCAAATTTCTCTGGTTTGTTTAAAAACTGTAGTGGCCATATCAGCTGTGAGAAGTGTCATGCCAGCCTGTTATATGATGGAGTCGGTTATACAGTTGTGCTCTCTCTACTGTGGATGTGATGTCAGCCCTTGCATTTAGGTATAACATCATAGCATATACAAAGTAATGGGTTTCAGTATATGCTATAAGCTACCGTTTCCTCTCTGGTAGACATGGGGTGCTAAACTAATCCTTTGACATGCTGAAATCTAATGTTTTTAGCTAGCTACAGGCACTTTTGTTAACATTTCAGCCCTTAGCACTGTTTGTTTTTCCCTCCGGTGGGCATAGTTTTAAGATTATAACGCATTGCACTCTGTCTCTATGCATATATGTGAACTGTTTGAGTGAGTGTACATTTATATTCCCATGCAGTCGTGAAGAGGATCTACTTAATTTGAGTTTTATTCATGGTTCAGGTTTAGTCTTCGGATCAGATTCAGGTGTTGATTCCTTTGTGACCAGTCAACGGATAAACTGTTATTGAAGAAGAGAGGGGATAATTCTTTAAAAAAAAAAAAAAAAAAAAAAGAAAAAAAGAGAGAGGAGTAGACAAAAAGCACATATAAAAAGATTTATAAATAATGCATTCCTATTGAGGCGCAGTGGCCATTAGAAAAAAAAAAAGGTTTCTATAGAGAAAAACAATCTAGCTTTCTACAACTTTGTTCGTGTGGTGAAAGCAATACTATAATGACAATCCTAGTGAAACCATGTTTACATTGTCAGGGGAAGTTTTCTGTTAATAAAAACAAGCCAGTTCGCTCCAAGATTGGGGGTGAAAACATCTGAAAGCAGTGCTGTTGTCTGAACAAACCCTTAACTTTGCAAAAACCTCAGAGTGATTTCAACACAGCTGCAGTTTTTTTGTTAATTCCCTGCAGTCTATCAGATGTGAGTTTGTTATTTTTTATACGTTTGATTTCCATCAGATGGTATCTGGAAGTTATAACGAAGGTTTGGTCAGATGGCAGCACGGTCACCAATGTTTGCTTTTTGATTTCTGTGCTCTGGTTGATGACCCCTCTCCACCCCGCCTCTAACCTGCTATGTGACCCGATGTACCACAATTGCCTTAACACAAGCTGTTGTACAGAGGGAACTACAGAGGGAGGCGGGCGGAGACAGAGGGCAGCTCTCTTGTAATATTAGGGGGTGAATAGAGAGCAGACCACAGCATAGAGAGGTAAAGTGGATTAAAGAGACAGGGTGATAAAAGCTGTGGGTGGGAGTGGGTCGGGCTATTTAGCTGTGTGGATATGAGATGTTTTCTGGTGGTGTTGCTCTGTGTTAGTTCAGTGCGTACATTATTTTAAAATTAAAAAATATTTTTATTTTATAGAGAAAAAAAAAAGTCCCCTCCCAGTATGTTAACACACAGGAACCCCACTGTGTAAAGCTAATTTATTTTCCTTGATTTGTAATATTTGCCTTTTGCTGGAATTGTATTTGTGTGCGTTGATTCTGAGGTTGTGTACAGCATGTTTCAGTTCTTTGCCGTAGTGCTGCTTCTCTCTTCTTTACTCTGTGCTTCTGTTTTCTTTTTCTACGTCTGGCCATTGCTGTTCAATTTCTTTTTCTTCTTCTCTTTGCGCCATAATGTGTTCTTTTTTTTTTTGGAGATAATAAATAAAAGAAGAAGCAAGCAAAAAAAAGTTAAAATTGTTAAAAGTTGAAAAAGGTTGATACCAAACAAATTTAGATGTTTTTGGTAATATTTTGTGTGACAGCCAACTTTTTTTTCTTTGATATTTTGTAGTGACATCTCATTTGTAAATCTTTTTCTAAAAGATGTTTGTTTGTCTCCATGACATTTGATAATGGGTTTTTGCCAGGTTAGCCTCAAAGGCTCCAGTTTATTGATATTTTTAAAACTGGTTTGTACAAACGTGTTATGTCAATAAAATAAAAAATTAAAAAAGGCCAACTTCAAGAAGAAAAGATGCTTTGCCTGCATAACACTTGAGAATAAAGTGATTTAAAACTGTCAACTGTCCTTCTGATGTTCTGTTGTGTTTTGAGAAGCTACTTGTAGATAAGATATTACAGTCTCACCTCTGTAACAGCATGTCATGAAGACAGAAAACAGAGTGAGTCTCACTTTCATTCCAGCATCATCTTCCTCTCCTGTTGCTTGAAGATATCGACGAGCACTGAAGTCTGATAGAAAATGCAATCAGAGAAACACAAAAGAGCCTCTAATCTTTGATCTCTACCCATGCTACACTCTGACATCAACACACACACACACACACACACACTTACTATAACTCCTCCAGCCCTGTATTGCTTGGTAATTGCTTGGCTGTTATGACAGCAGTGATGATAGAGTATCTGCACTCTTTGGGAAACAAATACCGCGTCTAGCTAAGTTTCTGCTGTTGATAAATAAATAAGAGGCTGCGTGTATAGAATCTGTGACCATTTAGTTAGGGCACAACCTGCTAACCACTCGGAAAAAGACGCCTGCTGATGGTCGCCTGCTTTGACACACTTATTTGTATTTTGATTGTACATAATCCAAAGTCTACCAAGGGTAACTCACCTGCGATCAGTGGGACTTCTGGGTTCATCGGCAGGTCACTGATAGTCAGTTCACAAAAAGCATCGCGTAGCAGGCAGCTCACACTTACCTCTGACAAGTCACTCCTTTGAAGCACTTCAAAAAAAACACCCTAAATCCAAACCCTCAGGTGTTTCTGTAGAGTTTTGAAGGTAAAATGGAGTTGAATATAGTGAACTCTCAATGTATCAGAACAAGGGCAGATTTTAGATATTGTAACACTATTATTCTCATCACTTTGGAAGTTCAATTGATACATTGATGAGATTTTGACCAAAAATGTAAACAACTTAATACCTGGACGAAAATTGTGTGCACCACTGAGTCAAAACCTTTTACTTTTAATTCACTCTTCAGTCTTAAGTGTGCACTGCAACACTGATAAACACATCACATAGAGAAGATAGATAACAGTGATTAGATAAAAGCTCCACCTGACAGTTATAATCTAACTCTGCTGCATGCCAATGATGCCTTATGAGGATCCAGTGACCTCAGGTTGATCTCTGACTTTGACGTGACCCTTGCCCTCCAGTTCAGGTACCTGGCCGTTACATAAAAATCAGCTGACTGGCTCCCTCGCCGCCTCGGGAGCAAACAGCTGACCTCGACCTGACCCCACTCACCTGGGGAAAGGACACCAGATCCACACACACACACACACACACACACACACGCACGCACATACGCACACCTACTCAGCCTCGCCTGCAGCACCTTCAGCCAACAATGATGCCCTGAATGTACATTTTCTTCCTTAAAAAAAAAAAAAGGTACTGTCCCTGTAGTGCATTGCTGACATCTGTAAAAAGCTGAAACAAGCAAACAGAAGAAAGACTGCATGAAAATATTTTTCTAAAAACCCATGGTAAATCATTTAGATAATACCAGTCTTTATTAGAGTTTACAGTAGACTGACAAGAATGCTGTGAAGTTACTCAGTTTTAGAAAAGTAGCTGGTATACAAGGCTTCTTTTGCATCCATAACACAGAAAATAAACAACCACTCACTCTAATGGACACCAAGAGTTAAAATATTGCAAAGAAAATATACAACTCAAAGTTAAGCACTGGTCTTATAACAAAAAAGAATATGTCTGCATCTTATGCAGAATTACAATCAGAATATATAAAACATATTAACAGTGTATGTGCCTTATCTTAAGGTGACAAGAAAAAGAAAGTTCCTCTAGTTAGAAAGGTTGGTCTAAACATAAGAATGTGCATTAAAATGAGTTCTACAGTACTGTGCAGCACAAGAGCAGCTCCAGGTTTCAGCTGTACCAGTACGTTCTCCTCTCTGGGCTCTCACTTCAGCTCCCTCTGAATGCTGCAATGAAGAAAAAGCAATGCATGAGTTGAAGTAGGGTTGAACCTAATTGTCTAGAAGACCACAAATGTAGCATGAGCAGTAAGTTTAGCAGCAGCAGCAGCAGCAGCAGCAGTGAGTGCTCTGTCTGTGCGTCTACACATGAAGTGTTCAGACACAGTGTTGAACATAGGACACCTGTGTTTTGGAAAAGCTCACCACCCGATACACAATTACTGTGTATTGTGGCTGACTGACGATCACTATAAAATGGACACACAGCTAAAGGCTAAACACGGGAGATAACTATTGACGCGCCCATAAATTAATTCACATTCAATCCTTTGACTCAATTTATTGCTCTTTATTATCATATCACAACGCTACACAGCTGATACATTTTAATCGATGCTAACACATGCGCTAGTGCAAGGTAAAAATGCATATAAAAAGGTCTATAATGTGATGCTAAGCAGTCAACAGAAAGTTTCCCTCCCGACTCACCCTCCTTCGTGGACAAACCAGAACTGAGCACACAGAGTACATCACACAGTGACACACCCACCATCTCCCACATCACGAACACACACACACACACACACACACACACACACACACACACACACACACACACACACACACACACACACACACACACACACACACACACACACACACACACACACACACACACACACACACACACACACACACACACACAAATGGAGGAAAATAGACTTGGAAGTTTAAATAAACTCTTCAGGTCAGTGCAGAGCTGGTAAAAACAGCTACAAATATTAAAATGAGTATCTGTAGCGAAAGATGTGCAAGTAAAAAACATGTCTGTTACACAAACATGGAGTTCAAACTGCTTGTTTTTTCCAAGACGACTGTCCAAAACCCAAAGACATCAATTTGCAACTATGTATAAAAACAGAGAAAAGCAGCAAATCCTATCACTTGATAAACTGGTAGATGCACGTTTGCATTATTTTTGTTTCATAAATGATTTAATTAAGTGTTCAAATTTTGAAATTAATTTTCTGATGATCAATTTGTCAATCAACTAACTGTTTCTGCACCAGTCTTAAGACTTTAAGCTTCAAAGAGTCAAGTATCCCAACAAGGGACTACCATCAGGCTGAACCCTGTAATCTTTGTGCAAGAAAGTCCATTATCAAAACTGATTTAGGAATTCTTCTAATTCCATACTTACAACAACATTACTGTGCATGCAAGTGTTTCTTTTTCATTTCTATATTATTCTCATCATGTCAGTTTTAAGGAGATCCCAGTCTGTGACATTAACCTGTATAGGAGAAAAAGGGGGTGATGTTACCTCTTTAGATACTCGTGAACATTGTCGTGGCCGTTGTAGCGGGCCAATCCCACCAAGATGCCGGTAGCACAGCGACCCTCCTTTTTTCGACACAGGCTACAGTTACACATGTCTCGGCAGATGGGACATGACCATTCCTAGAAAAAGAAAACGCACAGGTGAATCCAATTTCTTGGTGTGATCACATATGTTGATTCTTAAGGTTTCTGTTGACTATTGTGTTGCTTATTATTTTCCCCAAAACACCAAATGTTTACAAGATCACAATTACAGCAGTTCCAATAATGACACACACACACACACACACACACACTCTTTGGTCCAAACTAAAATATCTCAACAACTATTGGACAGATTGCCATGAAACTTTATGGATATTCATTGTCTCCACAGAATTAAACCGACCAACTTTGGCACATCTCTGACTGTTCCTCTAGCACCAACATGGTTGACGTTTGTCGTTTACAATGAATTATGTTGATAACTATCAGATTACCATGAAATTTGATAGTCTTTCCAGATTCACTAAAGGATCAATTCTAGTGACTTAATTGATCCTCTGACTTTTCCTATAATGTAAACAGTAAGTCAAAAATGTATTTATTCTGTCTACCTGATGGATTATCTTTTTTTTTTTTTTTTTTTTTTTTTACAGACATTCATAGTTCCCAGAAAATGTTTTCCAGTGTCTTTTACTCTAGTGCCACCATGTGGTTGAAATTGTGTTGTTGTTTTTTTTTAAATTTTGGTTGAAAAATCTCAAGAACTATTAGATGGATGCTGTAAAGTTTGGTACGGACATTCATCGTCACCAAAGAATGCATTGTAGCTTCATCACCTGACCCTTCAAACTAGGACCAATATCAGGTCAAAATGTATGTTTGTCCGATACTTTAAGATAAAATTAGCTTTAACTGTACTTTGTGTTTAGTGCTAGTGCAAATGTTAGCATGCTAATGTGCTAAACTAAATTGGTATACTTGCTAAACACACTGTAGACTGTTCACATATTGGTAAAATTTACAGTCTTGTGTTTGGAAAATGAGCAACAACACAATCCACAAACATTACAGTATTATTTTGTTGTGTGAAATCAAGATGAACACCCATTGTTTGTGTGTGTGTGTGTGTGGGGGGGGGGGGTATTTCGTGAGGGGTGTTTGTTAATATTGTCTTTGGTGGCCTTTTACCCCTATTCTGAATCATAGTATTCTTAGATTTCCTTTTAGATATTTGCTTTTAACGCTCCTTTCTGTAGCTTTTTGTAATTAATGACAAGTCCCAAAAATAAATGAAGATAAACTACATGTCTTTTCAATTTGCTTCTAACAGTTACTTGCAATATTTACTATTTAACCAGACCGTCTTTCTTTTCTGTCTCTATTCAGTCTCAGACCTCATACTCATCTCAACTTTACCAAATCCACAGTGAGAGAATTAGAAAATTAAATGTTTAACGAGTGTGTGATAGTACTAACCGGGTCAAGCAGCACTGTGCGTACATCCTCTCCGTAGCGGTTCTTCAGACACGGCCCACAGAACTGACCTTTGCCCCCTGAACAGAAACCGCTGCGACACACTGTCTTGGTGTCCAGAGTTTTCTGTCGGCACTGGTGACAGGAGCTTCCCTGATAGAAAAAACACACACACACACACACACACAATGACGAAAACCACCACCCCAGCTAACCTGATTATAAATTATAGTACCAACAACACTGAATGGACCAACGCTTGTTGTGACTCACATTCTCTTTGTCCCAGATCTTGTCTTTGCTGCGGTACGCTATGTTGTCCAGATCTTCTTTGGTGATCTCGTCGACTGATCTCACCTCATATTGGCTCCTCCTGGAACTGTGGCTCTTCCTCTTCTTCCGCTTCTCACCAACATGTTCCTCATCCACCTGTCCAATCACAGCAGACAGACTTTAAGTACAACTGAGAAAGCAGGACCAGGTCACTGTTATGTAGCTAATATATATATTTTAGTTTAAATATGAAATTAGAATTGAGCAGAATTTGTTCTGTTTGTTGTTAATGAACACATTTCTTCACTACAGATGTTAAACCTGAAAGGACTGTTTTTTGGCCACTTTGGGACAGCAAAGCATACAAACTCAACATTAACAGACAATAAACTTCTAAAAGTTGATATGGTGAATTTGTGAGCACACAGTTGCCTGTGCAGCAGGTTAATAGCAACATTTGCACAAATCTGGAGTCGTCAGATAGTGGGAGTACTGAAAGTGAACCAAAACAGTAAAGCTTTGGGCTGTAAAAAACAAAGACATTAGCTGAAAATCTCTGCGGAGCTGAAGGGAACTGCAGTTGGGTGATGATTTTCTGATTTGTCATTACAAGCAATCCCATGCTCCCATCAAGTGGTCATGTGATCAATCATTCACATAAAAATATTAACATCTGGCTAAAATGAAAACCATTGTCAATGTGTGTAAGATATATAATTGGATTTGATTCTGAAACATAAAAACATATGCAAACATTTGGTTGCCAATTTATCAATATACCATCACAGTACTGCCCTGCAACTGTATTGACAGCACTGTTGAATGATCATTTCAACATCAATTCTCAACTCAAACTTGAATATACATGTGAGCTGTATAGCACTGCGTGGCAGTGGATGTGTTGCACGGCGTACCTCCACCAGTCTCCTGATGTCTACAGTTCTGGGGCTTCTTTGGGTGAGGGGCTCGCTCTTTTCCTCCACTGCAAAGTTCTCAGGAGGGCGGGCCTTACGGGATGGGTTCCTCCTCTCTGACCCCCTTTCTGGTTCAAATTTGCGTTTCCGTGGCGTTGCTTTGTCTGAAACGCGCTTCTTCTTCTGCATAGATAAGATCAAGACAGACCAGATCAGTTAATAAGAAAATCTCTGTAGAAAGCAGTGAACCAATCTGTTTAATCAGTTTATTTAATTAAGAGTGCTTTGTAGCGGATATTGTTACGACAAGAATTTTTTTTTTTAAAGAACAAAATACTTTTACTGGTTGTCTGACCTACACCCACAGCTCATCTTCTCAACAAGTTTTTAAAGTGGCAGTTTCAAAGATCTTTTACATAAATCAAGTCAGTTAAGTCACCATCTATCACTTAATGAGGTAAGATGATAAAAGCCCTTTTGTTTGCATTGTTATCAAACAGTATGATTATTACTCTATAACTAGGTGTTGGCGAGAACTTTTCCAGAATGCATTCCAATCGGCAGAGCCAATGCAACAGACTTGCTCTTTATTCACTTGTGTGTGTTTAAAGCTTACTCTTACTGGCCTTTTACTGGCAAAGTTTTTATTTCAAGTACAGTAACTGTGCAGAGCCCCATCCCTCACCGCTCCTCAGAGCAGAGGAGAGGAGACAAGGTAGCACCGCAAAACGCAGTAAATTATCACACTGAGCTGAAATGAAACGAGCTCACATAAATTAGGTAAACAGCATTTATGATTATAGTACATCCTCTCCTCTAATTCTGTTTAAATGAGGGCTCCTTGTGTGTGCTGCACACACAGATGATAGTGAACCAAGTGAAGTACCTGAGCTGACGACAACTATACTCATTACGTTACTGTAAGTGCAAAGCTTTGTGAGTAAAAGCCAATCAGATTTTTTTTAAATGTTATGAGCACAAAAAACCATCTGCAATTACCATTTATCACCATTCGGGGCCACCAAAGAGAACAAAACAGAGCTCTTTGAGACTGACTCTAAAATGGATCTGACACTTAACAACTGTTATTAAAACAAATAAATATGAGTTAGTATAACACTTACAGCGCAGTAATGACACATTAAGTTAATACCTGCAACTTCTACTTAAAAGGCATACATTTAACTTTCCTTGATCACAAACATGCTTGAACAAAGTTGTTGCTGAGTACAAAGAAGAAATACAGTTTGCACCATAATCTGATTACTGTACACAAAACAACAGTTTGATTAAGAAAGCAAACAGAAACAGAATAAAGGCCTTTGGTAAACAACTACAGCAAGGTTATTCATCACCGCTAAATGAATGGGTACTCCCCAGCTGTGGACATGTTTAATAGTGCGTGTTATATGTGTTTACTCACTTGAGGACTGGTGGGCAGAGTCAGGTCAGCCATGCTGCTCAGATCAGCAAACAGCTTAGCCAGCTGAAAGACAACAACATAGACGACTAATCTCATCTGACACAGGAGGGACTGAATGATGTAGATGTAACCTTTAGATTCACATTGTTATGGACAATGAGCTGAAAGAGTTAGCTCAGACTGTCCATGCAGCTAGAAAGTGTATTTAGCATCACACCAAAGGCTGTTGGGGTTCATTACCATGGCCTTATTTTCCTGGATGTTCTTGTCTCGTTTCCTTAGGCTCTGAGACAGGACGTCCTCTTTGTCTTCCTCCTGCTCCTCCTCTTCTCCCTCATCCTGCTGCTTCATCCTCTGCTTGGCTCTCTGTGAACGAGGAGTTTCTTTCGTGGCAGGCTTTTTCACATTTTTCTTTTGTGGTTCCTGTTTGGGGGTAGATAGTCTTTTGATGGGAAACCTGAGGAACAAGATAGAAATAATATCATTGCAAAATTAACATAATTAACACATTTGTCATAGAATAGTAATGTGTTTACCAAGGTCCCTTCCATTGGTTGGGAAAATACACCAGCACACAGCAAAAGGGTGAATCTATACCTAACATTGTTAATTTTTGAACACAAATTAACATAACTAAACACTGCTTTATCTATGCTAACACACTTAAAGTGCATTTAGGCATAAATGCTGCTCAAAATGAGATTATATTTATGTATAATGTGTCTGTATTGCAAAACACAGAGCAGACTTTAACCTAAGTCCAGGTATATATTTTCTAATTCACACACACACACACCTCAAGGCTACTAAAAGACTCCTCCTCTTTTGCGGGGGGGCCTCCTCACCATCAGAGTAAAAGCCTGTGTCCACATCACTGTCCTCCTCTGACTCCGCCATCTGGAGAAGTACAGAGAAAAAAAAAAAGCATGCAGGCTTGTACTTCAGCTGCATTATCACAAACATTTGCGTTCAATAATACATTCATACACTTTCTCATACCTTGGTCTTCAGTCTCTTGTTAAAGCATCCTCTGTCATGTTCCTCCTCACCATCGCTGAAACCTTCAAACTCCTCGTCACTGTCTGACTGGCTGAACAGATCTGCCAGCTCAGCAGTTATAAACTTGGACTTGAAACACGGAGCCTGCAGAAAGACAGTGTGGTCATGCGTTATCATCACAACCCAGAACTACAGGTGTGAATTCTAATGATAAATATCTAGCAGACTGACAAACAATAACCTCCTGCACACAACAGCATGAGTACACCATTTTCATAGAAATGTGTAAATTACAGCAGGGAGGATGCTACAGATATAGTGACAAAAAACTCCACACTACAGCTGCATTTTCAGGACCATTCATTGGTCAGATGATACAAGTGCTACTATATTATAATATTAAAAAGCCACTGGACCATTTCAGTTTTCACATTTTACACCAGAGGGAGCCATTCCATCACTGGACATGCTTGGTAATGAAGTGAAAGCTGTGTAAACATTGAATAAAGTTCAGCTTTCTGGGAGCTGGCTGTCTGTTTACCTGGGTAGTTACCAAGTTAAATATAAGGTGCTCTTGATTGGTTCAGACCGGTGCAATTCTCAGGGGCAGGGTGTGTGAAAATAGCAACAGTAACTGCCAAAATAAACATTTTTTCCCCAGGAGGGTGGCTTACAGTCAGAGGACGAAAAAAACAAACCAAAATGACTATAAAATGTAGTGATGAATACCAAACAATGTGTATATTAATATGGTGTCAGGATGATAAAAAATTTTTTTGTTTTTGTGTGCACTCTTACCTTTGGGCAAGACAGCATTTCTTATCGGGGGCCCAGAGTCTTTTTGACTGTCTAAAGTCTCTATTTTTATCTACTATTTTTATAATTGATTCGAATTGTTTAGACTAATTCATGGACAGGGATTTAAATTGGACCAACATAAACTCAGTGATCAAATGTAGCTTTTTCCAGCAGATGCTTAAGGTCAAGTCCTGTTCAGTGTTTTATGATTTTGAAAAGATTAAAAAGGTGAGCTCGTGCCTTTGCAGTTGTAGCCCTCAAACTCTGAGAACTTACCTCTGCATGTGAGGCTGGCCCCTACACTGCCTGTTTTTAAATCTCATCTTAAAACACATCTTTATTTCTTGGCTTTTAACTCAGTATGAGAGTAGCTTTTTTATTTCTTAAAGTTATGTTGCTTTATTATTTTACTGTCTTTTTAACTGGTATTTGTGTTTTATCTTTTTAGGTATTTAAAATTGTAAACTGTAAAGCACTTTTTTAGTTTTTATAAATAAATCTGACTTGACTATTTTCAAAGAAAAAAGTGCAAAATGCAAAGAAAAGGAAGCTGCTCCCAGCTTCGTATATTTTTATATATATTCTGGTTCCTTTAAGGTTAAGTTAGTCCTATGATAGTAAGCTGATTATCTTTGGGATGTGATTGAGACAAAGGGAAGCATTTAGGTTTCATCTCAGGCTTTGGGAGACACTGATTTTTCCTCTGAGATTGGGTAGACTGAATGACTAATAGATCAATCAATAGTATAATGATTCATGATTGATATCCCAGGTCCAACTTGTCGATACAGAAATGTTGACCTCTGACCTCTTCGGAGATGGGACGACAAAGGTTGGATCCACCTCTCCAGCTCCCTTGCCTAAACACTGAAGCCCCACTGTTTTCACTTTGAGCATTAGATGAGAGTTCAGAGATTTATCCAAAATGTAAACGATCACTTGAGCATTGAGGCAGATCACGTGCAAGCAAGCTATTATCCAGGTCAAAACAAAGACGGTCGACAAGTTATGAAAATAGTACTCAGTATATAACATTATGGCAGGATATGTAGGTCACCGAACCTAATTACTAACAACTAGTATAGTCACTTATACCGTGAATAAGTTATTAATGTATCTTTACAACTGAGCAGATTCGGGTCGGCCAAGACAGCAACGTTAGCTGTTAACAATAGTGCTCGTTTTGACTCATTGAGTTTTTTTTTTCATTATAAACACAGACAGGGAAAATGGAGTTACATTTGCAGACAATACTCAGTCGCTTACCTTTGATCTGAGTGTCATTTTAAGCTGCGTTTTACAGCAAAATCTCCGTCCAACGGAAAGTTTAGTCGTGTAAAACCCAAACGTAAAAGTGGATTTAAAAAGTAGCCGCTACAGAAGTCTGAGGATTGCAAAAGTAGGGGTGTTATCTTGGCTGGGATTATAACTACACTTGTGGTTTTTACAGTATTTGTAATTTTGGGAGTCCCTTTATGATTATCTGAAGTCAAAATATATCCCAAAGCCTGCGTCCATTTACACATTGCTTTAGTGAGGGTGTTTTTTTCTATGTTTAGGAGTGGTCTTTCTTCTGCGACCCCCCTCGCCACACTCACAATGGCACAGTCTGTTACTTCGCGCGAAAACGGTATGTGGGTGTGGTTATCCTGTGCAGACAGACTGACAGGCTGCCAGCGTCATCATTACTTTTCAGGCAATATTAATGCCCTTGACTGCATGTGTTAACCATGAGATATCAAGGAGAATAACATTATTAACCATTTAAGCAGACTTTCAGGTATAATATCCGCGAGGAGAAATATTGGACTGTAGTTCTCAAACTCTCCTACAGTTGGTCAGCAGACAAAAGAGCATCAAGCAAAATTATTAATTTTATTTTTTTGGTCCCTATAAATTATTCATAGTGCAAAAAGCAGTTAGTCTCCAGGCCCCCAAGTAACATCCTCCACTGTAGATCTCCTGATCCTTTTGCTATGAGTGGCGAACACAGCAATATGAATTATGGAAGATAGACAGAGAGAGACCGAGAGAGATAGAGAGAACACACACACAGAGAGAGAGAGAGAGAGCAAGAGAGCGAGAGAGACACTTGTCACAGCTCATGTCAGCTGGAATCAGCCCAGTTGAGACAGAGGCAGCTGTTCACATACTGCATTGCTCCCATAAATGAAGCAATTCAGGGGAACACAATTAAACGTTTCTTATAGTTTTTAGAGAAAGGTATAACTACAATGGAAGTTACAGTACATACAGAAAGTATTCAATCCCCTTCAATACTTTCTGTATGTGTGTTTAAAATATATACACATATACTGGAAAACAGTACATCCCAAAGGTTAAAATGACAATATCAATATGGTCTATGCAGAGTTGGGAAGATAATCACTTTTTGTTGCAGGTAAAAACTATTGGCCTAGAGGGGAGGCTTCTTGAAGGTAACAAAACTCATAATTATTGATGGATCAGAATATGAAATCCATGCACTGTTCCTTCATTTAATCAATGAGCAAAGAGTATGAAAATATAGAACAGAAATGTAAAAGCACTTAAACCAAAACACTCATTTAAATCTACACAAACCTGCAAGAGGATAAATATGTGGATTGAAATGTCTTTGTGCTATTATTCTTTTTTACAGTAAATGCCTTTTGTTGTAATTCTGTAAATGATACATTTTGTACTGTCAAACGGGGACAAAAAAGAAAAGAATATGGCAAAGTTGTATGAATATTCCTTTTGACCAATAACTAGAGTTACATGTATGAATGTTCAAAATTCATGAAAATAAAGGGAACTGAAAGTTTGTACACCAATTCAAAATCCCAAAGATATTTTTTATTGAACTAATGGTGTTGATAATGTGAATGTCCAACACTTACTGTACACACATGTAAAATTGTGTATTTTTATTTTTTTGTTGAGGCCAAATGCATTTGAAAAGAGCAACAAGTAGAAATGCACTAGGTTGCACTCAGCAACCATCTCAGTTGCTACGGGCAGATTATGCGAGAAACACAAACAGATGGATAAGTGTCAGAACATGTGGCATCATTCCATTTCAGATCTTTTGCATAGTTGTTGTGAACACAATGTTCAGTTCCAGCACCATTGTCTGGCTGTTCTGAAAACCAAAAGTCAAAGTCCACTGCACATCCATCAGACCACATCCATCCTCCTTCCTTCTGTGTGTCACTTAGTCCGATCCAGGTGTATCCCTCAGCATGGTCAAAGTTCTTGATCAGGGATTTCACAAAGTCCTGTTCTTCCTGACTGTGGATAGACACCAGGTTGGCTCTCTCTGACACACAGTAGAGCTCTGCATCAGCCCAGGTCATATGTGTGGCGACGTACTTGTAGCAGCGGCTGTTGAAGCTGAACCAGAATGGGGGACAGTTACCACGCTGTAGTTTCAATTCATTGTCACCTAAAGGAGACTCAGCTCCCAGAGCCAGACCAAACAAGAACAGGAACAGGAGCATGTTGTCAAATCACGAATAGGGTGTAATGTGTTGTTTGGAGCTGATCTGCACCGTGGGATGTGATCAAGAATCTCTGAGAGAGAGGGGAAAGGCTGTTTCCTTTTAAATGCTTTAGAGAGGGTGTCTGCAGTGCATTGCTGTCATTATATGATTGGTCAAGAGCACCTGCCAAACATTTTCACCCACACAGTACCACACAGAATCTGAACATTTATTTTTCTTTTTGTTTGTTTGTTTGTTCTGAAAATGTAAGTGCTTTGTATTGCATCGCGATATATGAAAAGTACTATATAAACACAAAGACAGATTTTTACAAAAAATGTCAGTTAGTTGTGTTTAAAAAATAATATTCAGATACATATGAACAATAAAAGATTTTTCTTGCTGTAATGATTCCTCCTGTTCATACTAAAGTGCTTTCAGTATAGGTGATTGGGATAGCCCTCAGTTGTTTTTTTTTGCACAATTGTATTTGAAAGTCATCAGAAGCTTATAAATCAGTAAAATCTAGTGGATATCTTCAAATCACCTTTCAACTGCACCTTTCTCTCTTTATTACTGTCATCTCACTGCCATTCAGAAGAGAAACACTGTCTGGGAAACACAAAGAGAAACGTTGTATAAAATAACTTTTGAAGATATCCACTTAATCTGACCAACGTTATATTCAGATAAACTCTGAACTATATTTTTTCACAAAATGAGGATTTTAAGACCAACTTGGAAAAATTGTGAACCTATCCTTTAATATACCAGACTAAATAAATGTCTTTACCATTTCTCCATGTGCTGCCAAGAGGTTCCAGAAAAATGTTTCTTTTCTGTGACCATGTGAATGAAAGTGTTGGTGATAGGAGGGATCAGTGTCTTTGAAAGAGAGACTTAATGCACAGACAAGGACTAAGCTGTTCATAACACGGAATTTCTGTATTAAAGTGCTTTGCTACTAAAATACTTTGGAAAATCATGAGTCCCCCTGTCGATTTCACTCATTGTGATATTGCCTTTGAGTTGAAATGATGATGAATACGTGTTGCATACACATTTTAGCTTTACCCTCATCCCACAGAGGGTAAAGGTTAAAATGACAATATCAATATGGTCTATGAAGAGTTGGGAAGATAATCACTTTTTGTTGCAGGTAAAAACTATTGGCCTCGAGGGGAGGCTTCTTGAAGGTAACAAAACTCATAATTATTGATGGATCAGAATATGAAATCCATGCACTGTTCCTTCATTTAATCAATGAGCAAAGAGTATGAAAATATAGAACAGAAATGTAAAAGCACTTAAACTAAAACACTCATTTAAATCTACACAAACATGCAAGAGGATAAATATGTGGATTGAAATGTCTTTATGCTATTATTGTTTACAGTAAATGCCTTTTGTTGTAATTCTGTAAATTATACATTTTGTACAGTCAAACTGGGACGAAAAAGAAAAGAATATGGCAAAGTTGTATGAATATTCCTTTTGACCAATAACTGGAGTTACATGTATGAATGTTTAAAATTCATGAAAATAAAGGGAACTGAACGTTTGTACACATATTCAAAATCCCAAAGATATTTTTTATTGAAATAATGGTGTTGATAATGTGAATGTCCAACACTTGTGAAATTAAGGAGAAAAAAATTGAAGGAGGTCTGCTGGTCTACTGCTTTATTGTTGATTCACAGTTATTGAACTTTGGCACTTTCAGGAGAGCTTACCTTCATTCATCTAATCACAAAAGAGTTTGAACAAGTAGTCAACTTTCATTTGACCTACAGTACCACTGGTTTTAACTGGAGTTACATGTATGAATGTATCCAGAGTTCATAAATATGAAGATTAGTGAAATGACTTTTATACACCTATAAATGAGTGTGTTTCTACACAGTCATCAGTACAATAGGTGGAAAGCCATTGGATTGAATCAGACATAACCTTCTCAGATCCTCAGGACAAACCGTGCACAAACAAAATACTGTTTAAGAAAAGGAACAATGTCATTCCATTTCAACTCATTACAGTGGTTTTGTGGGTAGTGTTTATTTCCTCCTTTCCTCCTTTTCTCCTCTGTTCCAAAAGGTAAAGTCAACTGTGGATCCATCAGATCACATTAATTTTCCTTCTTACTGGGTGTCATTGAGTCCCATTCAGGTATGTCCCTGAGTTGGTCAAAAGCATGTGTCAACCACGAGCAGTTGTATACACAGACACTGAACATAATGAAGTTATGTTTAAAAGTGGGTCTTCATCTTTACTCTACAGTACATCTATGCTTCATGACATGACTTCATGTAACATTTGATCCATATTAAATAAAGTACAATATAAAATTATTATTATTATACACTGGCAATAAAACTTTATAGTTATCAAGCAGGACTGTAAAATGAAAACAAGGAAATCAAAGAGAAGCAATAACAGATTTATTATTGATCACTATTGATTTACAGTTTTTGAACTTAGGCACTTTCAGGAGAACTCTACTGTATAATAATACTTTTATTTTTATTGCATCAAACATTTTCAGCAACACTGTTACAATGTCAGTCAAAATCCTTTAATATGTTTTATTATTGCAACAACTTAAAATAGAAAATGGAAGACAATATTGTATTATTACACATTATGAAGGCATACACAAAAGGAGTTTGTTCTGCTTATATCTACCTGAGTCCAAGGTTGTTTAGTAGCCTGAATAAAAATTGTCCCATATGTTTATAAATATGGTACATTAAAATGGTACTGTTATCCGTGGTTGCATGATCAGAGCTCAGATATTTAAGTTAATTTCAAAAGCATTAAATGTTCATTCCACCATTGAATTTACAGGATAAAACACCTGTGAATTACAGTATAAAAATAACAAAGGAAATCAAGAAAAGGAAGTCAGTAAAATGTATTACATTCTTGCCATATGCAGTCAACATAGTCATGAAATTATCAAAATCATTTTATCTCTCAAGAAGGAACCATACTGTAGATCTGTATCATTGACATAAAAGCTGGGATGGGTTTATAGGGTTAGTATGGGGTTCCTTGCTTTATGAAGGCAAAGAAATCTTTTTCATCTCTTTTGCTGTCTTCTTTGGGATATACAGTGCTTCTTAAAAAATTGTAAACCCTTTAGAATTATATCACTTATATATATATCCAATTTTACATTTTTATTTGAGAAGAAATGTATGTGAACCCTTGATTTCAATGACTAGTGTAACCCCCTTTCACAGCAATAACTTCAACCAACTGTACATCAGCTTGGAGGAATTTCAGTCTGTTCCTCCTTACAGAACGGTCTCAACTTGGGGATGTTGGTGAGATTCTTTGCATGAACTGCCTGCTTCAGGTCCTTTCAGTATTTCTATTGGATTAAGTTCAGGACTTTCCCAAACATTAACTTTTATACTCTAACCATTTCTTGGTAGAACAAAGGAGAAGGAAAGGGTTGGGAGAAGAAGAAAACTCCCTTCAGTGTTGTACATAGCATGATAGCAGCTAGTTTATTTCATACATATACAGTACTGTGCAAAAGTCTTAGGCCACCACCATCATACAAACAGAAAATACAGGAAATATGTACACAAAATTTAACATTAATTATAAAATATTATTATTAATTGAGTTTCCTTTTCATTTAGGTTAAAAAGAGCCAGGTTCCTGCTATTGCTCAAGTGTAAAGGGAGGTCTGAATACTTACACACTTCAGCCTATAGAAGCTGTTTTCTGTTTTCATACACATTTCCTGTATTTTTTGGTTGTATTCTAATAAAGAGACTGAAAAATGATTATATATGGTCATTATAGGCAGCATTGCTAAAACAACAAATCTAAAATGTCTAATTATCTAAGTGGCCTAAGACTTGTCAGAGAGGACCGTGTGTCTTCGGCCCCCATTATAAAAAAACTGGGGAAAAAATAGAAAAGAAAACAGCTTCTATTAGTTAAAGTGGCATGTATTTAGTGTGACCTCCCCTTACACTTGAGCAATAGCAGGAACCTGGCTTTCTTAAACCTAAATGGAATTGAACCTTAATTAATAATAATAATTAATGTTAAATCTTGTGTACATAGTTCCTGTATTTTCTGTTTGAATGATGGTGGTGGCCTTAGACTTTTGCACAGTACTGTATGTCTACGGTTTATTTAACAGCTGAGTAAACATAGTGGTGTACTGGTACAGACTGTTGCTGCACACTTTATCACTTTCATGTCACGTCCAGTATTTGGTTCTTTCCCTTTCCGGTTTGTGTCATTTGTAAATTTATTTCGGGACCTGTAAAGTGTTTCGCTTCTTGTTAATTTGTTTTCTAAAATGTAAACTTGTTTAGGGACTGGTAAAAGTGTTTTGCTAATGTGGTTTTGTTTTATGACACGTAAAAATGTTTTCCAAAATGTAAATGTGTCTTTGTTTAGAATACTTGATGGACAATGACTTAAACTGGACAAACAAACTCTGTGATCAAATGTAGCTTTTCCCAGCTGAGGCTCTTGTTAAAGGTCAAGTCCTGTTTATTGTTTTATTATTTTGAAAAGGTTAAACATGCTTTTATCTCATCCTGCCACACCAAACAGGTGAGCTGCAGGCGCGGAGGTGATCAAGTTAGAGTGCATGCCACGTAAGCACCCGACCCCAGGTTCGAATCCTGGCCGGAGGTCCTATGCTGCATGTCACACCCCCCTCTCTCTCCCATGTTTCCTGTCTGTCTACTGCTAAATAAAGGCGTCTATGCCAAAAGAAATGTGTGAGCTCCAACCTCTCTCTGATCAAGGTTGAGCTTTCAGGTGAGATTGTGCCTTTGCAGTTGCAACCCTCGAACTCTGGGGTGACTTGCCTGTGCATGTGAGGCTGGCCCCTACAATACCTGTTTTTAAAACACATCTTTATTTCTTGGCTTTTAACTCAGTATGAGAGTTGCCTTTTTATTTCTTAAAGTTATGTTTCTTTATTATTTTTATTGTCTTTTAATCTGGTCTTTGAGTTATATTGTGTTGTTTTGTGCTGTTGCTTTTTTGGTATTTAAATTGCAAAGCAAGATTGTAGCTTTTAAATATAATTCATAAATAAATCTGACTTGACAATGTTTTAAAGAAAACGTGCAAAAAAGTGTAATCTGCTCCCAGCTTCGTATATTTGAATATATTTTCTGGTTCCTTTAAAGGTTAAGTTAGTCCTATGATAGTAAACTGATTATCTTTGGGATGTGATTGAGACAAAAGGAAGCATTTAAGTTGCATCTCAGGCTTTGGGAGACACTGATCGAGATTTTTCCCCTTCTGAGATTGTGCAGACTGAATGACTAATAGATCAATCAATAGTCTGATGATTCATGCACTGATTGATATCCCAGGTCCAACATGTTGACACAGAAATGTTGACCTCTGACCTCTCCGGAGATGGGACGACACAGGTTGGATCCACCTCTCCAGCTCCCTTGCCTAAACACTGAAGCCCCACTGTTTTCACTTTGAGCATTGAGGCAGATCACGTGCAAGCAAGCTATTATCCAGGTCAAAACAAAGACGGTTGACAAGTTATGAAAATAGTACTCAGTATATAACATTATGGCAGGATATGTAGGTCACCGAATCTAATTACTAACAACTAGTATAGTCACTTTAACCGTGAAGAAGTTATTAATGTATCTTTACAACTGAGCAGATTCGGGTCGGCCAAGACAGCAACGTTAGCTGTTAACAATAGTGCTCGTTTTGACTCATTGAGTTTACTCAGTCGCTTACCTTTGATCTGAGTGTCATTTTAAGCTGCGTTTTACAGCAAAAACTCCGTCCAAGGGAAAGTTTAGTCGTGTAAAACCCAAATGAGTGGAGTTGGATTTAAAAATTAGCCGCTACAGAAGTCTGATGATTGCAAGTAGGGGTGTTGTCGTGGACTGAACACTTGCGTTTCTTACACTAATTGTAATTCTGGGAGTTCCTTTATGATTCTATTAAGTCAAAATATATCCAAAAGCTTGCGTTCATTTTCACATTGCTTTAGTTAGTTTAGTTTAGTTGTCTTTCTCCTGCGTACCCCCCTCGCCACACTCATAACGATACAGTCCGTTCTTTAGTGCAATATTAATGCCCTTGACTGCATGTGTTAACCGTGAGATGTATTAAGGAGAATTAACAGTAGCAAAAATTTAAACAGACTTTCAGGTATAAGATCTGCGAGGAAGTTCTGCAGGGGAAATATTAGACTGTAGTTCTCAAACTCTCGTGATCTGCAAGTAGTCAGCAGACAAAGGAATATCAAGCCAAATTATTCATTTTATTTAATTTTTTTCGGTCCTTGTAAATTATTCATAGTGCTTACTTGTTTTCTACTCATTGTGAAAATAAAGATTTGTCCCCACAAATTTGCAAAGTCACAAAGATTTTATTGAACTAATGGTTCAATGGGATGTCCAACATTAGTGAAATTAAGAGACAGAGAAATAACTTGTTTACACACATGTACAATTGCATATTTTTATTTTTTGTGGAGGCCAAATGCATTTCAACAGAGCAACAAGTGGAAAATCAAAAGGTTGCACTGAGCAACCATCTCACTTGCTATGGACAGTCTAGGCGAGATGCACAAACAGACGGATATTTAAGACCACACTGGACATCACTCCATTCGTGAGCAGTTGAATATTTGTTGATAGCACAGTGTTCATAACCTTTATAATTGTCTGGCTGGTGTGCACGCCAATGACTAAAGTCCAGTGCAGAGCCATCAGACCATATCCATCTGCCTTCTTTGTACAGATCATGAAATCCGATCCAGACGCCTGGCTCAGAATAGTCATAGTTCTTGATCAGGGATTTGACAAACTTCTCTTCTGCCATACTGTGGATAGACACCAGGTTGGCCTTCTGTGACCTACAGTGGAACTCTGCATCAGCCCAGGTCACACTTGTGGCGACGTACTTGTAGCAGCGGCTGTTGAAGCTGTACCAGAACATTGGGCAGTTTCCACGCTGTAGCTTCAATGGATGGTCACCTGAAGGGTTAGGGGTAGACCCAGTCCCCAGAGCCAGACCAAACAAGAAGAGGAACAGGCAGAGCATGTTGGAGTCTCTCTGTCACAGGAGCAGGATGAGAGGTTGATCTGTTAGTCGGAGCTGATCTGCGCTGTTGGAAGTGATCAAGAATGTTGTAGACAAGTGAAAGGCTGCTTCCTTTTATATGCTTCAGAGAGGCTGTCTGCACTGTTGATGTGATATCATTGGTCAAAAGCACACCCACACTGAACATAATGAAGTTCAGTTAAAAAGTGGGTCTTCATCTTTGCTCTATAGGACATACCCTTCATGACCCAATTTAACATGTAACCCACATTATATAAAGTACAATATAAAATTATTATCAAATGGCAATAAAATGTTATAGTCTAATGACACTGAGAGCTAATTATTAACCATGACTCTAAAATGAAAACAAAGAGAAGCAATAACAAATTTATGATTGATCACTATTTATTATAGTTGTTGCACTTTAGTATTATGGATCATTAGATATCTGTTTTTCAATATATTTTTATCTTTATTGCATCAATGCTCAACAACTTTATAATAGTGTCAATCAATTATATAAAAGAAAAGGGATGACAGAACATGGGTGAGTGAAGATCACATTGTACACATATTTATACAATATCTCACCATTACATTACAGGCAAATCCACATCTGCTGTCTATTACAAAGAAATGATGGAATCCAATGTAACTTTTTATATTTGGTCTGAGTCACTTAGATCACTGACCTGTTGATTACAAAGAAGGTACCAACTTCTACTGTCATGACATTAGGATGTCATTGTATTTCAGTGTAATGAGACTATGGCTTATTTAACCTCTTTCTCATTTTTTTCTCCAGAATATATTGTATCAGAACTGAATTAAAATAAATTGATTGTAGGCTTCTATTCTTTGTGTTTGTCCATGCTGTTATTACCCAAATTATATTTGTCATGTATTAGGTTAATTAAGTTTACATTGTCAAATGAAAACAACATTATTTATCGGTGGCTGGAGGGCAATAAAAAAAAAACAATTTCAGCGTGTATTAAAATGAAACCCTTTATTATATTTGATTTTTAATTTCCCTTTTATTTTAAAAGGTGCCATCTTAAACCTTCACACAAACCATATGTCTATTATGCAACCATTACACAATAATAATCATTTGATAGAAGATATTTTCAATTGTCAAATAGCTTACAGCCCAAAGTATATAAACAACAAACAAGCAACAACTTTAACAATGGTTTGAAAATATAATAACAAAAAAAAAGGTTGTGAATGACACATGGCTCCCTTCCCCGTGGCTCCTATTACAGAGCATTTGCACCTGAATAAACAGTTAAAGGAATCATATTTATTTTTATTTCTTTGAGTTTTAACCTGTTTTATTTAATGACAATAATTGGAACAGAACTTTTTTTTTTTTTTAATGGGGTGATTATTACTGCATACTGTGTGCCCTAAACAGTCTTGGTGTGTGGATCGAAAGAACATAATGTTATTCATTTGTGATGCTCTTAGCCCCCAGTACCAGTCATTCCATTTTAGTAAGACCATTAACAACCTTAAACTAGAGACCTAGGGCATTCAGGGGTGTATGTATTTTCTTGCTAAACTGAGTAGATCGTTTTGCTCAGGGAGTAGGGGTTTCTGTGTGGTCTTAAATGGTTACATTTAGCACCAAATGATATTAATCCAGGAATTGCTGAAACAATTTATGATATAAAATGATGAATTTTACTAAGAACCACATTCTTAAAAAGTGTTGTTGTTGTACTTTTATGTATTTCACAGAAAAAAATGTCATTTGAAAAAGAAATGCCCAAAAGACTGCACTACCCACTGAAGAAGATGATATGAACCAGACTTTGGCTCACTCAAGGATGACCAAAACGGTACCATTCCAGAGCGGAATATACGAGCTGGTCACATGCCTGAGTGGAATCTTATATCCCTTTAAAACCGAAAAACATCATAACCAACTTACAATAAATGCGACATTTAGCCTAAATTTCAACCAGCATGTGTTGCGTTAGGAGCAGGCATATGAACTCAGAAAAGCAATCATGGTTAAGACTTAAATTTGATAGAGTGCGATGGCCCTGCATTGTAAATGAGTGATCCATTCGGTGCAAACAAAGGTATGTTTGAAGATAGATAGATAGATAGATAGATATACTTTTATTGATCCCAAGCCGGGAAATGACAGTGCAGCAGCAGCATTACACACAGTGACGATAACAACATATCGATAAGAATATAATGAACAAACTATACATAATAAAATAGCAAAATAGCAATAGCAAATAAAATAAAATAAATAAAATGTAATGGACAAAAGTATATACAACTAATTGACAGTGTTGATTTTAGTGGAAAGTAGAATAATGTGCGATGTGTAACTGTGTGTAGAAAATAAAGTGCATAGTGACTGTAAGTTATGACCAGAGTTGTTCAGCTGTTATTATACAGTGTGATGGCATATGGCAGGAAAGAGTTCTTATATCCCTTCAACAGCGGAGTACATCGGTGAACATAAGCAAATGTTCACAAACAGTTTCGCCTTTAGTTCTTGTTGGCATGTGATCTCATACGTCATACATAAGATGCAGTGTTTTGTTGCACATGTGTGAATAAACCAGGTGTTGTGCCGTATTAAGCACCCCTGCCGTGAGATGCACCCCCCGCGGGAGCGCACACAAACCACTCAATTGTTCGGAAAGTGAAGCAATTCACCTTAATATCGCAAACAAATGCAGGGGAAAATACTAATTTACGATTTTAATTAAATATTTAAAATATCTCTAAGTAGACAAATATTGTTGTAAATGTGCAAAAAAGTGACTCTCAAAAATTCACACCAGTTTTTTAAACATTGTTTGAAGCTAAATGTGACAAAATGTTGCTGTTATTTTCAGCGTGAGCCGCTTTACAAACGGCACCCCATAAACAACATCGGTTACTTACAGTCTTTAAAACTCTTCTAAAGAGTGTAAATAACCGATGTTCTTCTCAACACAAAATCAGATAATAACAAATGCAAAAAAACTACTTTTTGTATGTTCTGTGGAAATATACCCCAGCCATAATTACAAAATTAATTAAAAGTATTTCTTTGAGCAAGTTTAATGTATTTGACTTGGCATTTCACAAGGCTAAATATAATCCCAGTTTTTCTTGCAAGTCATAGGTTCAAAAGTATGTGCTTTTAATTGGGTTACCTGTATATAAGCTACTCATATAGGTCGAAACAATAGCCTTCTGATCCAGAATATCACCTATAATGAAAATGTAATGTGGTCTATATGCCTATAGACTGATAGACAAGTCAAAACCTCTGTGTGTTTCTCACCATTAAAGGACATGTTCTCTCCATTAAATACTCTTGTTTTTAAGATATTAAATATTTTTCTTGCTGCTTTATAACATAAAATACAATAGATAGTATAGAATAGAATAGTTAAAAACCACACTTGGTTAAAAGCTGATTGGATGAGCTCTGTTGATCTCCAGTGATTCAGACATTACTGTCAGTCAGTGAAAGCACCTTACAATGTTCTCTAAGTCTTCCAATTCTCTGAGTTGGTCAACCACAAGCAGTTGTACACACCCAGACTGAACATAATGAAGTTCTCTTTAAAAGTGGGTCTTCATCTTTGCTCTACAGGACATCTATTCTTCATGACCCAATGTAACATTTGATCCATATTATATAAAGTACAATATAAAATTATTATTATACACTGGAACAAAAACTTTATAGTCTAATGACACTGAGTGCATGATTACTGCCTGGGTAGTTATCAAGCAGGACTGTAAAATGAAAACAAGGAAATCAAAGAGAAGCAATAACAGATTTATTATTGATCATTATTCATTTACAGTTTTTGAATATTGGCACTTTCAGGAGAACTCTACTGCAATAATAATCATATTTTTATAGCATTAAAAATGCTCAGCAACACTGTTACAATATACTCAGATGAAGTGGATATCTTCAAAAGGTCTTTTGCACAAAGTTTCTCTTTGGGTTTCCCCAGACAGTGTTTCTCTTTTGAATGGCAGTGAGAGGACAATAATAAAAACAGAAAGATCTGCAGAAAAAGGTGATTTTATCCACTTGACTTTACTAACTTTGATACGACCTTCTGGTAACTTTCAAAAACAATTTTGCAAAAAAAAAAACTGAGGGCTATCCCCATCACTTACAGTGAAAGCACTTTAAAATAAACTTGTAACTTGCAATCAAATAATTTGTCAAATAGTGTAAAATATTGGCTTTTTACTCTTTTAATAATGCATTATTTTGTTTACGGTTCCCTCTTGGCTTTGCGGCCTCTCTGCAGCTCTTTCTCATTTGCGCTTCTGATTTCTTGTTTGCAGTTTTGGCACAAACCTGTCAGGGACACTCTGCTGAAAAAGCCTGCACACCCGAGAGGTTTGTGCCAAAACTGCAAACAAAAAATGACATTTAAGAAGTTTTGTTTGTTTCATTTGGCACAAATCTGATTCCATAAGTTTCTACTCTGTGGCCTGTTTATACACTACCATCTCTTTGTTGGATACTTCAAATACATTGGCTTGGCAACATTTCGATGCAATGCCTGCACTTTAGGTGGCCTAGTGACATTACTGAAAACCTATGGCGCGGGTTTGCATATGCAGTATTTTGGGAGGATTACATTTGTATACAATCCTGCTACATTGCGCCTTTTTATTTACTTATGGCGTTACATTCATTAAGAGGCAGGTAGGTTAACTTGTCCCAGGTCTGCTGGCGCTCTGATATCCTTCCGCAACCACTCAACTCTGTTTAAAACAGGTTGTGAACGCTGGTATGAGGCCAGTACATGACAGGACCGGACAGGCACTGAGCTGATAGCAAGTGTGTATGTTGTGTTAATGATAAAATGTGTAACATACTGTATATCGTGCTTGCTGCTGCAATGTCATGGACAACAACTCTCACCCTCTGCATCTAAGACTGTGAGGGCCTTAAGCAGCTCCTTCAGTGACAGATTAATACACCCCAAGTGGAAGAAGGATGGCTTCTGCAGGTCCTTCATTCCACCTGCAGTCAGACTGTACAATGCTGCACTGTAGTTGCACTTTAGGGTCCTTTTTTATTTTTCATTTTGGTATATATATGTTATAATTGCACTTTAAGGTTATTTTCTTATTATAACTGGACCTCAATAGAGTCTAAAGAGGATCTTCCCTTTAATTTAGATAACAGTGAACACACTTATAGATGAGTCTACTATGAGAGCCCTCATTATAACATTTATAAATGTTAGACTTTCTTTGTCTTTGCAGCAGTAAGGTTTTCATTCTTAATCTGAGCTTTTTTCCCTTCCCATATGAATATTGCGAAGTCTTATTCAATCTCTTTTGCTTTCTTCTTTCAGATTTACTGTATATGGGTTTCTTTTGTATAAGATAAGAATTCAGGGTAATTCATTTCATTCTTTAGAAAAGAAAAGTGCAGTCTGTAAAATATATAGGTCCATAATATATACAGTACAATATAAAAATTATAATTACCAATTGGAACAAAAATATCATAGTCTAATGAAAAACATAGACGAAGAGTGGTGAAAAATCAACCAGGAAATGAAAATAAGTCAATCAAAGTGAAGCAGTAACCATAACTACTGGTTTACAGTTGTTGAACTTCAGCACATTCAGGAAAACTCTTCTGTTTGTTCTTCTATATTTTTGCATTTTTATTGCATCATAATAATTCTTAACAACTTTATTATGGTGTCAATCATTGATATAAAAGAAAAGGGATGATGGAAAATGGAGGACAAGAAAACACTGTAAACATATTTATACAACATCTCTCCATTACAATTGTGTACAGGCAAATCCACTTCCACGCTGTCTATTACATAGAAATGAAGGAAACAAATGTACCCTTTTCCTGTTGGTCTGTGTCACTTAGATCACTGGTCTATTGATTAATCAGAAGTTGCCAGGGACTCAACCTAACATTGGCATGTCATTATATTTAAATGCAATTTAGATCTAAAATACAAGAGAGAAAATGTGTGCATTGAAATATCTTCGTGCCATTAATGTTAAAAGTAAATGTTAAGTCGAATGGGAAAAAAGTTGTGTGAATACTCCTTTTTACTCACTGGGGGGTTACATGTATGAATGTCCAATATTCATGAAAATAAAGGAGATCAGAGAAGTTGTCTGCACAGATTGGCTAACTCTCATTTTTCTCAATCAGCGTAGTTACTCATGTGAATGTACAACATTGTTGAAAATTAAGATTAGAGAAGTGACTTGTATTTTTTGGAGGCCCAATGCATTACAATAAAGCTGTCCTTAGCAACCATCTCAGTTTCTATGGACAGACTATTTGAGATGCAAAAACATCAGCCAATGAAAACACTAAATACTCTCTTATGTTAGTCTCTCTGTTATAGCACTTGACACCAGAGGAGATGAGTATCATCACACTGAATTGTTCTGCTGCCCTCAAGTGGCCACAACACATAACAAGTACTTTTACATTCCATCATTGCATCTTTCTGTAGTATGCACTTTCCCAATATTCAGAGATGTAAAACCATGCAAGTTTCATGCTCTGCCTTTTCTATTTCCCCCTTCTTCTTTTGTGACTTTCAGAGCAGATTAAGGGGCAGAGACATAGTTTCTGAGGGAAGCTTTCAGTTGAATGTAATCAGGTGATTGTGAGTTTTGTGTGGATGAACACCCATATGATAGATACCCCTTTCATTCATAAAAGCTTAGGCTTGATTAAAAAAAACTCCTTTCTGTCCTGTACATACACTTCATGGTCACCTGAAGGAGACTTGGTGCTCAGAGCCAGACCAAACATGAAGAGGAACACAAGCATGATGATTTCTCTCTGTCACAGGAGCAGAGCTGATATGCACCAGTGAGGTAAAAAACAGAAAAATAAAGTTTGTACTTAGATTTCAGATTAAATGTTTTAGATAGGTTAGGTCAAACGAAGAGTGGGGGTTTAAAATAAATACGTATATTCTGGAAAAGCTCTGTGGAGTGAAATGTATTTATGCCATTATTTTTTTTAAATAAAGGACTTTTGTTGTAATTTTATACATAATCCATTTTGTATTGTTAAACTGGGACCAAAAAAAAGAACAATTTGAGACTATCAAACAGTTGTATGAATATGCATTTTGACCAATCACTGGAGTTATGTGTGAATGTTCAACATACATGAAAATAAAGGTTTGTCCACACTGAAATTTGCAAACTTAAAGATTTTTATTGAACTTATGGTGTTGATCATGTGAACATTTAACATTGGTGAAATTAAGAGTGAAAGAAATAACTTGTGTACACACATGTAAAATTGTTTATGTTTTTTTGGTTGAGGCTGAATGCTTTTCAGCAGAGCAACAAGTGGAAAATCACCATGCTCAGTGTCTAGCGACTAGTGTCTATACGAGAAGCACAAACAGATGGATGAATGTCAGAACACTGGCCATCATTCCATTTCAGATCACTATAGTTGTTGTGAACACAGTCCTCATGTCCATGGTTATTTGGCTCTCCTGAATTCCGAAAGACAGTTGACTGCACATCGATCAGACCACATCCGTCTGCCTTCATTGTGGACATCACTGAGTCCGAAAAGTTCTGTTCTTCCTGACTGTGGATAGACACCAGGTTGGCCTTCTGTGACACACAGTGGAGCTCTGCATCAGTCCAGGTCTTGTGTGTGGGGACGTACTTGTGGCAGCGGCCGTTGAATCTGTACCATAATCAGGGACACTTACCACGGTGTAGCTTCAATGGATGGTCACTTGAAGGAGACTCAGTCCCCAGAGCCAGACCAAACAAGTCAGTTTGTGTTCTGAAATGTATTTGTTTTGTCCTTGGTAAAAGTGTTTTGCTCATTTCATTTTGTAATTTTGTTGTATGATATGTATCACTTTGACAAGCTTTCTATCTATCTATCACGTTTTTATCATGCAAACAGGTTTTAAAGTAAACATAACTTCATGCAGTCATGACATGGGCCGATAAAAAAAATGACTACACTCTTATGTTGGTTTCCTCAATGTTATACTCAACATCAAAGGAGAGAGATGAGCATCAACACACTGACTTGTTCTGCTGCCCTCAAGTGGCCATAACACATAACAACAGGTACTTTTACATTCCATAATTGCATCTTTCTAAAGTATGCACTTCCACATTGTTGAACTTTTGAACATGGCACATGAACTGATATGTTGTCACTTCAAAATTACTTAAATACTATTGCAATATTTTTTTCATTTAAAAGTGGGATGCGTCTTATACACCGGTGTGTCCACCAGTAAAATACAGGATCTGTATATGATAGGTTAAAATACAGAGAGAGGTTGGATCTGCATATGATAGGTATAGGTATGTAAAAGGCTGTCCACACTAAGAACGATAACTGTAACTTTAAACAATGATGTGAGCGTCCACACTTACGAACTATAACCTATAAAGAGCGGTTTGGTCTGAACCAAATTGATGTTGAAGCGCCATACGCAAAAGCGCAACTCTGGTGCAGTAGTCTATTTGCGCACAGTGACAGCTCTGAAGAGTTTTTGGGACTCGAGTAAGCACACAGGTACACACGGTATTAAATATGTAAAGTTATTGTGTTCTTCTAAAAGGTTTAATTTAAACTCGTAGACTAGCCTCAACCCGGTCTGGTCCAGTTCAGTTAAGCAAATCATTACCGGACCATTAACCATTAACCCGCGCACACTGTTTTAGATGTAATAACTGTGTTTGGATTGTGTTTCAAATAAAAGTAAATTGAGAAAGTTTTGGAATATAAACATATGTGTTTCTAAATGAATAGCAACTGCATTCTAATAAACCAGTCTTCCCAGCATGACACCCCCCAAAATAGACTTCGTCGTAAGTAAACCATACATCACAATAATGTGCATGTGTGTGTAAGGAATCAGCTAAGTTGAGACAGGGGCGGCTGTTCACACACTGCATTGCTCCCATAATTGAAGTTAGGGGATCTATTGGAGGTCTATTGAAGGAGGTCTGCTGGTTTACTGCTTTATTGTTGATTCACGGTTATTGAACTTTGGCACTTTCAGAAGAGCTCTACTGTTTGTTGTTTAACATTATATATGTTGATTATTTCTTTATATACATGCTCAACTACATTGTTAAAATATCATAAAACACAATATTATTTTATATTGTTACATATTATGCAGTCATTAGTTTAGTTTAGTTTAGTTTATTTCCACATAAAGAGAAAAAACACATAATACAAGAAAAGTAATACATGCAGATTTTTTTGAGATTAAGAAAATAAAACAATAACTAACAAAAGAGAAATAGGCAGGAGGAGCCAATAAAACCCATCAGGGCTTGTCAGGTGGCCTTCCTATAGTGAAACATGCAACATAAAAACTTAAGAATAAAGAAATACATATACATACAAAAGCTGAACAAAAACATTAAAAGAAATAAATACATAAATAAAAGAAGTCATGTAGAAAAAGAGTTTGTTCTGCTTATATTTACCTGAGTCCAAGGTTATTTGGCAGGTTGAATAAAAACTGTCCCAGATGTTTACAAATATTGTGCAATAATTTTTGTCCCATTTGTAATTATCCCTTGTGTATTTAAGTTTTTTCATCAGTCCTGCTTTCAGTCTTTGCATTTGGGTCAAACTGCTCTCCTCTCCTCTGTCACACTAGAATACACTGTATATTAGTACCATCTGCATAAGATAAAGTTTGAAGGAAATCAAAGAGAAGTAGTAACTGCTTATTATTGATTTATTGTTGTTGAACTGTGGTACTTTCCGTAAAACTCTATTATTTGTTCTATATAATGATATTTTAATTGCATCAAACTGCTTATTTCAGTGTTCATTAATCATGTAAAAGACAATGAATGATGATGAAAGAAAATGGCTAGAGTATATGGAAACATTGTAAACATATTTATACAATATCTCACAGTTACTACTTTTTCAAGAAAATCCACATCTGTTGTTTATTACATAAAAAACAGGAATTTAATGGGCCTTTTTTCATTTGGTCTAAGTGACTTAAATTAGTGGCCTATTGGCTGATCAAAAGGTGTCAGAGATCCAAACCTACTGTCATAACTCTGGGAAGCCATTGTGTTTTAGTGTAATTTACATCTAAATTACAATATGTAAAATGTGTGGATTGAAATGTCTTCATGCCATCATGCCATTAAAGTAAATGAAGTACAGTACTTAGCAATTCTGTCAGTATTACATTGTTGTAGAGTTGAATGGGAAAAAGCTGTGTGAATATTCCTTTTGATAAGTCACTGGATGTATGAACGACTGATATTCATTAGGATAAATGAAATCAGAGACATCGTCTGCCCCCCCCCCTCCCTCCTCGTGCTTTTATGACAGAATCAGCAGTAAAATATGAACTGTTCTTTTATTCATCTAACCACAGAAGAGTATGAACAGCTTGTCAAATGATACAAAAACACATATGATTTTAAACAACACCTGTTGTAATTCTCTCAATAATACATTTTTGGTATGATTCAACGAGGAAGAAAAACATTTTAAGCTCATTAAAAAGATGTGGATGTTTTTCAATTGACCAATCGCTGGTTTTAACTGGTGAGTATCCAGAGTTCATAAAAATGAAGATTAGTGAAATGACTTATTTACACATAAAATAATGTATACATTTGTGTTCCTTATCAATTATTGGAACAACAGGTGGAAAGTCGTCAGGTTGAAACAGACATAACCTTCTCATATCTTAAGTGCGAGACACACAAACAAAAGATGATTTACGTGAACATGTAGCGTCATTCCATATCAACGCACTGCCATACTTGTGGGCACAGTGTTCCTTTCCTCCACTGTTGTTTGGCTCTCCTTTGTTCCACAAGACAAAGTTGACTGCAGATCCATCAGACCACATCCATCTGCCTTCTTTGTGGATGTCACTGAGTCCGATCCAGGTGTATCCCTGAGAAGGATCAAAGTTACTGATCAGGGATTGGATGAAATTGTTTTCTCCCTGACTGTGGATAGACACCAGGTTGGCCGTCTGTGACACACAGTAGAGCTCTGCATCAGCCCAGGTCATTTGTGAGGCGATGTACTTGTAGCAGCGGTTGTTGAAGCTGTACCAGAACGGGGGACAGTTACCACGCTGTAGCTTCAATGGACGTTCACCTGAAGGAGAAGCTGCCCCCAGAGCCAGACCAAACAAGAAGAGGAACAGGAAGAGCATGTTGGAGTCTCTCTGTCACAGGAGCAGGATGAGAGGTTGATCTGTTAGTCGGAGCTGATCTGCGCTGTTGGAAGTGATCAAGAATGTTGCAGACAAGTGAAAGGCTGCTTTCTTTTATATCCTTCAGAGAGGCTGTCTGCACTGTTGATGTGATATCATTGGTCAAAAGCACAAACACAAGCAGTTGTACACACCCACACTGAACATAATGAAGTTCTGTTTAAAAGTGGGTCTTCATCTTTACTCTACAGTACATCTATAGGTCTCAATGACATGACTTCATGTAACATTTGATCCATATTAAATAAAGTACAATATAAAATGATTATTATTAACTGAGACTAAATAGTTATACTCTGATGACATTAAATGCATAATTACTGTTTGGCTAATTATCAACCATGACTGTAAAATAAAAACACGGAAGTCAAAGAGAAGCAATAACAGATTTATTATTGATCACTATTGATTTACAGTTATTGAACTTTGGCACTTTCAGGAGAACTCTACTGTTTGTTTTTCAGTCTTGATATTGATTATATTTTTATTGCATCAAAAACATGCTTAAAAACACTGTTACAATATCAGTCAAAAATCATTGAATCATTTTATTGTGACACTGCACTTTTTATTGCAATATTTATATTACCTTTTTATATATTATACAGTCACATACAAAAGGAGTTTGTACTGCTTACATCTAACTGAGTCTGAGGTTCTTTGAAAGCCTGAATAAAAAATGTCTCAGTTGTTTACACATATTGTGTATTTAAATGGGACTGTTATCTTTGATTACATGATAAGAGCTCAGATATGTTCTCCCTGTCAATTTTCATTTCATACACAAATAGGATCTACTAGGGTCTTTTTTCCTTAATAAAAAATAGAATAGGAGATCAAAATAAAACAGTTTGAATATTTTTTAAATGTTGTTACACAAGCCTTGTGAAATATTTTTCAATCTTTTTTGTCATCTTATTTTGGATATATATTGCATAGCATAGACTAATGAGGGTAATATATATGTTTTGTTACATTTATATTACCTATCCATGGACAAATCAGGGCATCAAGTTCTAAAATCTAAAATATAATTGTTGGTACCACAAAGTAATGTGTTCAAATGTAACATTAATAGGGATCTAATATTTGTTACAGTATTAAAAATAAGACGGTAAACCATGAAAAGAAAGTAAGGAAAAAGTGTTATATTTCTGCCATGTGCAATTTATATATTCATCAATTTATCAAACTAACATTACATCCCAAGAAGGAACTATAGGTCTCAATGACTGGCATTAAGGCTTGTATGGATTCATGGGGTTAGTATGAAGTTCCTTGCCTTATGAAGGCTAAGAAATATGTTCTTTGCTGACCTTTTTGGGATCCATACCATATCATCTGCATAACACAGAGTACTCACAGGGTAATACACTCACTTTTATTACACCTATTCTCAATTTTGTCTGTAAAATGCTGCCTTAGCTAAGACATGTCATCTGAAAAACGTATAGCTCCATATCATATAAAGTACAATATAAAAAAATGATTTTTACCAACAGGAAAAAAATATCATAGTCTAATAAAAGAACATGCACAAGGAGTGTTTGATTAATGATCAACCAGGAAGTGAAAACAAGGAAACCAAAGTGAAAAAATAATAGCTAATTACTGATATAGTCATTGAACTTTGTCACTTTCAGGGGATATCTGCTGTTTTTCAATATAATTATATCTTTATTGCATCAATGCTCAAACACTTTATGGTGTATGGTTTATTTTATGGTGTCAAACATTGATATAAAAGAGAGGGGATGACGGAAAATGGGTGGGGGATAAGATCACATTGTAAACATATTTATATATCTCACCATTTCAATTGTGTACAGGCAAATCCACTTCTGCTATCAATTACATAGAAATGAAGGAATCCAATGTTCCCTTTTCCATTTGGTTTGTATCACTTTGATCACTGGTCTATTGATTAATCATAGTTGCCAGGGATCCAAACATAACATTCATTGTATTTCAATGAAATTTAAATCTAAATTACAAGAGCGACAATTTTTGAATTCTTCTTTTGGTAAATCACTAGAGTTACATGTATGAATATCTAATATTCATGAAAACAAAGGGAATCAGATATGTTTTCTGCACACATTTGCTAACTCCCATTTTTATCAGTTGAGTTAACAAGGCTACTTTAAAGTCCAACACTGGTGAAAATGTAGGTTAGACAAATAACAGAACAACAGGTGGAAATTCACCAGATTGTCCTTAGCAACCATGCCAGCTGCAACTGACAAAGAGACTATGTGAAATGTGCAAATGTGGGGACAAATCTGGGATCACTTTTGTTTACAGCATGAGATATTCTGTGTTGTCTGTGCAGTATCCTTTATTGGATTTCTTTGAGTTAATTACAAAGAAAATAGAACAGGAGGCCAAAATTCATTCTTCCCAAACATTCATGATAATAAATAATGAAGGTCCTCTTCTCTTCACAAGTTTTCAGTATTATGTATATAAAGCAATACTGCTCTGTTAGCTGTTACAAAAATATGAATGAAATACTTTGTTCAGTTGGAAATGAAGAATGTATCTCCCTTCTTCTCCAAGAAGGATGTTATCTTGTGATAATTTGAGGAGGTGAGCTTGAAAATAAGCAAGACAATCATTTTACAGATTGAAGAAAATAGAATTTTGAACTTATATAAAACACATAAGATAATTATTAAGCAGTTTATTTTGTTCATAGGTAATACATGAGAAAGTACCATTTCTACCCATAATGTTATTCATATCCTGCTGGACCTCAATAGACTTCTCAAGTGTTAAGTTGATCAACATGAATAAAGATGATCTTGTCTTTCATTTAGATGACAGTGAACCCACTTATAGATGAGTCTACTATGAGAGCCCTCGTTATAATATTTATAAATGTTAGACTTTCTTTGTCTTTGCAGCAGTAAGGTTTTCATTCTTAATCTGAGCTTTTTTCCCTTCCCATATGAATATTGAGAAAACGTATTCAATCTCATATGCTTTCTTCTTTCAGAAGTACTGCATATGAGTATCATTTGTATGAGATAAAGTATTCAGGGTAATATTTCATTTTCATTACATTTATTCTATAAATAAATGTTAACATTTTAAAATAGAAACGGAAAGTTTTAGAAAAGAAAAGTGCAATCTGAAAAATGTTTAGGTCTATATTATATACAGTAGAACACAAAAAAACATGCATGAGGAGTGTTTGATTAATGATCAACCAGGAAAATGAAAACAAGGAAATCAAAGTGAAGCAGTGACTGTAACTACTGGTTTACAGTTGTTCAACTTCAGCACATTAAGGATAACTCTACGGTGGAGTGAGTATAATCAACCAGGAAATGAAAACCACAAAGAAACAAACTACTAATTACTAATTTACAGGCGCTGAACTTTGGCACTTTTGGGAAAGGTCTCCTGTTTGTTTTTCAATATAATTATATCTTTATTGCATCAATGCTCAACAACATTATTACAGATCAACCAATAATTAAACACAGAAGGAAGGAAGGAAAATGAGAGCATGATAAGAACATATTGTAAACATATTTATATAATATCTCACAGTTACTATTGTCTACAGCCAAATCAACTTCTGTTTTTTACAGAGAAATGCAGGAATCTAATGTGCCTTTCGACACTCAGAGGGCGCCATAGATCCAAAGCTGCTGTCATAATACTGGGAGGCCATTGAGTTTCAGTGTAATTTAGATACAGTATGCAGACATTGCAAGAGGAAAGATTTGAAATGTCTTTATGCCATTATTCTTAAAAAGTAGGAGAAATTGTCCACACAAATTGGTTTATTACCATTTTTTTTCAATCAGTGGAGTTACCTCTGTAAATGTCCAATATTGTTGAAAATTAAGTTAAGATTATGTGAGAAAAAAAAAAGTTAGAAAGAAGTTAAAAAAAGTTGGCTGATAAAATCACTAAATACACCCTCATGTTAGTTCCTGGGTAAAAGCAGTTAAAAACAAGAAATGAATGTTCCAACTGTCAATTTACATTTATTGCACAAAGGGGAGAAAATGTTGAAGGAGGTCCAAATACATTTTTCACAAACTTATTGCTCAAGAAATCAGAGATGTTGTCTCTACAAAATATGATAATCCATCCATCCATCCATCCATCCATCCATCTATCCATCCATCCAACCCTAACCTTTAGCCATCCATCACTTTGTAATGTTGTTTTGCACTTATGCCACTATAGTACCTTGCTCTGTGAAGGCTAAGAAATATTTTTCATGTACTTTGCTGTCCTCTTTGGGTTATCATCTGTAAAAACACAGTACTAAAGGTAATACACTCACTTTTATTACACCTTTTCAAAAACTCCATTTGTTTGCATAAACAATGATATAAAAGAGAAGGGATGAAGGAAAATGGATGGAAGATAAGAAAACATCGTACACATAGAATATCTCAGCATTACGATTGTGTAGTAGAAATTCACCAGGTTGCACTCAGCCACCATCTCAGTTGCTACGGACAGTCTATACGAGTTGCACAAACAGACGGAGAAGTGTCAGAACACTGGCCATCATTCCATTTCTTACTAATATCATAGTTGTTGTGAACACAGTCCTCATTTCCTCCATAGTTGTTTGGCTCTCGTGTATTCCAAAAGACATAGTCCACTGCACATCCATCAGACCACATCCATCTGCCTTCTTTATAGATATCATTAAGTCCAATCCAGGTGCGTCCCTCAGCATGGTCAAAGTTCTTGATCAGGGATTTGACAAAGTTCTGTTCTTCCTGACTGTAGATAGACACCAGGTTGGCCTTCTCTGACACACAGTGGAGCTCTGCTTCAGACCAGGTCATATCTGTGGAGACGTATTTGTAGCAGCGGTTGTTGAAGCTGTACCAGAACGGGGGACAGTTACCACGCTGTAGCTTGAATGGATGTTCACCTGAAGGAGACTCTGTCCCCAGAGCCAGACCAAACAAGAAGAGGAACAGGAAGAGCATGTTGGAGTCTCTCTGTCACAGGAGCAGGATGAGAGGTTGATCTGTTAGTCGGAGCTGATCTGCGCTGTTGGAAGTGATCAAGAATGTTGCAGACAAGTGAAAGACTGCTTTCTTTTATATGCTTCAGAGAGGCTGTCTGCACTGTTGATGTGATATCATTGGTCAAAAGCACAAACACAAGCAGTTGTACACACCCACACTGAACATAATGAAGTTCTGTTTAAAAGTGGGTCTTCATCTTTACTCTACAGTACATCTATAGGTGTCAATGACATGACTTCATGTAACATTTGATCCATATTAAAAAGTACAAAATAAAATGATTATTATTAACTGAGACTAAATAGTTATACTCTGATGACTTTAAATGCATAATTACTGTTTGGCTAATTATCAACCATGACTGTAAAATAAAAACAAGGAAATCAAACAGAAGTAAGAACAGATTCATTATTGATCATTATTGATTTACAGTTTTTTAACTTTGGCACTTTCAGGAGAACTCTACTGTTTGTTTTTCAGTCTTGATATTGATTATATTTTTATTGCATCAAAAACATGCTTAAAAACACTGTTATAATATCAGTCAAAAATCATTTAATCATTTTATTGTGACACTGCACTTTTTATTGCAACTATTTATAATAGAAGATGGAAGATTATATTACCTTTTTACATATTATACAGTCACATACAAAAGGAGTTTGTACTGCTTATATCTAACTGAGTCTGAGGTTCTTTGGCAGCCTGAATAAAAAATGTCTCAGATGTTTACAAATATTGTGTATTAAAATGGTACTGTTATCTTTGATTACATGATCAGAGCTCAGATATGTTTGATGTTATAACTTTCAATTTTCATTTCACACAAAGGGGATCTACTAGGATATTTTTTCTTTATAAGAAAAATTAGAATAGCAGGTCCAAATAAAATTAGTTTAAATTTGTTTTTAATCTTGTTACACAAGCCTTGAGAAATATTTTTATAAACTTTTTTGCCATCTTATTTGGGATATATATATTGGTTATATGTGCATAGCACAGAGTAATGAGGGTAATATATGTGTTTTGTTACATTTATATTACCTATCCATGGACAAATCAGGGCATCAAGTTCTAAAATCTAAAATATAATTGTTGGTACCACAAAGTAATGTGTTCAAATGTAACATTAATAGGTGTCTAATATGTGTTACAGTATTAAAAATAAGACGGTAAACCAAGTAAAGGAAGTAATTTCTGCCATGTGCAATTTACATATTCATCAATTTATCAAACTAACATTACATCCCAAGAAGGAACTATAGGTCTCAGTGACTGGCATTAAGGCTTGTATGGATTCATGGGGTTAGTATGAAGTTCCTTGCCTTATGAAGGCTAAGAAATATGTTCTTTGCTGACCTTTTTGGGATCCATACCATATCATCTGCATAACACAGAGCACTCACAGGGTAATACACTCACTTTTATTACACATGTTAATAAATAGTCATAACATGACTATACAATTGACTGATATTGGACATTTCATACATCTCCAGCAATTGATCAAAACCTTTCCCCATTCGACTTAACAAAAATGTACAACTAAGAATATATATATAATATATATTATAATATATATACATGTATATATAGGCTGGAGCCTGAAGACTGCAGGGCCTCATTTGGTGTCAAATCTGTCTTTATATATTATATATATCCCTAGTTGTACAATTTTGTGCACAGATATTCAAGCAGAGCTGTATATCAATATCATCTGCATAACATACCCATTCACTTTCATTACACCTATTCTAAATTACTGATTTACAGACGTTGAACAAAGTTCAACTTTCGGGAAAGCTCTACTGTTTGTTTTTCAATATAATTATGTCTTTATTGCATCAATACACTGACACACAGTATCTGAACATAAGTTAAAAAGAACAGCTCAGCTGGAGATGTCGCATAAAACCAGCAACTAAATAAAAATGATATGTGAAGTGTAATCTATTTATTCTCCTTTAACCCAAATAAAAGAATCCCAAAAAATAAAGTTTGTATTTAGATTTCAGATTAAATGTTTTAGGTAGGTTAGGTCCAACAGTCATGTTTGTATGTGAAGAGTGGGGGTTTAAAATAAATACATATATTCTGGAAAAGCTCCACCTCTTTCAAGTTTATCTCAAAGGTCAAAATGACAATATTATTAATATGGTCTATGGAGAGTTGAGAAGATAATAACTTTGTATTGCAGGTAAAAAGAGAATTATTGGCCTCTCAAGGAGGCTGCTCTACAGTAACAAAACTCACAATGATTGATGGATCAGAATATGAAATCCATGTAATCATTTAATCAAAAAGCAAAGATTAAGAAAATATAGAACAGACATGTAAAAGCACTTAATTTGAAACATTCATTTGAAACTGCAGAAGCTTGCAAGAGGAAAAATCTGTGGATTGAAATATCTTTATGCTATTATTTTTTAAAGTAAATGACCTTTGTTGTAATACCTAACACATTTTGTATTGTTAAACTGGGACACAAAATAACAATTTCAGACTATCAAAAAGTTGTATGAATATTCCTTTTGAGCAATCAACGGAGTTACAGGTGTGAATGTTCAACATTCATGGAAATAAACATTTGTCCACACACTGAATTTTGCAAACTCACAAAGATTGTTATTCAGTGTTGCTAATGTGAATATTAAACATTGGTGAAATTAAGAGTCAGAGAAATAAATTCTGTACACAAATTGTGTTCTTTGTTAAGTCCAAATGCATTTCAACAGAGCAACAGATGCAAATTCACCATGCTGCACTCAGCAACCATCTCAGTTGCTACGGACAGACTGTGCGAGATGCACAAACAGACGGATAAGTGACAGAACAAGAAATATCATTCCATTTCAGATGTTCTCCCCAGTTGAAGTGAGCACAATCTTCAGTTCCTCCAGCATTGTCTGGCTGTCCTGAATGCCAAAAGACATAGTCCACTGCACATCCATCAGACCACATCCATCCTCCTTCCTTCTGTGTGTCACTCAGTCCGTTCCAGGTGCGTCCCTCAGCATGGTCAAAGTTCTTGATCAGGGATTTGACAAAGTTCTGTTCTTCCTGACTGTAGATAGACACCAGGTTGGCATTCTGTGACACACAGTAGAGCTCTGCATCAGCCCAGGTCATATGTGTGGAGACATACTTGTAGCAGCGGTTGTTGAAGCTGAACCAGAACGGGGGACAGTTACCACGCTGTAGCTTCAATGGATGTTCACCTGAAGGAGACTCTGTCCCCAGAGCCAGACCAAACAAGAAGAGGAACAGGAAGAGCATGTTGGAGTCTCTCTGTCACAGGAGCAGGATGAGAGGTTGATCTGTTAGTCGGAGATGATCTGCGCTGTTGGAAGTGATCAAGAATGTTGCAGACAAGTGAAAGGCTGCTTTCTTTTATATGCTTCAGAGAGGCTGTCTGCACTGTTGATGTGATATCATTGGTCAAAAGCACAAACACAAGCAGTTGTACACACCCACACTGAACATAATGAAGTTCTGTTTAAAAGTGGGTCTTCATCTTTACTCTACAGTACATCTATAGGTCTCAATGACTGGCATTAAGGCTGGTAGGGATTAATGGGGTTAGTATGAGGTTCCTTGCTTTATGAAGGCTAAGAAATCTTTTTCATGTTTTTTGCTGACCTCTTTGGGATCCAGACCATATTATCTGCATAACACAGAGTACTCACAGGTTAATACACTCGTTTTATTACACCTATTCTAAAAATCAATTTTGTCTGTAAAATGCTGCCTTAGGTAAGACGTGTCATCTGGAAAATGTATAGCTCCATATCATATAAAGTACAATATAACAAATATTTTTACCAACAGGAATAAAATATCATTGTCTAATGAAAAAACATGCATGAGGAGTTTTTGTTTAATAATCAACTAGGAAGAAAAAACAAGGAAACCAAAGAGAGACAAAAATAGCAAATTTCTGATATAGTCATTGAACTTTGTCACTTTCAGCTGTTTTTCAATATAATTATATCTTTATTGCATCAATGCTCAAACACTTTATTATGGTGTCAATCATTAATATAAAAGAGAGGGGATAACAGAAAATGGGTGGAGGATAAGATCACATTGTAAACATATTTATATATCTCACCATTTCAATTGTGTACAGGCAAATCTACTTCTGCTATCTATAACATAGAAATGAAGAATTCCAGTGTTCCCTTTTCCATTTGGGAAAGGGACATTGTATAAAAATACTTTTGTATAAAAATATTTATAATTGTGTGTGGAGGCCCAATGCATTACAACAGTGCAACAGGTGGAAATTCACCAAGCTGTCCTTAGCAACCATCTCAGTTTCTACGTACAGACTAAATGAGATTCAAAAATGTCAGCCAACAAAAACATTAAATACTCCTTCATGTTAGACACCAGAGGAGAGATGAACATCATCACACTGAATTGTTTTTCTGCTGCTCCTAAGTGGCCACAACATTCCGGCGTTGCATCTTTCTGTAGTGTGCACTTCCACATTGATGAACTTCTGAACATGGCACATAAACTGACATGTCTGTATAGTCATATCTTGAATATACAGTGAATGAAAATAAATCACTGATATTATTAATATGCATGTGTGTGTTTTGTACAGGTTAACAGTAAAAATCATCTCCACATATACCAAATGTTATAATGACAATATTATTAATATGGTCTATGGAGAGTTGGGAAGTTAATCACTTTGTTGCAGGTTAAAAAAAATGATTGGAGGTTGCACAAAGGTAACAAAACTCACAGTTTTTGATGATCAGAATATGAGATCCATGTACTGTTCCTTTATGTAATCAACAAGCAAATATTTTGAAAATATAGAACAGACATGTAAAAGCACTTTAATCATTTAAATCTACACAAACATGCAAGAGGAAAAATATGTGGATTTAAATATCTGTATGCCATTGTTGTTGTTTTTTTAAGTAAATGCTTTTTGTTGTAATTTTTACATTCTGTATTATCAAACTGGGGGAAAGAAAGATCTGAGACTAGAACAAGTTGCATGAATATTTCTATTGACCACTTATTGGAGCTACATATGTGAATGTTCAACATTAATTAAAATAAAGGTTTGTCCACACACTGAAATATGCAAACTCAAAGATTTTTCCTGAACTACAGTACTTGTGTTGATAATGTGAACATCCAACACTGGTGAAATCAAGAGTGAGAGAAAGAACTTCTATACACACATGTAAAATTGTTTGTGCATTTTTTTGTGGGGGCCAAACACATTTCAACAGAGCAACAAGTAAATATTCTCCAGGTTGCTGTCAGCAACCATCTGGGTTGCTACGGACAGATTATGCGAGAAGCACAAACAGACTGATGAGTAAGAGAACACTGATGATCATTCCATTTTAGTTCATTTCTAAGGTTGTTGTGAACACAGTCTTGCTTTTGTTCATAATTGTTTGGCTGTCCTGAATGCCAAAAGACATAGTCCACTGCACATCCATCAGACCACATCCATCTGCCTTCTTTATAGATATCATTAAGTCCAATCCAGGTCCATCCCTCAGCATGGTCAAAGTTCTTGATCAGGGATTTGACAAAGTCCTGTTCTTCCTGACTGTGGATAGACACCAGATTGGCCTTCTGTGACACACAGTAAATCTCTGCATCAGCCCAGGTCATATGTGTGGAGACGTACTTGTAGCAGCGGTTGTTGAAGCTGAACCAGAATGGGGGACAGTTACCACGCTGTAGCTTCAATGGATGTTCACCTGAAGGAGACTCAGTCCCCAGAGCCAGACCAAACAAGAAGAGGAACAGGAAGAGCATGTTGGAGTCTCTCTGTCACAGGAGCAGGATGAGAGGTTGATCTGTTAGTCGGAGCTGATCTGCGCTGTTGGAAGTGATCAAGAATGTTGCAGACAAGTGAAAGGCTGCTTTCTTTTATATGCTTCAGAGAGGCTGTCTGCACTGTTGATGTGATATCATTGGTCAAAAGCACAAACACAAGCAGTTGTACACACCCACACTGAACATAATGAAGTTCTGTTTAAAAGTGGGTCTTCATCTTTACTCTACAGTACATCTATAGGTCTCAATGACATGACTTCATGTAACATTTGATCCATATTAAATAAAGTACAATATAAAATTATTATTATCAACTGAGACTAAATAGTTATACTCTGATGACATTGAATGCATAATTACTGTTTGGCTAATTATCAACCATGACTGTAAAATAAAAACAAGGAAATCAAAGAGAAGCAATAACAGATTTATTATTGATCACTATTGATTTACAGTTTTTGAACTTTGGCACTTTCAGGAGAACTCTACAGTTTGTTATTCAGTCTTGATATTGATTATATTTTTATTGCATCAAAAACATGCTTAAAAACACTGTTACAATATCAGTCAAAAATCATTGAATCATTTTATTGTGACACTGCACTTTTTATTGCAATAACTTATAATAGAAGATGTAAGATTATATTACCTTTTTACATATTATACAGTCACATACAAAAGGAGTTTGTACTGCTTATATCTAACTGAGTCTGAGGTTCTTTGTCAACCTGAATGAAAAATGTCTCAGATGTTATGATGGTTTATTGTAATATTGTGTACTTTCAATTTTCATTTCATACACAAAGGGGATCTACTATATTTTGTCTTTATAAGAAAAAATAGAATAGCATTGTTTGCCATCTTATTTGGGATATATATATTGGTGCATAGCACAGAGTAATGAGGGTAATATATATGTTTTGTTACATTTATTTTACAGATCCATGGGCAAATCAGGGCATCAAGTTCTAAAATCCAAAATATAATTGTTGGTACCACAAAGTACTGTGTTCAAATGTAACATTAATAGGTATCTAATATTTGTCACAGTATCAAAAATAAGACGGTAAACCAAGAAAAGGAAGTAATTTTTGCCATGTGCAATTTACATATTCATCAATTTATCAAACTAGCATTACATCCCAAGAAGGAACTATAGGTCTCAATGACTGGCATTAAGGCTTGTATGGATTCATGGGGTTAGTATGAAGTTCCTTGCCTTATGAAGGCTAAGAAATATGTTCTTTGCTGACCTTTTTGGGATCCATACCATATCATCTACACAGAGTACTCACAGGGTAATACACTCACTTTTATTACACCTATTCTCAATTTTGTCTGTAAAATGCTGCCTTAGGTAAGACATGTCATCTGAAAAACGTATAGCTCCATATCATAAAAGTACAATATAAAAAAATGATTTTTACCAACAAGAAAAAAATATCATAGTCTAATAAAAGAACATGCACAAGGAGTGTTTGATTAATGATCAACCAGGAAGTGAAAACAAGGAAACCAAAGCTAATAGCTACTTACTGATATACAGTCATTGAACTTTGTCACTTTCAGGAGATATCTGCTGTTTTTCAATATAATTATATCTTTATTGCATCAATGCTCAAACACTTTATTATGGTGTCAATCATTAATATAAAAGAGAGGGGTGATAGAAAATGGGTGGAGGATAAGATCACATTCTAAACATATTTATGCAACATATTGCCATTTCAATTGTGTACAGGCAAATCCACTTCTGCTGTTTATTACATAGAAATGATGGAATCCAATGTTCCTTTTAATATTTGGTCTGAGTCACTTTGATCACTGGTCTACTAATACTTTTTTCAGTTGGAAATGAATAATATATCTCCTTACTTGTCCAAGGATGTTGTCTTGTGATAATCTGAGGTGGTGAGCTTGAAAATAAGCAAGACAATCACTTTTATATAAAAAACATAACATAATTAGTAAGCAATCCATGCTGTTCATGGCTTATACATGAGAAAGTACCATTTCCAGACTTCTCAAGTGTTCAACATGACTAAAGAGGATCTTGTCTTTCATTTAGATAACAGTGAACCCACTTATAGATGAGTCTACTATGAGAGCCCTCATTATAACATTTATAAATGTTAGACTTCCTTTGTCTTTGCAGCAGTAAGGTTTTCATTCTTAATCTGAGCTTTTTTCCCTTCCCATATGAATATTGAGAAATCTTATTCAATCTCTTTTGCTTTCTTCTTTCAGATGTACTGTATGTGAGTATCATTTGTATGAGAGAAAGTATTCAGGGTAATATTTCATTTCCATTACATTCATTCTATAAATAAATTGTAATATGTTAAAATAGAAAAGGAAAGCTTTGGAAAAGGAAAGCTTTGGAAAAGAAAAGCGCAATTTGAAAAATGTTTAGGTCTATATTATATACAGTACGACACCAAAACAACATTCATGAGGAGTGTTTGATTAATGATCAACCAGGAAAATGAAAACAAGGAAACCAAAGAGAAACAATAATAGCTAATTAGTGATTTACAGTCATTGAACTTTGTCACTTTCAGCAGTTTTTCAGTATAATTATATCTTTATTGCATCAATGCTCAAACACTTTATTATGGTGTCAATCATTGATATAAAAGAGAGGGGTGATAGAAAATGGGTGGAGGATAAGATCACATTGTAAACATATTTATATATCTCACCATTTCAATTGTATACAGGCAAATCTACTTCTGCTGTTTATTACACAGAAATGAAGGAATCCAATGTACCTTTTTCCATTTGGTTTGAGTCATTTCAATCACTGGTCTATTGATTAATCAGAAGGTGGCAGGGATCCAAACCTAACATTGAGATGTCATTGTACTTCAATGAAATTGTACATTTGCACATTTTTCTTGAGTTGAATGGGAAAAGTGTTGATACGTCTCTGGAGTTACATGTATGAAATGTCCAATATTCATGAAAACAAAGGAGATAAGAGAAGTTGTCAGTCAATTGTATAGTCATATCGTGACTAAAGTAAATGGAAATGAATCACTAATATCACTAATATGCATGTGTGTGTTTTGAACGTTAATAGTAAAAATCACCTCCACATTATTTTTTAAAGTAAATGCCTTTTGTTGTAATTAATATTATACATAATCCATTTTGTATTGTTAAACTGGAACAAAAAAGAACAATTTGAGACTATCAAACAGTTGTGTGAATATTCCTTTTGACCAATCACTGGAGTTATGTGTGAATGTTCAACATTCATGAAAATAAACATTTGTCCACACACTGAAATTTGCAAACTCAAAGATTTTTATTGAATTTATGGTGTTGATCATGTGAACATTCAACATTGGTGAAATTAAGAGTGAAAGAAATAACTTCTGTACACACATGTAAAATTGTTTGTGTTTTTTGTTGAGGCTGAATGCATTTCAGCAGAGCAACAAGTGGAAAATCACCATGCTCAGTGGTACTGTATTTATACAATATGTCACTATTGTCTACAACCAAATCCACTTCTACTGTTCATTACAGAGAAATGCAGGAATCTACAGTAATGTGCCTTTTGTCATTTGGTATAAGTCACTTAGTCACCTATTGATTAATCAGAGGGTGCCATAGATCCAAAGGTGCTGTCATATTACTGGGATGCCATTGAGTTTCAGTATAGTTTAGATATATAGATATTGCAAAAGGAAAGATTTGTGGATTGAAATGCATTCATGCCATGATTGTTCAAGGTACATTTTGAATCATATGGGAAAAAGCAGTGTGAATATTCCTTTTGATAAATCACTGGAGTTACATGAATGAATATCCAATATTCATCAAAACAAAGGAAATCAGAGAAGTTGCTTACTCCCATTTTTATCATTTGAGTTAACTAGGCTACTGGAATGACCAACACTGGTGAAAATTAAGGTTAGAGCAATGAGTTTTGTTCATAAACATTTTTAACTTTTTTTGTGAAGGCCAAATGCATTTCAATAGAAAAACTGGTGGAAATTCGCCACATTGTCCTTAGCAACCATCTCAGATATCACAGAACACCTTGCATAAAAATCACAAACAATGTGTGAATTAAAATGTCTTCATGTCATTATTATATTAAGAGTAAATGCATGTTTGGCAATTTCTATCTGTAGTACATTGTAGAATTAAATGGTAAAACGTTCAAAATATTCCTCTTAATCAATCACTGGAGTTTCATGTGTGAATGTAATTGAAAATAAAGGAAACTGTCTCCACCAATTTGCAATCACATTTATCTGCTTCCTTTGTGTCTTAATCCTGACTGTGGATAGACACCAGGTTGGCCTTCTCTGACACTCAGTAGAGCTCTGCATCAGCCCAGGTCAGATGTGTGGTGACGTATTTGTAGCAGTGGTTAGCGCTGTAGCTTTATTTCCTGGTCACCTGAAGGAGACTCGGCACCCAGAGCCAGACCGAACAAGAAGAGGAACAAGAGCATGTTGATGTCTGTCTGTCACAGGAGTAGGATAAGGTGTTGATGTGTTGATTGAAGCTGATCTGCAAATGTTATCAAGGAATGAATAGAGCTGAAAGCTGAAAGGCTGCCTTCTTTTGGAGAAACTGCTCTGCTGGCATGAATATCATTGGTTAAATGGACTCTGTTGCTCAAACACAATCAGTCACTACATCACAGTATCTGAACAAAACCAAACAAAAGATCACCAACTCACCAGGAGATGTCACATAAAACCTATAATTTAATAATTTTCAGTAAAATTTTGACATAGTAAAACGCAGCTTTAGAAAAGACATGTGGCTTCAGCTGTCAGAAGGTTGGGGGGACACAAGGGGAAACGTATTGCTTTGTGTTTTACTTTTTTTTCTCATTTACAACAGATAAATACTAACAACATACCAAACATGGGCATATATTTACACATTAACAATATTACATTAGTACAAAGCCTTCAACATGTCCCCTCTTGCATTGTGAACTTTGTTTTCTGTTTTATCATGCAAACAGGTTTCAAACAACATTGTTTTAAAGAAAACATAACTTTACACAGTCATGACATGGGCTGATAAAACACTAAATACACCTTCATGTTGGTTTCCTCTCTATTACAGTACCAAGGGAGATAGATGAGCATCACCACACTGACTTGCTCTTCTGTTGCCCCCAAGTGGCCACAACACATAACAACAAGTACTTTTACATTCCATCATTGCATCTTTCTGAAGTATGCACTTCCACATTGTTGAACTTCTGAACATGGCACATAAACTGACATGTCACCTCAGAAATACTTATATAAACTATATATCACATTAAATAACTAACAGCACAATTGTTCTGCTCTTTGAACACATCAAGCAGAGGTGTGGGCATGTGCGTTGTGTACAGATTTAATAGTAAAAAAGTTTTCTCTCCGACACTGAATATGAACAGACTTTGCCCAGGCTAAATCCACTCGCAGAATTCATAAACGTTACTCTTATGATCTGGATGCCTTATCTAAAATTAGTGAAAATGAATAACCTCTTGAATAACCTGGAAAATCCACCTAGGTTAGTGTAACAGTGTCCATAAGACTGGCTCCAGATCCAGTGCCAGAGAATCTGCTATAAGTGGTTTTTAATTCACTGACACAGACCAAGCTGCTCACACAACACTATTTAAAAGTGGATCTTCACCTTGAGATCATCTTTGGATTTTGTTTCGTCATGAACCAAAGATGCTTTTGGCACTAAAATGGTTAGGGAAATTCCCCTCATCTGTTTGATTAGTTATAATATGCAGAAGGCATATCTGTGCAGCTCTGTGCTCTGAAAGGCTTAGTGTCAAAATGACGATGAACACTTGTGGCAAAAACATTTCTACTGTATTGCACTTTAACCCTACCCATGCTTTACAACTTTTCAAACAATGCCAGACATGCATTGCTACATACCATTTCTAAATCCCACCATCTATTTAACACAAATGTACCATTGAAATAAATAGTTATGCATGAACAGACACAAGGCATGAACAAAATAATACAAATGTTTATAACCCCTGCCAGATTTGAAAAAATTCTGCTGGTTGTGGTTCTGTGTTTTAAGTCTTAATTTGTAAGCATTATCATCACTCATATGTCACTCCGAGTGATTCCCTTAATTGCATGCTGACACAGTCAATCAGAGTGATCATTTTATTATCAAAAAGACAGACTGAGGGATCCTCAGTGAATTGAATAATAGGAAGATTTTATCCATATTTGAGAACTGATTAGATTAAAAAAGGAGAGGTTTTCCATGCCAACATGTAGTTGGATAGCTCAAATGATGAGCATCAATATTCTCTTGATAACTTTAATTAACCATGTGTTCCTAGTTGTAGTATGTGAACTTAAACTTTATAACAACTCCAGCTTGCTAGTGCTTAAATTATTCTGTCAGGACCCTGTGTTGTTTATAATGAAAGACCACCTCATCTTTTCAGTCAGTAAGAATAGATCAAAATCTCCTCTTGAACATTTGGTTGAATAAAGCTATGTAACGGTGTTCTGTGGTGCAGTGCTTTCTTTGTTAATACAATGTACTTCAAGGGTTAAAAAATAAAGAGAAAAAAAACCCCTTCTGTGATGGGGGTGTGTGTTCCCATAGCAACCTGGGGCGAGCAGGATGCCTTCACATACACAGACACACACACGCACACACACACACAAGCACACCTTGAAGTCAGTCATCAGAATGTCAGAAAGCATCTCTGAGAGGAATCAGATCTGCGTTACATGATCAAGGACCAGACGTCATCCCAGGGCTCTTTGCAAAAAAAAAACACGCACTGATTCCTAAACAAACCAAGAGCTCTATAGTACATCTATGCTGCAGGACTCAATGTGACATTTGGCACTGAAAAAAATGTATAGGTCCATATTATATACAAAGTAAAATGATCATATCTTTTCACACAAAAACATCACAGATCAGTGAGAGGAGTGTATGATGAGTGTTTGGCTAAAGTCATTAGGACTCTAAACATGAAAACAGGGAAAACAAGGAGAACCAATAACCACACACTATTCATTATTGAACTCTGGCACGTTTAGGAGAGTTCAAGTGTTTCAAACATCAGTTAATAAAACCCTCTTGCATTATTTCCTTGACGTGCATTTGACAAAACACTGTTTATGTTACTCTGCTCTTGTCACTCGCTTTGGCTGTACAGTTGTAGTTCAAAGACAGAGTTTCAGTAACAAAGGGTAAAACGGTGTAGTAGGCATGTTGAAGTGTTGCACTGGCTGCTGCTTGTGTTACATAATATGCTACCACACAATAACCAAAACAAGCTCTACATTATACACCTACATAACTATGGCATGTATACTGCATATACATGCGTCACAAGGCAGATATGTAAATGAAATAAAAATGACTGCACAGATTATGGCCGTCAGTTTGTAAAGACCTCTAACTCCTCTAGACATTTTTGTGTTTGAAACTGAAATGATGAAGAGGCTATCAAGTGTTGACCTCCAGTGGGGCGACGAGACTTTGACAGAAATAAAGAAAACATTCCACCTGCTGAACAGGCTCATAAATAACCAAAAGCTCATCACGAGAACAAAAACAAGGGCATATTCAGTCCAATAGATACTGTACAAACTAATTACAGTCTCCTTTTCTCTCTTTCTCAGTTTGGCAAATCTCTGCCTTGCTGTGCAGAATCTCTTCCTTTTAGGCAGTTCATAGAGTGTGTATAGAGTTTATAAATCATTTATAAGCACATGTTTAGTGTCATAAAGCCTTTAGAGAACACATGTGAACTGCTGTGGCGGAGGCTGAGTTCAGCTCTGTGTGTATGTGGGTCTTGTCAGAATACTTGGCACCTTATTTTCCGCTTGGCACCACTGCTGGTAGTGAGGTTTTGTCGCAGTGTGTATGTGAGTGCTTGCAACATTTTTCGTCCTACACGGCACACACACACTCAGTGCTAGCATTCCCAATGCGCTGTGTCCAGTGTCTTCATTTGTGTCTATGAGGGCATGTGTGTGTGTGTCCCGTTCAAGCACGTGGTTCCAGTTTGTGTGACAGTTCGAAAAGCGTCTGCTGATTGTCAATAATGTGCAGGTAGTGAACGCTGGCCCTCACGTCCGCACTGTCGACCCCTATTACTTCGCTGCCTGAGGGATGGACACAAAACACTCACATTAGTCACATAGATGAGTTTTCTGACTGTACACAGACTGCATTATGGCCACATAAAGAGAAGAAAAGAGGGGAAATGGTTGCTTAGAAACTGTAAGAGAAACTGAGTGGGAGAGACAAACTCAGGTACAAGTGCAGTACACTAACTCAGCTGCAGATGGCAGTAGATTCCTCATAATGAATTGATACAAACGTCAATATATATTACATGATACAAGAAGGATCATTTGCACCGACTGAATTTAGCCAGAAATAAGAAGACTCACCTGGTTGGTCACTTTGGCAGTGGCGGATCATTCGAACTGTGTCTGCGATCATATGCTGGTGGTTTAGGAGGAGACATGTCGCATCAGGGCAATACCAAACAGTCAATCCAAAGAAAAATAAAGAACACCTAATAACTTTCTTCTCTGATTTCAAATAAGGCAACACAGATCTATGTATTGAACCTTTAATATTTTCTTTCCTTCATCATCACTCTTTGTTTTCTACTCTTGACTAATTAACTCCAAGCTGTGCAAGATCCTGCTATTCCTTGGTCTCCAGCAGGGCTCAATAAAATTTGTTAAAAGACTGCAATAAAGAAAACAGTTATGTGCCCAAATGAGCATCAGCATGTTTTTCCTGCTACCTTCTTTCAAACCAAAAATATATTTTAAAGTTTATTTGAAGCCAATATGAAGCTTCATCCAAATTAGCTTCGTGTAAGCTTAGATAAAACCGTTAAATATATTTTTTGCACTAATGGAAGGCTGTGGATTTCGTCCCACATCACTTATATTATGAAAGGATTTTTTTTAATGGTCAGTATGAACAGCAGGAATGATTACGACAAACAAAACCTATTTCAATGTTGATTGACCTGACTGTTTTCTTGCAGTCTGATGTATTACAGTACACTGACACAGTAAACAACACATTCACACATGATATAACACAAACTACTACGTATCTTCATAATCTTAAATTAAAAATGAAAGGGGCAGAGGGATAAAATCACCAAAGTGGTAACTAAGACACAAGACTGACTCCACTCACCAGCTTCTCAAAGTTGACTAAGTTGTCATGAAAGGTCTTGTTTCCCTCATGGATAAAGGTAATATCTAAGAGCAGAGGACAGGCATTCAGGTTTAATACATCAAAATAATGAGGTGTGTGTGTGTGTGTGTGTGTGTGTGTGTGTGTGAGTGTGAGTGTGAGTGTGAGTGTATGTGTGTGTGTGTGTGTGAGTGTGAGTGTATGTGTGTGTGTGTGTGTGTGTGTGTGTGTGTGTGTGTGTAGGTTAGAAAGGATACCTTTCAGGAGAAGAGGCATGAATGGGATCTTGGGAGGTTTCATTCTCTTGAAGGCTTCTCTATAGGCTTTGTGGTTAAGAGATGGATCCTGGAGGAAGACAGAAAATGAAGGATGAGAAAAGAGGAGTGGAAGAATTGACAACAATTCAGTCAACATGCCTACACATTTTATATTTAAAACTGGATGATGGATTAAATCAGGAACATAATATCATGTATCTCTCTTCAATAAGCCTCACCGTGATGAGCTCCAACTCTGAAAAGAGCTTCTTGAACTTCCCTGGACATTTCTGAAAGGAAAGAATTAGATTTAAAACAAACTAAAAGCACATATATTAACTGAATGCAATAAAGAGACACACTTACCTCCCAGGTTTGGTTGAGTCGACTCACAGCTGCAGTGTTCAGACCCATGATGATGGCAAATGCAGAGTTCAAATTCCTTTGGGCTTTGCAACTGCAGGCACACAAAAATGTGTTACATTTTAATCACAATCCAGAGAAATGTTGATACACCTCATACATGCAATTTTATATGTATATATTTTTGAGGATGTGTGTGTTCTTACTGAGCTGCTATCTTGATAAACTTCTTGAGTAGCTGCACTCTCTTGTTTAGTGATACACACATGAGCACCTCAGACATGACCCACTGTTGCACCTCGTTACAACGCTGAAGGAGGACTGACAGCGCAGCCGTGTGGGCGGTGCCAGGAGCACGGCTGAGAGTGTAGTACACCAGCTCCTGCTGCATGTGGGGGAAGGGCAGAGTATAAGTGATCAGACATTTTGGAAAAATACACCCTAAAATATGTACCCCTTCTAAGAGTCTTTCTAGTTTCATTTTCAATTTACCTCTCCATTATGTTAATTATTGAAACATGCAGGTGACAAAATGAAGCAAAAACTAACATAGATTGTCTTAGTAAGGTTTTGGACCACCACTTGCTGCCACAACTGCTTCAGTGCATTTTGACAATGATTCTACGAGTCTCTGAACTCTTCTGGAGGGATGAACACCATTCTTTTACAAGATACTCCCTCATTTGGTATTTTAATGATGGTGGTGGAGAGCACTGTCCAAAATCTTCCATATGTATTCAACTGGGTATAGATCTGGTGACTGTGAAGGCCATAGCATAATATGATTCACATCAATTGTCATACTCAGCAAACCATTCAGTGACCCCCCGTGCCCAATGGATGTGGGCATTGTCATCCTGGAAGAGACCACTCCCATCAGGATAGAAATGTTTCATCAAAGGTTATCAATCAGAATAACTTTGTAACTTTGTATTGATATGCAAAATGTCCCCCACAAGCATAAAAGAGCCACCAAGTCCCCTCACTGTACGGGTCAAGGATTCAGGCCTGTACTGGCTTTTCCTAATTTGTTATCCAACTGTATATTACTTGTTTAGTCCAACCAACCCTCCAAAACCAAAATAAAATCAATTTACAATCATGTGAAACAGAAAAACAGCAAATTCTCACATGTAAGAAACTATAACCTGACAATGTTTGACACTTGCTTGATAAATCATTTTTCATGACAATTAAAATGGTCAATTATTGATTGACAAATCAATAAATCAACTAACCGTTTCATCACTCCTACCATTATGACCAACACTGATAAACATTTTTAAGTGAAATTTACAAATTTCAAAATACTAGGCTCCTCCTGACAGCTGCTTTCGCTGCAAGTATTGCATGTTTAGTGCTTAAGTGTCATGAATTCATAATAAACTACATCCACATTCTGTGTGCATGTGTTTACCTCATGGATGGATTTGAAGAGGCTCCAGTCAAGGTGTGTGAGAGCAGCTGCCACGTCCCAGGTGTTGATTCCTAAAAGCCGCACTGGCCTCTTGCTTAGCTCAGCACTGTCTGTTAAAGGAGGCTGCACGCACACACACACACACACACACACACACACACACAGAATAGACAGTTAGTGCACAGAAAGATAGTACAGTCCATACTCTACATACACAAAGGTACTTCTAGTGGCAGTAGTAACGTTATTTCTAAATAAGTTACACAAAACAACAGTATTTCACTACTACTGAGCTACAGAGCAATAAGGGCTGTGAGGGATTCAAACACAGTACAGCACTTTAAAAAAATCAAAAGACACAATACAGCACAGAGCCATGAGAGCAAGTGGCTGCTGCTTGAGATAAGATATAATTTATTGTCCCTGAGTGAAAATTTGACTTGGGCAATAGTGCAACACATAGCGGCAATCAACTTAAATACAACATATAACCATCAAAACAGTACAGTGGTACACCAAAGACACAACAATAAATTACAATTCTTGATTTTAACTGGACTGTAAGGATGCTGCACCATGATGCCATACCATATCCAATGATGGTTTCCAAATGCCAAACTAGCACATAGATTCTAAACCTGGACATTTATTGTCTATTTGTATGCCCACATACTTTTTTTAGCAGCACACCTGCTCAGTTTCACTCTCAGTGATCACAGGGTCCCTATAATTGTACCATCTTCGAATTTGAGGATGTAATTATCTGGCTGTCTGCTTCTGCGCTCATTTGTATTCAGTGTGAAGAGGATGAGTGAGCTCACACAGCCTTGTGGTACCACAGTGTTTGACCTCAGACAGTAAACCATTGACCCCGTTGGGGCGTGTTCGATAAGAAAAAACAAAACCATTTGATAATAAAATGATTTACTTGCTTGTCTTTTAACTTTTAGGGTTAGGGTTAGGGTTAGACAAGCAAGTGTGGTTGGAGTGTATTAAAAGCTTAACTAAAATCTGCAAATAGAACACCTGCATATGGGTAGGGGTCCTCCAAATGCTTACTAATTAGCATCCTCTGTACTCCGCCCCTATCTCTGTGCAAACTGAAGAGGCTCTAGACATAAAAGCAAATCTGTCTTAAACATGTTTACTATGAGTCTATCAAAGCACTTCATTACTACAGATGTTAAAGCTATGAGTCTAAGGTCATTGTTAGCAGCTGGACATGGTATTTTAGGCACAGGAGTGATTATGGACTTTATCCAGAGAGCTATAACAGTGTTACTGTCTAAGGACTGTTTAAAACTCCATTCAGCCATTAGGTCTGATGAGAAATTCTTAAGCAAGAAGGCAGGTAAGGCATCCAGCCCATTGATTTCTTATTGCATACTTTGCTAAACATGGTTTGTGCCCGCTGTGGTTCAATGTTCAACCTGTAATAGGCACCAGTAGTGGTAATGGACTCTAAGGCCTCAGCGCTCTCTTGAGAAAAGTCCTGTGTTTTAAATCTGAAAAAAAGGGACAAGCTGAGAGGGGAGTGGTGATTTCTACAATACAATTGTTGTTTCAAACCCGGGTTACAGGTCACCATACTGTATTAAATACAACTCTGCATTTGTGAGCCTGAAAACTGATGTTAACTCAAGACAATATGCCTCTAAATACTGTAACACCTAAAACTAAACTAAAATTGAGTCAAAGCTAATAACAATCACCTGTCCTCAGTCTCTACGGCTTGCTTTTAATGCATTGTAACAATGCAAAAATATGTCGATTGGGGAAACAGAGTGTTCATGATTATGTGTGATTTAACAGGAAGATGATACAGAGGTTACCAACAATATACAATAGATGCAAATAATCACAATCATGTCATTTGCTTTAAACCTGCAAGGTGCATCTTTAGCCTTTATCTGTACTCATGAGAGAAATGGAAAGATTGAATTTTACAGGAGGATGGAAACATGAACAGAATAATGCATTTACATACCAAGATCTCTGTGAGGTCCCTGCGACAGACTACAAGCTTCCCCTGTGGGGTCAGAGATTCTGAATACACACAGTCACTGGGCTGTAGCACCCTCCGCTCTACAGAGACAAATATATACAGAAAAAGAGAGACAGAGCGAGAGAAAGGAATGTTGATAAGATTGATTAGAGCTAAGAACTGAGAAAAAATTAGCATTTTCAACAGGGATCTGATGCAAACATTAGTGCATGTACTACGTATTATACTTGCATTTGTGTATTTGTGTGTGTGTGTATACCTCCGGTGTGCGAGACTACTGCAAGCACCATGTCTTCCTCTGCTCTGTCCATCTTCAGACCCACAATCCTTAGCAGCTCATGAGCCTCCAATGAGGGGTGTGTGTGGACACTCAGGTAAGAATCGGCACTCACGTACACGCAACAAATAACTGGGATATGAACAATGTTCAGAAGGCAGTGAATATACTGTGAATATGTTTACGTGACATAATAAATGGATACAACAAAAATCGTGAAATAAACAGTACATTTCTGTAAATGAATGTTGAAGCAGATGCACAAAAACTCAAGTATGTTCAGTGAGAGACTTCAGTTAATTTCTGTCAAGTACAGAAGCAGACTAAAAAACTCTGTATTTAAGTAATTTGCATGTGCACATTGAAATCAACTCATTATGCATAATTGTATACAGTCCTGGGCAGTGTGGGGCAGTGTGTGTGTTTGCGCATGTGTGTGTGTATGTGTGTGTGTGCGTGTTACTTACCCTCTCTTGTCTCAGACTGCGGATTTCTGAGTTGCAAACAGTTCTCCTTCAAACTCAGCTGCTGATACATTTGTTTACTCTGACAGAGAGAGAGCAGAACAAGCATGGATTTTTAATAACATAGTTAAACTGCACTGTATATAGTGACACACTAACAGTAACATCTGTTGCATTTGTGTGAGTGTCTATACAGCTCTATCACATCTAATTATAACAGTTTGTCAAGGTATAGCAACATAACCTTATTAAAAACTATGGTATACAATTGGCAAGAATGACTAATAAAATAACTGGTATCATTAGTACTAAATATCAGTTGAAAAAATGGCATTGCAATACCTATTATTTTATTTAATGTTCTTATTCATTTATCTATACCATTAAAAGTTATAGATTTAATACTGTTTACAGATGGTATCAAGTATCATAGATCATTTCTGTGTTACCTTCTGGTTTGGAGGGCAGTCATCCACTGTGCTGCAGGAAAGAAACACACAGCAAGTGATCAGGGACGCCTGCAAACTCACAGTGACTGGCAGACAGAGACACCATCACATTTAAAAAACAGAGGACTGTCTTTATGACAGATCTACTTACTGTCTGCGACGTAGAAGCTTCTGAAACTCCTTCAGGTCTTTCTCCAGAGTAGGGAACTCATACAGATCCTCTAACACACACCTATAGAGAGTCTAACAGAGAGACCAAGACGATACAATGATAATCTCATGTTAGATGCTTCTTAACTGATGGTAAAACATTTTTTGTTGAATGCCTGTGTGTGTGGTCTTTTTAGACTTTATCTTTGCTTGTTGCACTTCACTTTAATGGGACATGACCAGAGTTATTGGCTATGTAACAGCTGCCTGATGAAAGGTCTATTACAAGTTACAACAATCTACACACAGCTGTTTGAAGGTACAAAAACTTCATTTAATAAAATTAAAAACTGCAACATATTCATCAATTATTTTGGCTGATAAAAAGCAGCATTTTTATTCATCTTATTAGTCTTTAAGGTAGGTATGACAAGAGTACATTTGGGTATGACCCTTTTTTTAGTTAAACAATGACAAGAAAAACCTAGAAAGGGCAAAACGTACAAGTGAACCAACATTACAAGACATGGTGCTAAAATAACCATGCAGCTCATTTACTGAGCACCATCAACGTAGGTAGAATATATTTTCAAAAAACAACAGACAAATCCTTTGCCTTGTACTTAAATGCATGACTAGGCAAACTCAATAGTGTCTGTGTGTGCATGGCAGAGCATTAGTAAGTAGCATGAAAGCTCTGGAGGCAGTAACACTAACAACATACAAAGATCCACATGTGCACATGCACACACACACACACACACACACACACACACACACACACACACACACACACACACACACCTGCTTATCGCTGTCATTGACCCACCATAGCCCCCGATCCCAATTCCCCTCTCGTTCCTCTGTTACTAGGCAACTATCACCTGGGTTACACACTCCATATGAGATTATACCCATGCCAACCCTCGCACTTTGGTTTCCATGGCAACGTAGCACAGAGCGATGGAGCCGTCAGGTTAAGGAGGGACAAGTGACTGGTGGACTGAGTGTGTGTGCTTGTTGCGACTAAGCATGCGGTTGTGTACATGTGTGATCGTGTTATGCATATATGTGTGTGTGTGTGTGCGTGTGTTGGTTTCTTTTTTGGTGTCACGGTTGTCACAGGCATTTAAATCAGATTAAACCGACCACGTGAAAATATAGTGGGAGCACAGAGGATACAAGAACACTGTGGTGACAAATGTGACACTAAGAATCTGTATGTGTGTTTCCAATGCTATTGTCATATGCAGATGATTTTATACATACAAATGGAGGTGGACATTTCCTATTTGATATTTCCATTAGATACAGTTGATGACGTGGATCATTTTCATAGTTTTTGTCCAAATTAAAAATACAGCAACACATTGTGATTATATCCCATCTTTCATTACATAATACACTATTAAAGTGCCTGTATTTTTGGTCAAGCTTATTCATTTCCTTGTTTGACAGTAGGATGAAACAAAAACATCAACAAAACAGACAGTCCCTTTGTGGAAGAAAGCTGATAACTACTGTTACACTGAGCTGAGCTCAGCGAAGACACACACACACCCGTTTGATGTGCTATTGTGCAGCACTGACAAAGGACAACCGATTTTAGAACAAGACAGATGAAGGCAAATGAAGATGAATGAGACTTCTGATGTTGTTCAGTGGCATATCTGAGAGGACACCAGAGGATCAAACTCATTAAATCATTGAAATACAAAGGACAGGGGCACAGGGCGACTTGCAGGGTGTGTAGTGTGTGCGTACCTTCATGAAGCTCCTGACGTGCTCCTCTTCCTTGAGGAAGTCCTTGTAGAGCCTGCTCCAGTGGGACACCAGCTGCAGTACCTTACGCTTCCTGAAGAGGGCATCCTTACCCTCCTCCTGGCCCCTGCAGCGGGTGCTGCTATAGGTGAGAGCAGTCAAGGAGAAAACTAAGCTTGGGAAAGGTAGTGTGGAGGTTGAAAAGATGTGTGTGTACAATTGTGTGTGTTTGCCAGTAAGGATATTGTCCCAGCAGAGCTTGACAAAGGTCGTGGGTGGACATGAACACAAGGTAGGTCAACAGGAAGTCATCCAGCAGCATTTCTGAAACATAGGACACACATCATCAGTCACTTCCTGTGCTTTCACTTGCAAATTGAACCAAGTGAGCTTCTCTTCTGTATTGCTTAAGTCTCTATTTTCTCCCTTCACATCTGATTTCCAATGTCCTCATGAACTAGTATCCTTTCTGTATCAGCCACATCAAATTATTATTAATACACCAAGAAAACGTAACTATTAACTTTAAGATTGAACCTTCAAGGTCAACTTTATCTTCCCATGTTCCCCTTTTATTTTAAAGTGGCAATAATTCATAATTTATATCAGTAATTGATCAAATGACTAAGTGAAATGTGAAAGTGGTCGTTTGTAGGGATGAACTGAAAGAGAATAATGAACCAACTGTGTGGTTCACTTCACCTCTACAAAGCTTGTCTTAGCTTTGATTGGTTCAGTGAGTATTGGATTTAGCTTAATCATGTTACCATAATTACATTAATGCTAATGTTGCTCTGTATCTGTTGGATATATAAATGGGCAACTTTATTATTTGCTATATCCATTTTTAAAAGGGATGGCATGTCAGCGTTGTGTTCACAGCTTGTTTCTGCTGCCCCTAAAGGCCCAAAAAGTCATTTATTGCAGGGCTAAGAGTGGAAATATCTTCCTTTTCCACTCTTTCCAACTAGTATATCATATAAATCTGTATCAGCTTAATTCAACACTGCATTGCAGTTATATGATGTTGCAAATAAAATATTCAACATGTAGGTTTTTTATGGCTGGGCTATTCCAAAAATTCTATTCTACTTGTCTTGTGTATCATTTTATACAGATTTCCCTTCAACCAGGTATATTATGTATATACTGCAGAAATGTTCCACCGTAACTCAAAGCAAACATATGTAGATATGAAAAAGTTGGCTTAAGAACAAGAGTTTGGAATTGAAGAGGTTAAAGGTCACTTGCTTATGGTGCCAGCTATTGTCAATAATGTATTTTCCACTACACCCACACAGTCCTAGTGGAGCAGATTACCTTGAAGTTGAACTTTGAACACTGCTATTATTTCAAATATATTTAGTATTAAAAACCAAGAAATTGAACTAACAAAATAACATTTCCATCACACTAAAGGGATCCATTCTCTTGTCTCATATTCTTAACAACTTGGCAACCTAAAGAAATTCATCGGAGTAGAGCAAGCTAATGTGCTTGGGAAACAGTAAGAGTGTTCAAGTGCGTGTGTGCTTGTGTGTGCATGTGTGAGACTCAGCAGGTGTTCAATGGGTAAGAACCGAATAGAAACAGCCCTTGTGGCAGATGGGTAATGAGCCATTGTTGGTGGTGTGAGGGAGCTGTGGTGTGTGTGTGTGTCACAACTCTTTCCCCAGGAAATGTGTGACCCAAATATGGTTCTGTCGGGCAGAGAGCAAAGAAATCAATTATAGAAGACTGAGCAAAGGCTGCAACTTTAATATTTGATCAACTGTCTTCTCCTTAGAAATAATAACAACTTTTCTCAAGAAATCCATGGATGTAGCACTTCTTCTTGACCAGCTATTAGTCTTTTTCTTGCTTTCCATTTCCTTCTCTTGCTCTCCTTCCCAAACCATCCTTGTCTGCCCCCCTTCCCTACACCCCCGTTTTTCATTTTCTCCTTCTGGGCAGTTACATTTCCCCCGCTACTACTCTCCTCCTACGCTCGCCCTCTCTCAGCTCTCTGTGATGATAAATATCCATTTTCATCTTCAACATATGCCCTCTGCGTTTGCCTGCTGGCACACACAAAGTCAAACACATAAACTCATAGACACAGGAAAAACACACGCACCCTAACACACACACACACACACACACACCACCCTGATGAATAACTCATTCAGCTCTGACCTTGGGGACTTTATCTCTTGTGAGAGAGAAAGAAAAAAAAGAGAAAATGTGTGTGTGCTGAACTAATCGCAGTAATCTGCTGCTGTGTTTTTTTGCTGTGTGTGCATGTGTGTGTGTCGGTGTGTGTGTGTTTTTATGTGTATGTGGGGAAGGGTGGTTGGGGTAATCGCCGTCTCTCTAAAGAAGCGTGTTCGAGCCTGTTCAACATGCTGCAGAGCTAAGCCCACTAAAACAGCACACTGATGCTCAGCACCACCCCAGAGGGCCAACACACACACACACACACACACACACACACCTGCTTATTCAGTGCACATAGACCGAAAGATAGACGCATGCACATATACAGAGACAAAGACAGACAAACATGCACGTACACTCTTGATATGCATCCCTGCTTTTGCCTCTCTCTATCTCTGTTCCCCTTAAAAATCAACCCAAGCTTTAAAAAAAAAAAAAAGAAAAAATGTCTTTACTCCTTTCAGTGAATAAATATAAGGCGGTCGTCCTCCACAAAGACCATCTCAGTTCTCTCTCTCTCTCTCTCTCTCTCTATCCCTCTCTCTCTCGCTCTTTCTCTCTCCTACATTCATCTCTCCCTCTTTCTTCGTTCGCTTCCTGCAATTCAGTGAGATGGCTCCCTGTGGACCGCTGGGAACTGGTGGCGCTGAGGAGTTGATACATAAAGACGCCTTGTTTGGAAATGGTGCAAACAAGCAAGAGAAGGGTTGAATAAAATACAGGTTGGGACCCTGATGTCTTGTGAGATGAGTTGTTTGAGTGTTATTGTACTAGACCTAGAGCTGGTTGCATCAGTTATTCAAACTTAACCTTATTATAAAAAGTGTTTACAAAGTGGGGGGTTACGCATCACTTAACTAAAACCGGTTGCACAACACTAACTAGCTACTTCTTTTGTAGGGAGTAGGTGTTACTGAGTATTTAAACCTACTTACTGACAAGCGTCTCGTCAGGATCCGTTGACTATGACAATACATATACAAAAAAATGTCAAATATTCATTGGTTCTGGCTTCTCAAATGTAAGGATTTCCTTTCCTCTGTTGAGTACAATTTGAATACGTTTGGGATTTGAACATGGTATTTAAGCATGTCAGTTTCTTATTTAATTCTACTTCTACATTTGATCACTTTCTAGACTAAATTAACTGATTACTTGAAAAACGGTTTCCCAAGGCAAGCTGGTAAACTGCTACTGTAAGTGCTGCATTGTTTAAAAAAACCAGTAGCTGTAAGGTAGACCTCATGATTGTAAAACTGAGACATGACAGTAAATAAGCCACTGGAATTGTTTGCAGCAGAAATGTCTTCAATACCCCGGGGGGAATCTTTTCACAGACTCATTAGAGCATTTAACCTCTTGAATGTTCCTCACATTTACAGGCAGTGACATGGCTGAATGAATGCAAACATGCACCTGGATGTGGTGTGAGGGCTGACTCATGCAGCCATACTCACGCACACAAACTACTGACAGTATATAATCAGGGGGAAGAACATACCTCCCGGCTTTGAACCCACTTCAAGGAAAATGAAACAGAAAGCTCCAGGTTGGGCTGTGTTGTAACTTGTTGTGCGGCATTGAAAATGGAATTCCATGCAAGGAGGGGGAGGTCTGGTGTTTAGTTTTAAATATGCCACCAAACAGCCAAGACAAACATCTCAGCTGCTGTCTACTTTTCCACAACTTTTCTATCTTTATATGGAGAGATGTGCATTTAAAAGTATTTGTGTTGGGTGCACGACTCCAAACTTACCACTCTCCCTGCTCTCTGGCGCCCCTCTTTGGTCGTCCAACCGCAGGTCACTTAGTAGGTGCTCCAAGATCTTGAGTGGCGTTCCCGACACCACCACATACCTGTAAGACGAAGGGCCGCAACAGTCTTCCTTACTAGAGCACCAAGTACTATCATCTCCATCCCTCCATCCTTCCTCCCCCTCTCTTCCTTTCACTTCCCTCCTATTCTCCTCCACATCTTCATCATCAATGTAGCGAAAATAGGGGACATCGAATGTACAGATTTCTGAGTCATGATCATCATCGTCCGTAGCATCATTGTCCGTATCATCATCGTCGTCGTCATCTATGTCCTCTGCCTCTGCAAGCGTTGCGAGTTCAGTGGTCATCTTCATACCGAAACACTTCCAGAGGATCAGCCCTCATCTGAGCGTTGCGTACCAAGGAAAGGGGCTTTCCTGTGGGGTAAACTGACTTGCCGTCTGCCTCTGTCAGTTATGAGCTCCAAAGATTAAAACCTTCTCTCTGACAGCACCAACAGTAGAGCTGGGAGGGAACTGATTACTATTAAAGTTGCTGAGCACTATACACAAGAACACAGACATACACACACCCACTTAACCTGCCTGTCACCGACACTCCCTGCATTGTGCCTTAGGTCTTGGCACATAACTAAGACACATAAGGCACAAAGAATCAACTCTGAGGAAAGACACACATACACATACACATACTGTCCGGTATATATATATATGCACGATCCTATATGCATATCCTGATTTATAGAAGGAAAGTAAACCAGTCTCGGTGTCATGTTTGTTTCCTTTCAGCTGAAAACAAAAAAGTCATTATCCTCTTACTGCTCTGTGCCAGAAGCTAAAGCATACATTATCTTAGGGAGAGAGAGAGAGAGAAAGAGAAAGAGAGAGAGAGAGAGAGAGAGAGAGAGAGAGAGAGAGAGAGAGAGAGAGAGAGAGAGAGAGAGAGAGAGAGAGACTCACACACAGCTGATACTTTGCAAGATGCAAGAGTGTGTGGTTGCAACCTGAGACACCAAACTACAGGACACTGACAAGGAGAGGGAGGAGGACTATGATTATGTTTTTGTTGCTGCTGTTGGTTTTGAGGGCTGTTATTATGTAGGAGATGGGACTGACCTCTTGTCGCAATCCTCCTCTCTGGACCCGCCCCCTGAGGATGTGGGTGAGGGCCGTTCTGACGGTGACGTCACTGATGATGTCACTCTTTGCAACACCAACACGTCCCGTCCTCTCTCCTTCAGGCAAACTCTCCCCAACGTCTCCTGAGAGGAAAAGAGAGAAAAAATTAGAGGTAAAAAAACACCAAAAAACAGAATGGAAATATGGCAATAGGTGAATTGAGGATGAGCTGTTAGGAAAAAGTTTAAGGGAGTGAAGACATTGGACGTTTTTGGAAAGTGGAGGAGCAATAAAATAAATATAATGCATCTCATGTGACAGCATTATTTCTGATATGCCTTTTTTGCTTTGTCTGCATTATTGCGTGTCAGGAATGTGCAGATTCTGTTCCCTTTATATCAGTTCATTAAAATCCAGTCACCGAGTGTGTGTTTTAACTTATTACAGATATATTCTATCTGCATATATATCATCCAATGTTGTCCGTTTGAGGGCATTTAAAAGACTGTGTCACCATTCTGTAAGTTTTCCTCCAGAGAGCACTGACTTTGTTTTTCAACTGTTAAACATCTAACTCAATATCTTGATCACAGCTCTTCAACAACCAAGAGGTCCAAAAAGGTTTAAAAAAAAAAAGAAAAGAAAAAGAAGATCATCCAGTACATCACCATCGATTTTTTTGTTATTGGCCTTAAAAATCTAGTATTGGTTAGATTCTAATGTCCAGACTCTCACTCAAGATCAAAATGTTTCTCCTTCACCAATCAAAATGCAGTTCTCGCACGCCAATCCACACATGTGCAAACGTGCATCTGAGAGAGATATTGCGTTTCAAGACGTATTGTGTTTGCTGTCTTGGCATTGTATAATAAAAAACAATGGGGACAATTAGGAATGTGGGCTGACACTTAGTGATCCGCTGCTCCAAAAATGAACAGCAACATGATCTGTGACTCGAGCACAAACACACATACACACACACACACACACACCTGCAGTGACAGTGCAAAGAGAACAGAGTTCCAGATGGACAAAGGAGCACAATAAGGAACAGCCTGGGGAGAGAAGAGGAGAGGGGTAGATCAAAGGAAGAGGACAGGAGCAGAATGGGGGAAAAAAAGAGGCAACGTCTCTCCTCCAGCTGCTTGCTGCAGTCTCTGTCACAGCCAGAGGGATCAAGCAGCAATCACAACTGATATAGACAGAGAGCTCTCTATGCAGGGTTGTCTATCTGCAGCACTCGTTCTTACTTTGACACACACACACACACACACACACACACACACACACACACACACACACACACACACACACACACACACACAAGCTCTAAGAACAACATTTAGAGCCTTGTTTTTATTCATGACATGGTGGAACCTGAAGACAATGCAAATGCAGTCGCAGATAACTCTGTAACACAAAAACAAGTCAATAGACAGGCAAACATAAGCAAGCAAGTAAACACACACACTCACACTCTCTCTGTGATCATCAGATGAAAGGAGCTGTCTGATCATGAGAGACAGTAGGTGGGATCTGACTCGGGTCAGACAAAACAATATGCCCAAAGTGCTCTGTGTGCATGTGCGTGTGTGTGTGTGTGTGTGTGTGTGTAGATATGCCCTGATGACTCATAATCTACTCTAGGATGATACAGATGTTCAGTGCATTGAAGGTCACCAGATCCTCCCTCTCAGGTATATTGGTGTGTGTGTGTGTGTGTGTGTGTGTGTGTGTGTGTGTGTGTGTGTGTGTGTGTGTGTGTGTGTGTGTTTCACATTTTCTTAAATCTTAATTCGATTTATCTATTTACTTTTTTCAGTTATGTCAAACTATTTGGGCTTATTCATTCCTATGAAAGTCCCAAGTCCAAATCTTGCGGTAGTTACAAAATGCTCCATGTTTACTGTTCAGATTGGACTACATGACTACATGTTATGAAATTATATAACAATTAAAATTGCAGCACAAAATACTTTTATTTATTCTGGCATTTACAAAAGGACTCACTGTAGGAGCGTCTAGGTACTGCAGTTCAGAGGTTAAACAGAAAAAGCACTCGCCCACCACACGCCTCTATCTTGGCTGAGCACTCGAACAAACAAAACTGGAGGTGTTCACACTTTACAGCATCACTGAGTCTTGTTTAGGACTCTATCTGAGTATCTTATAAGATTTATAGAACTCCTTTTCATTACCTATACTATATATATGAAACAGCACACAACAAACTCTGGACTCCAATCAGACTGATTTTCATGTTGAAGATACTGAAGTATATGAATTTACCATCATGTTACACAATGTAAAAAGCATTTCCATGTCTTCAAAGTGAACCCACCTGTGGACAAAGTGTATTTTCAAAGAACCCATATATCATTATGTAATTAAATGTCCACAGGATGTTGCGACAAAAAGATGCATAAAGCAGATAAATTAGGCAGTGATGTGATGAGATCTGACACTGCATGCAATTAATTACATTTTGGGCTGACACCCACACCGCACCCAGTAGTCCAGATGTGATGTCAAGATAAGTTTGGAAGATCAGTGGTCTTAGGACATGCTTAGACCACTTCATGTAAGGTTCAATAAGAACCAGGAGGCTTTATCACAAGTCTCTCCTCTTTATCTGCTGAAATTTCCTGTCTCTTTATACCATTAACTCCCTAAGTGTCCCAGATATACTGTGAAAAAAATAAAAAGAGACAGATTATGTAACCAATTATAACCACTATGAAAACAAAGGGGGAGAAAACGTTGCGCCGTGTTCCTGATACAGTAGCAAACTGTTGATCTTTCCGATAACACACTCACACTCTTTACACAGATGCCAAGAAAAACAACACTGAGCCAAGAATGGAGGAAGGCACCGTTGCAAACTCACATACACGTACAAGATCAAAAGGCTGCCAGAAAACACACAAAAACAAAAGTAAAACTATGCATATGTAAGTATATGGGCATACACAAGAATTCACACTTAAATTATCTCTAAAGAATTAAGCGCAAACAGCAGTTTCCAACAATGTTAATTTAGCCTGAGAAAGTATGTAAGCCATGAAAAGTAAAAATACAAAGTGTTAAGGAGGGGTCAGAAAGTTATGCAACAGAGAAAAAGAAAGGGAACAAAAAAAAAAGGAGGCAAGATGAAAAAAAAAGAGACCAGGACTAAGGGATCATGAAAACCAGTGAAATGAAGTGTGGGAAAAAAAGTGAGAAGTATAAGAAGCAGTGACTGTGAAAAGAGACATTTGAATCCAACTCTCAAACACATTTTGTGCAAACCTTTGACATTTGCCTCCCCAAGAAATGTAACTAGAGGCATTGACATGAGAGGGATGGACGGTGGATGGAGGTTTACAAAAAGTCCATTTACACATCTTTGAGGAAAAAAAGTGAATCTTAAGGATTGGTTATCAATTTGCATGAGAAAGTATGTCATCACTTTTGACTGGTACTGTATGTCAGAGTATGATTTAAAGATGAAGACAAACAAATGAAGGTGGCGATTATTAAATGTCACACAACTATGACATTTCTAGGCACTTAGGGGGATCATAATAAGAGATGGAGTATAATGCCATGTGTATATAATTTAAATATGTAAACATTTGTCACTGCAGTTTAGTCAGAGCAAACCTACACCTCCTTGCTGTTTCCTCTCTCTTTTTCTGAAACACATTTTCTTTTTCCTCTTTTCAACAAGCTCAGGTTAAGACTCTCCCCGTCTCTGCCTTTGAATGGGCAAACTTTATGCTCGAGAGGTTTGGATTTGAGAAGAGAAAATAGCGTCTGGAGGACATGCACTTGCTGTGTCGCTTGCAGGGTCATAAACTGAGTGCACAGCTGTCTCTCTCCCACACGTATACACACACGCACGCAAACGCACACAGTGTTCAGTTTGGGCACAGGGAATGAGAAGAGACGATGCAAAACATGTTCAGCCTCTTAAAGCTCTTTTGCCCACTCTATTTCTCTCACATTCAGACTGTCTTCTCTTTTCTTTCACACACACACACACACACACACACACACACACACACACACACACACACACACACACACACACACACACACACACACACACACACACACACACACACACACACACACACACACACACACACACACAATATGAAGTATTGTACAGAGGAAAGGTGGGCCTCATGGAAAGCCTAAAGGAAGCACTTTGTGATCCCTTCCTGTTCCTACCAGTGAGTGTGCATGTGTGTGTGTATTAGTGTCTGTGCTGATAGTGACCAAGCCATATCTGTGTTGTGATAGCTCTGGGTCTGATTCCTGGAAATAATGGATAAGAATATGAAAACACAATGCTTTTAGCTCTGCAGCACACATTCATGTAAACACACACACACACACACACACACACACACACACACACACACACACACACACACACACACACACACACACACACACACACACACACACACACACACACACACACACACACACACACACACACACACAGTGTAATTGATAAATAACACATTCCTCAACTATTAGAAAGTATAAGAAGCTGCCCTGTTTGTATGTGTGTTTCATGTGTTTGTTGTGCAGGATGACTTCTGTTACCGGCTGCAGCGAACCCTGATCACAGAATCAAATGTGGAGGAGTATAAATTCAAGTGAAAAGAAGGCAGAAATGCACACAATTCACTGTACTGACATATGAGTTACATCACTATGGAAACAGCCCACACTGGTTTGTCAGAGTTTGTCTGTCATGGAGAAAAAAAGGAAAGTAGAATAAAATTTTAAAAAATCACCATGACAACCCAGTGAAAGGAAAGTGATTTTTGTGGTGAATCAAGCTGGTTACTTGGTTTTGGGTCTTATAACCTGAGAGCTGACTGAGATGATCATCAAACCTCATGTACTAATCTTTCTTTCTGAAAACACTAAAAGGATGGATAAACATGGTGTCTGTTTGCCTCTCCTACCTGTAATAACTACTACAGCAAGTGTGAATGTCACCGTTTTACATATATTTCTGTATTGTTCTTTCAATATAAAAGGAGGTATGTTGTTCTCTCTCTTCTTTTTAAGATGATTTTTGGATCCTGACAAGAGTTTGAACAGAAATGATCATTTATAGACAAACTGAACACTCCTGCATGATTTGATGCTGCTGCTTTTATTCATATATTACAAGAATCGCTGCTACTTGCTTTGATGTTTCTTTATAATTCATCTGACCTACAGTAAGAAACAGTAAACTTATCTGATGGTAATCACAAGGCCATACATTTATATTATATTCATATTGGGTATGTGTGTGCAGATGAAGAGGAAGAATCTTTGAACTACACGGTCATTTCATTATTAACCTTTTAACATTTATCAACATTGTTAAAGTTTCCCTTAAATCCCTCTTTAAGGAAATTTTAAGTTAAATAAATACATATAATACATATAATTATATCCTGCAAGTCCTTGACATAATTTTCTGATGGTACCATAGAGTTACAAATTCTGTTTACCAACCAGTTTGAGAGGAGCTGATATAACACTTTAAGATTCAAGTCATCCTAAATGTTGGTTTTACAAAAGGTTACAAAAGGTGTGTGATCTCTCTCTAATGCATCCCTGATTAAACAACACTACATTCATATTTCTCTGTATAGTCCTCCAATAGTAATGCTTTTCCTAAAAATCAGTATCTTCTTACTTTTGCATGTAAGGATTGAAAATAAACTCATATGCACTTTGAAAAATCCCCAAGGCTGAGCTGCGGTCAAACTTGCCAAGTTGATGAGATATGCGGTAGATTTCACAAACACACACATCAGGATGTAGGGTGAAAGAAGACTGCATTTGCTTCGCTTCCTGCCCTCAGGTGTACTGTAGAGCAGGATTATACAGTACAACGCTTCACTAACACTCCACTCATTATGCACACACACTGAATCAGCCTGCCACAGCGCCAATAGTGCATGAACACGCGCACACGCACACACGGTCCCACACATGATTATAAGCCCCAGTCTGAAAACTCACACACGTAAGTGAACACGCGTAGACAAAGTACAGTCACACACACAGTATGTCGGCTTGACTAGACTATAATAAGAGTGTGAGATCACATTGCACTCAGCCATTATTAACACCCACACTAGACTAGCTAGAGAACTGGTGGCTGTTCAATTTACAGTGATCTGAATGAAGTGATGTTCTATGTGTGCATCAGAAGCGATAATGTTACCATGCATGTGTGTGCATGTCTGTGCACAGATGTGTTGTCATGTAGGCAGGCGATGCGCAAAAGTGAGCAGGAGTGCTGTAGATGTGTGTACATGTCTGTCTGTCATTTAGATTGACAGCAACACAAATCACCCTGGTCCTGATGAGGCTCCCTGACCTGAATCCATGAGTAACTCAGACCTGAAGTGTGTGAGCGCTTAAAAATGATGACAGCAATGAAACATTTACCACATGATGACGTCCATTACTCTCTACTCATTCTGACCAGCTATAACTCATACTGCAGATTACATGGTGGGTGCCCAACAAGGTCACAGAACATCACCGGTCTTATCACTACTGTGGTAATATAATGTTTGATATCAGTGATATTAAAAAAATAACACACTTTTCTACTCACTGCCTGATTCCTGTCAGGTAGTCTGTAGTTGTGGTTCTGCAGCAGCCGACAGCCATCCTTCGCCAGACGCTGCACGGCCTCCAGCCCCAGCCGACTGGTCAGTTCCTCACGGCCGCACACGGTCCCCATCCCTCCTCCGCCGCCACTGCCGCCACCGTCCCGCAACGTGCACACCCCGCTCAGCTGCAACACAGGAGGCATGAACACATATCTCAACCCGCAGTCCCAAGACATGGTGGAAACAGTCAAAGTGGGTTTGCTGGATGGAGGTCAAGAAAGTTCAGTGATTTTGTCCAAGGGAGAAGGAAAGCAGTTTGGGTATAATCCGTAAACATGCGATAACAAGTTTTCAGTTGCCCCTGTATGTCCATGTGAGGAGAATGAGAAGAAATGGTAATCCTGGGTGTCTCTATCTATCTTGTTCTCTCTCTAATTCCTACTCATTACTCACTCTCTTATTCTTTCCATCTATTACAGTCTATAATTCCCTTTATCTGTTGCACTTCTCTCTTTGTCTCTGTCTGACTGCTCTGTGTCAGAGGATCTAGTGGAGAAAGAGTGAGTGTCTGTGATTAGTAGTATAGTGGGCGGTGTGTGTCCGTGTGGGAAGAGTGTGTGTTGGGGGGTGTGTGTGTGGTGTCTATCTCCACCCCTCTGTAGTTGGGAGTTTCAAAACTGTGTTAACCACCACGGTAGCACAATTTTAATAATGGGAGCCCAATTTTAATAATGTATAAGAGTATAAATATAAATATCTAATGGTGTTGTCTAAAAAGAGGGTCTGAAAGAAATAAAGAGAGACAAATAGAAGAAAGAGACAGATATATTGTATGAAACTGCTGCAGGATACTGGAGAAATGAATTGCTTTGTCCTCAGATAGACCTGAAGACAGAAAACATGACTGAGTATATCTGTGTGTGTGTGTGTGTGTGTGTGTGTGTGTGTGTGTGTGTGTGTGTGTGTGTTCCCTAGGGTGCTGCTAGTATGATGGTTATCACAAACGGCAGCGGGTAGCCTGGTCTGTTTATTTGCCTTGGAATTGAGAGAGAGGTATTTCGTTTGGCTGAGAGTTGGGTAACCCTTCCTGTGAGCTCAACTATCCCACGGTGCCAAACTCTAGCAGAGGGTCACACACACACACACACACACACACACACACACACACACACACACACACACACACACACACACACACACACACACACACACACACACACACACACACACACACACACACACACACACACACACGGTGGCATACTCTCACACTTAATTTTGTTTACGTGGAAACACCCCCCAACGACAACTCTTATCTGGTAAAGTAGACATGTACACACACACAGACACATCATATATCAGAGCCACAGTCCCCTGTCCCTTGGTGCTTCCTGTAGACCTATTCTCAACTTCCTGTCCTAGAAACAGAACACACCAAGACGTCTGCGGTCTGCGTCTGTTTTTATTGTGTGGCCGGCTCCATCCATCTCCTCCTCTCTCCCAATGTATCCTTAATTTGTCTTTGATCCCCTTGTGTTTTTTTAATCCATGACAAGCTAAAATGTTCAGTTTTCAATCAGGTTAACCAAAACTCGATTAGACTCCAGTCCACTTATGCTGCTGTGGAGTCTAATTAGGAAGACAATAGTGTTGTTTTATTGACATCATAAAAACACTATCTGCTCTGTTCATGAAGGAAATCCTTGACATTGCAATTTATTGACCTCCAAATAAACTAAACTTACCTAATACTCATGTTACTGCTACAGTCTGCAGTAGTTCCCAAAGTGGATTTTGAGACCCACAAAAAGAGGTCACAGATGATGAAATGATGGGATGGAAAAAAGAAAAACTAAATTTGGGGCACACCATGGGCAGCCAAGCGGTAGGCATGCAAAACAAAAAAACAAATAAAGCTTAATGTATCTTTTAAAAAAGCAAGATAAAAAAAGATCCTTTTTTTCTAATATCTGATTTTTTTCTAGTTAAATACTACACGAGAGGGGAAAAGAAAACTACTTTTTTAGTTGCACTCTTTTACGAGGATTTGCAAGAAAGCATTTTTTTGTATTAGGTGACCAAAAGTCAAAAATGTTAACCACTGATCTACAGTACTGTATGTGTAGCTGTGTTTAAAAGATTCTCTTTTTCTGTTCCTCTATCCTCACGTCTCTGGTCTAATCTGACTATAAATATTTGATGGAGAAAAAGATGTTTCCACTGTACAGAGATGGGATTAGGAAGCAAACAGGCTTCCCTCTACTCTGACCCCATTTTCTACATTTAGCCACCTCAGGAGGAACACACACACATCCACACACAAACACACACGCTCAGTGACCTTTGAAAGAGAGAAAGGTAGTTCTTTCTCTCTTTCTCTCTTATTTGGGTTTTCCTGGTCCACTTGATCAAGATATATTTTAATTGGCCAGTATGGTCATATTAAACCTGGTTCATTTCCACTCCTTTGTTTAAAGCAGCATGAATAAATAAACAAAAAAATTTTTTTTTTCATTTAAGAAATCAGCATGTGCTAAGCAGCAGAGGTCTATATGCTGCTGCTAGTTGAAAGTGGCATTTGACCTTTTCTGTATTTTGTTTGTGCTGCATACACGAGAGGATGTCTTCCCACCTTAACAGTCTCAGACTAATGTTACTCTATCCAAAGATATAATATCACATACACTATATTCAATAAAAGTGCCTTTTATCAATGCAGACATATTCAGTTATCATGTATCCTGGATTGGAGTGATTTTACTAAATTTCATGTAGGCCAAGTGCACACTCTCCAAATTGGGAACTGCATTTATTAGACTGGACTCTATCAGCAGGTGGTAGTAATGAAATTACTGCCTAGAGGTAAATGCACAATGAAGAACCACAACGTCCCCTTGTTCCTTGGCATCTTTTTACTTTCAACAATCACTAATACACATAGTTATTATTTTATATGAGTCGGAGTATGTGTCTATGTGTGTATTACCGGGCTGCTCTCTTCACTGGGTGTGCGAGGCTCCTGGTGGCTCGTCTCCGTTGTCTCAGAGTCCTGCTCTGATACTGCAATCAATCATAAAAGACTCATTACATGACAAAGTCTTTGTCACTCCATGTTCTCATAATGCATATGGTAAATATTAACAAATAACATCACAAGAAAGCATGCACAGTCAGAATAAATGAATACTTACAAGCTTTGCGTGTCTTTCGGGCAAGAGCAGCTGCCAACTCACTTTGTACCTGTTGGAGAAAAGTCAAATGTGTCACAAGACATAATACAAAAAATACCTCATCAGATGAGCAGACAAATATGTACACACTGACCGTAGAAGTGAGCCTCTCGAGAGCTTTCATCTGGAGAATCTCACCGCAGATGTCTCTGTTGCCTTCAGAGTCCTCCTCTGACCTGCAAGGCACACACACAAACAGACAAACAAAGCTTTACTAGCAAGTGACAAGTTCATTATTCTGGTCAAACACTCACCAGAGAAAAAAGTTCTCTGCAGAGCTGTGGTCCTCTACACTGCCCCCTGGTACACTGAGAGAAGAACTGCAGCTCACAAACACATTCACTGCTTAGCTGGAGGTTGAAAACCCCTGAACCCTTTTCAAAGATAAAATGATACTTGGAATGATACAACTGGATAGAAGACTGCTTCCCATTTTTAACCCTTTACTGAATGACATACACTGTAGCTAGCTCTTCAACTGTGAGGAGTGTTTCTCTCATTTAAACCATTGTAAATATTTTTGGGATTTTGGGAAATTGTGATGAACATTTTTCACATTTTTGTCATATAAACCACAGGGTTAACTGTTTAAATGAAAAAATGATGAGCCCTAAACATAGTAACACAGCAGTAAATACTGCAGACGAATATATTTTCTTGTGAATATTTTATATTCAGCAGAGTGGTACAGTACAGCATGTGCCTGTTTTATTTTCCCTCCCATCCGTCTTTCTAGTTCTTCACTGCTTACATGTCTTTGTATCGAGCATCTCTCGCTGTGCCCCCCTTCTCTCTTTCATGTGGTTTCATTTAAAATAGCTCCCAGACACACCCTCCTATTGATGTTAGTGAGGCTGTGTGTGTGTGTGTGTGTGTGTGTGTGTGTGCAGCAATGCGGCGTCTGTGTGTACATGTGTTCACAATGTATATAAATGTGTTATTCTTCTCAAGGATTTTTTTCAAGCCTGAGTGCATCTGTGAGCATATGTTTGTGTATGACTTCATTTGGGCACATGCCTGTGTGTGTGATCTGTATAAACAGGTGGTTGTTTTGGGGTAAACTCTGCATTATTCCCACAGCAATAATACAAGGTTGTAGGTTGCCCCCCATGTAATATGTTCCTTTAGAAAACCACCATTTGAACTGGCCTCCCACACACTGACTCACCCACTTGAACAATGCACACACCCAGACCAATTTACATACAATTTGGATTTTATCAACAGTTCACAGTGGCACTAGTAATAGTAATAGGAAAGAGGATGAGACCGTGTGTGTGTGTGTGTGTGTGTGTGTGTGTATGTGTGTGTGTGTGTGTACTGTAATCTGATAAGGGAATGATAAATGCACAAGTGGGAGAGATGGTGATAACATGTAGCCCTCAGCCTGACACTTGAGCTATCGGCTCTGAAACAGGCAGTGAGAGAACAGAGGCAGGTAGACCAACGGATGCCAAAAAGGACTGTGAAAATAACATTTTTTTTCGATCAGTCTCTAAATACAGCAATACAAATGGTTGGATGTGCTTTCCTTTAAGAGTTTATGGTCAAAATGACTTGTCATCTAAAAACAAAGGATTAATAATGCCCAAACCTCTGGCAGAACTGGGAAAACAAGGGAAAATTATCATCGATGTGACTTCATTTGAGTTTCTTTTTGCTTGTTTGTTTCTCAACAAATTCTGAAATTCCTTAGTTTAGATTGATGGCATATCTAAGCCACCGTGCTAAATTTATTCTCATCAGGGCCATTAAGTCTTTTTAGGTGGTGTTTATCTGGTAATTTGGTGACTCACCATGAGCCTGAATGTACCGAAGCTGGAAGAAAGGAACAGTGGGAGGTGTGTCACCAATCATTAGGCAGCACAGAGCAGTATTGATGGAGGATTAACGTGATTGGGACTTGAAACACCTCGCTATTCAGGCCACATCAAAAAGGTGCATACCACAGGAAGAAGTCATGTTCTGTGATATTTTGCAATTTACCAAGTGATGCATACACAGACAGATCCTAACCAAAAGCTACGCAGTTTTTGTGAACTGTACATCAACCTATGTAACTTACATCATTTTAGTCTAAACACGATAACCTATTTAATTAGTAGTAAGTTGTTCTTAAAGTAGGCATCGCTAGAAGGGAATATAACAACCAGCTAACTCTGCCGTATCAACTATATCATTATCGGTATCTATGTAATGCTTGCCTCATTAGATTAAACTGCAGGAAGAGATAGAGCACCATGATTCATGAGGAGCGTGAGCATCATTTACACTTGGTTGGTTGCATTTATAATCTTGCTGCAGCACCTTCAAGAATGGCCTATTTTTCCAATTAGAAATGTATTAACAACAAAAGATAAGAATAATTTAGCATACAATATTTGACACCTTTAAAAAGTATTGGTTAAGTAATTTAATATAATTAAAATGATTGTATTTGAGTAATCTACTGAAAATGTTGTGTCCTACCTACGATTTCAAAGAAAACTAAACCCAAACTGGAAGTTGGTTCACCGACCCAAAGCAATTGAGAACCCAAGAGCATCGCTGAGAAGGGCTTTCACAGGTGGTTTAACACACATTTATATGCTAAGGCAGGCTCAGACGCCTTCAGACAGTGCACACTGCCAGGATCTTATTTAAACTACTGCATTTTATTAGCCTGCTGGTAATTCTAGCTCCTTTTTACAATTCCAACTAGAATCAACATTAACCAAAGGATTAGTGTACCAACCAAAGCATTATCAGGTCTCACAAGTTACATGCAGGTGTTTTCTTTCACAGCTAAGGCTATTTTCTTCTATATCAACAAGCGAGAGACAGAAAAAGAGACAAAGAGGGAGGGAGGGTGTGAGATGACTCAAACTGGAGAGAGATAGAGGGGGTGCTTTCAGAGAAATAGCGCAACAGTCACAGACAGCAGCAGGGTCAAAGTGACAGAGTGAGAATGCTGAATGCATAATGTTATCTGTCAAGTCTGAAAAAAATAACTGTGCTTTTCCAAGTGTAGTTTTGAGGAAAAAAAACAAACTACAAAATATTTGGTCCAGTAATATGTCATACGTGTAACCTACAACTATAGTTAGGATAACAGGTATATTTACATCCATATATGCACACACCCATTTGTCACGTAAATTCTGGTCTTTTTCAGGGCTGAATACTTTAGCATTAGCCAACAGCTGGTACGACCAGGGAAAAAATATCCTCACTAAAATCAGTTTGAAACAAAATAAAATGTCCATAATCCACCATCCCTGTCGAGCCACTGCCCATTGCTCCGCTTAAGAACGCCGCCAACCTCTGGGAACACTTTGGTTGAGTGCTCCTAACTGTGCATGTCACCCCACTATAATGTATATAAGGTATCTGATGGAGAATGCCGAAATAAGTACAGTATGATACATGAGATTTATATTAGTAAGTATGACATTCAATTCCCCTTGCTGTCATGCTCTCTCCCTGGTGTCTGTAAATACACCCTTTGAAGTTGACACACAGATGAATAAGTTGTGTGCTCTTGTTCCTTTGCTCTCCATATATACTCGATTTTTTTATTGCCACCCCCTCTCCCACCCATCTCACTCTCTCTCTTCCTCTGAGTGACAGATTGAGTTCAGTAGCAGCCTCAGCAGGAATTCCACACACAGGAGCAGAAAAGCAGGGAACTCTGGCTGTGTGTGTGAGCTCGCATCATGTGTCGTTTTTGTGTATCAGTGCATTTCTTCTATGGACATGGAGGTGTGTGTGCCTGTGTCTCTCACATAAGCAGATTGAGGATTTAAAACTCTGAATAGAGATTAGGTTTCTCCTTGGGATTTGAGAAAGATATAGAAGGGTGCGTGTATGTGTGAGCGTATATTTTGCTGCAAGACAAATAATGCTCTTGCATAAGAACACAACAAATCCACCAAATCAAACACAGTCACTTGTCACTTTTTGCAGTAAATCACCAGACAGACAAATGACCTCAATCATGAGTCTAAAAGGGAACACTGTCACTTCAAATTTTGATATTTCACAAGAGCAATGAGCTTCCACTTCAGGTCAATGGAGATCATCCAACTCACCACAACTAATTCACATTCACCATCAATTATGATCACCATTCTTTAACAGTTTCACATGTTTGTGATAATGACAGAGATCCAGTGACAACAACAGAAACAACTAACTTGCCATCACAACAGATAGACAAATGTGGCAAATCTAATGCATTCATCTATTATCCATTATCCATCCATTATGCCTGACTCTTTTATTTGAAATTGGGAAAAACACTGAATTGAAATCTTTGTCCTCATCATTTCCACAAAACAGAGGGAACTACATACAAGTTTAATAATTCATGCAAAGTTTTATGTTATACAAGTATAAAAGAAACACCCACATAATGTTCCTGATTAACCCTATGTGCAGCAGGGAGAGACATGTTTTCAGCCATAATCATGACACCAAACCATCTGAGATGTAATGTGTGGAAGCATTCAACACCAAGGTGAGGAAGTTTGCTGCTTTTTAAAAATGAAATTGCCTGACAACAAATCTGATAATACCTATTAGGTCATGAATCAGGTAAGGTGGGAGATGCTCGGCAAAAGAAACTAGCTATGACAACTTAACAACATAAGTTTAGGATTAGGCCAACTGGGGTTGCATTCAATTCAATTAAAACTGATCATGTGTTATTTCTCATTTGTTCAAACTTTTTTCAAAAACTTTTTTGAGTTTTTGAAAAACTGATAGCGCTACTATCTGTACATATCCATCTTTACATCCATTGTGTGCATTCAGATTTTAATGGAAACTTACGGGCTGTTGGCTCCGCCTCCAGAGCGGAACTGGACATATGGAGCAAGTTGTAAGAGGAGCCTAACAGCCTCTGACCACTCCCCCTCATTGGAGCGAAACTCACAGGATGCGGAGTCACACTCCTCAAAGCTGAACTGGTAGTAGGAATTTGAGTCTGAAAACACCACCCGCTGGTCCACTGGAGAAAAGACAGATGCACAAACACACCAAACAGAAATGTGAGAAGCAGTTTTCTCTCCTCTATCACACACCATTTACTTTCTGGCCATCATTTGACTTCACAGTTTTGAGACTGTAAAATAGCAATCACATTATTATTTAGTAGCTGTATTTAAATATGTTTAATTTATTATTACGCACAGACTTTATTTTTGGGCTACATATACATATTATATTAATATATGAATAAAGGGACATTAAGGAAACCCTTCAAGTTGTTCTTAGAAAACTGCCTTAAGGAAGAGATTATTCATTTTTAAAGCCATGTTGATCACGCCAAATTTAACTTCCATTTAAATACTGTTCCCAGTGTGGTACATTTTTGGGTCAAATGTATTTTCTGTTCCTGAAGGTATGAGTCAGGAAAAGTTCTTGCATTACTTGCATTTTTTATTGGTGCACTAAAATGGAGGTTGCCTAAATTATTATTGACCTTTATAATAAAATACCAATTATTATAATCAGTATTATAGTTATTATACCACTATAATATAAAAAGTGTCAAAAAACATTGGTAAAAAGTTATTATGTAAAATATTTGTTATTATTTTTGCAAACACTTCTTTCTTCTAATGAAAGAATAGACATAGTGCCCACAATAAAACCTGGATAAATTATTTGTATCGGTTATAGCAGATTAGCCAGACTACTGAACCGAGAAAATGTCCAAAAGCAGTCTGCCTCAAGAGGATCAGGATTGTTAATTCTTTAAAGAAACATTGAGCGTCTTTTATTATTAAGTCTTTACAAACATGAGTCATTCATAGCATACTAAGTGTGGTTTCAACACAAGTTAAAAGACATTTTATTTAGCTTATACTGTCAATGTGGTGAAAATTACTAATTTCTTAGAAGGTTTAGTGTATGGTGAAATTTTAGCCTCTGGTAAATAGTTTCTAGTGATTAATGAAGAAATATGTTTAATGTAGAATAATTACTGAGATTACTAGAGGGGGGCTTAGATACACAGTGTACTGAAGCCCAGTTCCAGTGGCATTGTACCATGTAGCAAGTTGATCTCAGAAAGATATTGGCACTGTTCTTGTAGCAATGATAATAAAGTACTTTGACTTGACTTGACTTGACTTATTTGTGCTAGACAAGATTTCAAGAGTTCATGTGCTTGGCAGGTGATTGAGGCAGTATAATAAGCTCTTTGTTTTATTGGAAATCACTTGGTGAACTGGTTCATCATTTGTCTCTTTAGAGATTTGTAGATTGTTGCTGATGTTGCTGGAAGGTGAGTATGAATTTTGAAGCGCCTCCAGCCTTTTGGACATGTTAGTGTGAACATGAGTATGTGTGTGGGCTTGTGTTTTTACCAGACAGCAGGACTCCCAGCTCCAGCAGCACCTGCCAGACACGCACAGCAGTAGTCCGACAGCGCACGTACACACACTGTTCACACAGCCACTGGACCAGCTCTACACCCACATAGCTGCGTCTGTTAAAAGACACACACAGGTACATTTTCACCACACAAATAAGGCCACACAGTGTTATGATTCACATACACATACACACTCCTCTTTCCCCAGGCACAAAGCTTGTCTTTTTAATTTAATCAATATCCATTGATTATTCATTAGTTCTCTGTAAGCCTTTTCCTCTGGAACACTGAATACTTTCCATCTGCTTTTCCCCCAAGATAAACTCTTAGTGTACATATGTGTGAGTGCGTGTGTGTGCAAGGATGGTTAAGAGTATCTATTTATATTTGCGTCCAGATGTTCACATGGTTTTCACATGCATCTGTATGCACTAAATGTACAGTATATTGCACATGAGTGCATGTATTCCCGGACCATCTTGTGGTCCACTGTAAAATGTCCAATCAGAAATGGTCTCAACTGTGGCTGGTGATTCAGTGTGTATGCTTCACCAGACACATTGATTCAGCCCTACAAACAGATTCACAGAACACACATAAGTATACCGTATGATTCTGGCCAGGTGTATCTTGTCTTTAGCTGGGTATGGTCCATGAGAGAGGAAGGCATTCCTCACAGCCCGACCAGCACATGGAAAACTCTGGGAGCAAGACTGACACACACACAAACACATAAATTATCATTAATTATTGAAAAGTCTGCAATGTTTTTTCTGAAATATGAATCATAAACAATTCATAAATGACAAAATTCTTATCTAAAGAACTGTTTTGGACATGAACATTAGACTGCTGAGAGCTACTGTAGCTACTCTGTCATTGACCGACTCACAAGGACAGCTCAATTTCTTTCCCCCTGAGGAATGAAACATTGACTTGTGTCTACACGCACTGCAATAATCCTGCTATTGACACCATCATAAATAAGACAGTATTTCAATTACACTGTTGACATGTGTTGCTTGTGTTTTTCCATTCATATTCCCTTTTACATGCTCTAGAGCAAAGCCCACTTAATGACTGATGAGGCTTCATTTGTTATGATTTGTGAGACTTCCTCCAGTGTCAATTCAAATTCAAGTTTTACCCCACCCAAAAGACTGTACTTCAAGTCACTTGAAGACAGTGACTTTTATAGAAGAAGGGCAGAGCATGATACTTCTGGACACATCTTCAGTGATGTTCCTGGAATCATCAGGACTTAACATTATACACCCTCTTCCAGGTGGCCCAGCTTGTATCCAGATGGCAAACTAGCTACTCTGCCCTCCTCTCTTGAGCCGCAGCTACCTTAAAGCTCTATCTGCCACATCAATAGTAAAACAGATGGCTATTATCCTCGTCTCTCCCTCAACACTCAACGAGGTAAGGGCTCTGTATAGTCCACGTCAGATCTTAACATGATGGTCACAATGTGCTGTGGGAACATGAGTTGCTTTTCTAGGTCCAACATCAACTGGCTGCTCCCCAGCTCTCACAAAAGCAATGGCTTGTTTTCAGGGGTGATTCTCCTATGTTCCCCTCCCTTGCTCCTGCTCTTCTGCTGGGTCGCTGTATGTCTGCTTCATGTGGTGCTCTATATCTCCACCAAACACACCAGCCTATCACTGCATTTTCATCCCATTAGAAACTTGTAAGGGTTGGTTATGAATGCAGTTACCGTCTGGGCTCTTTCATGACGGTCCACCCAACCCAATACCACTCCACTCAACATAACATCATGACCCTCTTTCTCAGGATGCATGTCAGCTGAGCCAGGCTTGTGCGCTCCTCTTCTCCTGCTTGCTTGTATGGGCACCTTGGGTCTTCAGCTCTAATGTTTTGGATCTTCACCTCCCTTTGATTTTTCCAAGTAATGTCCTCTGACATCTTTCCCTGCTCTTCTCCAAATCTTTCCAGGTGAGGTTCACAGTGATTGCTGTCATGCAGTCACCTCCACAATCTAGTCTATGTCATCGTCCAGCTGGTTCCACAGAGCATTAGCTGCATGTAATTTGCACACGCTGCGTCGGTTCTGGGCGCTGTGGAGTGACTGCCGGCCTGCTACTCCTGAGTCTTTTCAGGTTGCTTGCCTATACATTGTGCATCTCTTCTTAAAAAGGTATCCTGTGGATTTTTTGACTATAACAGCAAGAGTGGATCCCTGTTTTGTTTGTAATTAAGTCAAAAGAAACATTAAAGTAAACATATATAAATATTCAAAGGCTCTTTGCAAATGTGTTATGATGAAAGAAAATCATTGAATACATTTGTTAGGCCCCAAGGAGACAGTGTGTTTTAGTGATCAACACTACATGAAAAACCTAAAAAGGTAGATTAGGGTACTTGTTAGTTACTGTTCAAATCAAAACCTTGACCATGGTCATTATGTACTTCAGTATATAACTGACACACAATTTTGATTCTATTTTTGCAAGCATCTCCTTAACTGCCTGTGAGCAAAGAGTTTAGCTTTAACATGCATATAGTACTGTATTTCCATTTATATCCAGGATATAAAAGTAAATTAGTAAAATACAATAATTCTGATGCATTATAAAATGATTATAGTGTATTAGAACTATACAAATAATAATACATTATGACCCTTGCAAATGTCAGTGAGTGACCAGCAAGTATTATGATACTTGACCTTATAAGTCATTATAAGAGGCTTTATAATGTGTTATGATTATTGTTATAAACATGTAATATTAATGATTAATCATTCAGTGCTTTAAGAAGAGTATAACACATTATATGTATGTTTAATACATTATAGACATAGGCATCATAGAAAGTATTACCCATGCGTGTGTATGTGCATGTGCGCATGCGTGCAGTTGGTGAAACTAGCTTGGAAAAGCCCCAGTATCATCACTGATGTCACCTATACTGGGGCTAAACAAACACACTTTTGCCTTGTAGCAATACTAAAGAGATGACATCATCTCTCTGTGTGTGTGTGTGTATGTGTGTGTGTGTGTGTGTGTTTGTATGTGTTTTGTGTGTGTGTGTGTGTGTGTGTGTGTGTGTTTTGTGTGTGTGTGTGTGTGTGTGTGTGTGTGTGTATGTGTGTGTGTGTGTTTCTCCTTACCTTCTGTACTGTAGGTCCAGTGCTCGGGCCAGGGATAGTGTCTGGTGATTGCTGTTGAAACAAAATACACACCAGCAGTCAGAGCCAACACACAGTGACACACGCACACAGTAAATACACTGAATAAACAAGCCTGTGAGATGACAAAGACCAGTTTTTCCAATTCAAAAAACATTAGTGAGGTTCTGTTTAAACCAACAGCAGTACATCCATTGCACATACACACAAATGCAGGTGATATTAATGTGAAGTGACACCTGTAAATGCAACACATTTTGCCAAACTACACTTTACATGTTTTTTTATGAGGATTATCTGGCCTGCTTGGTTTATCAATGAAATCTGACACATTCACTCAGGCACGTGTTACTACTAAACCAATACAATCAATATCATATGATAACATGTAAGTGACACCACGATAAATCTCTTCTTGGTTACTATAGTACTATCATGCCATGCTATAGCCTTTGCCCTGGGTGTATTGGTGCCTCTACATCCCCTATCAGGATATAAACTCTTAATCTTTATGGATTATTATAGTGCCAGAGGAGCTAGTTGACACTGTGGTGACACATTCATCATAAAACAGATCTGAAGAACAGAAATGATAGCAACTGTTACATCAAGTAGAGGATAAATGTTTTTGTATTTCACTGCAATGTTATACATTGTGATGTGATTTAGTAATGACTAATCTCGATCGCACCATATATTTCACATCCACATTTTCAAACTAAAGCAACAATGTCTAAAGGTAATAATTTTCAATAGGTGTGGTTTTTAAATTCTCACAAACAATAAAACATAATTGACTATTTGCATGTTTGTTTGTAGCTATTCATCCTGTATATGCCTAATATTGAGTACTGAATCAATCACACATTACATCATTATATAATAACCATTATATACTTCTAATGTATGTCTAGTGTCCAATATTCCAACATAACAATTCATTACATTACTTCAAAATACTTTAAAGATCAGATTAAGATGTATCTGTTCTTTTCTGATTCACACCTTTTAAACCTTTGCAATGCCTAGAACAGTGTTCAGTGTGTTTTTTTGTTTTACAACACTGAGTTGCCGTGGTTTAATGATTACTTATTGACACTGATCAGACTCTTTGATGTCAAGCAGAAAAAATCATCTCAATGAAAGTGCAAACAAAGAGCAATGAATGACGGTTAGCCCTTTGAACTGGCACACCTAAAGTATGACTGTTGCGGCCAAATGTTTTTAGAGGTTGCATTATAATTTGAATGGAGATAACCTGTGAGTAATCAAGGTGCTGGTCTAACGGCTGATTGGTCTGATTTGATTGTTGTGTGAAAAGTACAGGTGTTAGTAATACCATTAACAATGGTTAAAGTGCCTCAGTAAGCTATGATATACACGATAGCTTGAAACCCTAAATTAAAGCACCTACTGTAACTGTAATTAAGCCATCAATTTAACTTTTTTTGCTAAAATCTTCTAACATGAAAAAGTCCAAGGCAGTGAACATCTTTTGTTACTGGGAGCAACACTGCATCATTATCAGCAGACATGGGTGAGTAAATATCAGATAGTGATATTTGCTTTGAAAACACCAGAGTATAGCACCCTTGGTAAAAATACAAACTGTACAATTGTATTAGGATGATGATCACGTTGCCAGTGTTAATTAAAAACAGACTGATGAGAACATTTTGTAATAGAAGTGCAACTGGGCTTTGAACTCAGTTTGTAAAGCAGGATCGCTGATTGAGTTGTGGGTTCGATTCCCACCGGAAACATTCACAGAAAACCAAACCGGTGTGAGCAATCACAGCTGTACTTTGGCTGATGATAAGAAACCACCAGACGATGACGAATAGAGAGCTACAGAGAGATGAAATGAGGGAACAAATGAAAAGCACCTCAGCAACTGTAGAAGATGAATGTAGGTGAAGACACATAAATGAGTTTGAGTGCAAGAGGAGAAAGAATAGAGGGAAGCTGAACAATTCACTACAGCCTATGAATATATGACGGGGGATATGAGCATGACAGATGGAGAGGGAGAGAGATGAGGCGGTGAGAGATGGAGAGATCATTTTAATTGTGATAGTGGGAGGGGGGGGGAAAGAGCGTGCGAGATTAAGACAGAGACGGAGAAAAATGCACTGCTGTGGCTTTGAGTCGAAAGAAAATGAAATAGAGGGATGATTAGAGAGATGTGAAGCAGTGTGTGTGATCCTCATTAAAGCGATGATACTGTCGGGTATGTCTCACTAACACACATACACACACACACACACACACACACACACACACACACACACACACACAGACAAGTTAGTGAACATACACAATTATACACACACTTATCCAAAGCCAGTGACTATATATTACAGCTTAATCTTGATTAAGACTGGGCTCACACTAAAGCTTGAATTGTAGTTCTCTGAAGGTACACCTGTTACTGTAGATATACATTAAGTGAGGTGTTATAGGTAACCATTGGTAACCATAAACACTACCTTCATAATCCATACAATTATAAAAAGAAACACATGCACTCCCAGCCTTAAATTGGCTAAATCTGAATCTGAAACACCTAAATCATAGGTTAATGGCTAAATCCCCCCTTCCTGCTGTCTGTGATTACCTTTACTGTGATTTAAAACAGCTCAACTCACAATTTAGCTGTTTCCATTTATGTATCTTCCTGATTCTGTTGTTAGACAGCTTAATAACCAAAAAATGGTGATTTGATGACAGCTCCTAAAAGGGATAACCAGGCGAACAGTAATGCCATTCAAGTGTAATCACCATTTTATGATTACACTTGAATGCATCTGTGCTGTGTGTTGGGCCGAAGTGTAGCTAAGACCAGACTATGACTCAAATAGTCAATGTTCGTCATTTTCCAAACAGTGTATACAGCTCACAGCTTTCTCAATTCTGAGGCTTTCCTGCTTTTCTTTGTTTTGTTTTTGTTTCTTGGCATTTCTTTACAATCTTCTGACATTATACAGACTAAAACATTTACAGAGAAAATAAACCCAATCCAAAATAATTATTAGTTGCAGATGTACTGACATTTAAAACGAGTGATCACAGAGACAGTTGGAGGTGACCGATAGTACAAAAGCATGATTTTTCTCCGTTATAATAAAATGTTTCAGATTTTTCCACACTGGAAAATGTTTTCAAAAAAGTGTGGACGTCCTCCTAGATATCAGTAAAGATGAAAGCTTTTTTCCGTGTTTGTCTGTGAAGACGTGCAGTGTTTGGACTGGGGCTTAAGTAGAGCACACCAGCCAGCCAGGCACACAGACTAAATAAATTGTTTCTGACTCTCGACAAACGAGGGAAGAGCAAGACGGAGCTCTGTCTTGCTCTTTCTTTCTCTCTTTTGTCTTGGTCGCTCTATCTTATCTCTCCATCTCTTTGTCTCTCTGTCTGGTGAACACAGATCTCTCGAAAGGTCTCTGTTTCTCCACCATCATCTCCCCTCACAAACACACTCAGACACGCCAATGCTGCAGGGGTTTCATTCATACTGTATCACACAACGAGAGAAATGTCTGCTGGCCATGTTCCTACGAGTGTCTTTGTCTGTGCTTCAGTTTCTTCTTTGCACAGACACACTGTCCTCCATCACACGGTGTGCTGCTCACTGCTGTCAGTACACCGATGGCAAAATAAGAGAAGAGAAGAGAAGAGAAGAGAAGAGAAATTAGGGCTATAAAGAGAGAGCACATGCTGACACGCTTATCTGTGTGATGACTTCAAAGTGTGTACAGAGAGAGAGAGAGAGAGAAAGAGAGGGAGCAGGAGGGAGCGGGGTCATTATCTGCAAGAAATGGATTACTCTCAGATTAGATTGCTGAGCACAGTGAAGAGCTGTAGCACGGTATGCTTGACAAGCCCCCTCACACACACACACACACACACACACACACACACACACACACACACACACACACACATTCGCACTAAGCTCCTGTCGACTCCTCGACAGATTCGTCATACAAGGAAGTCAAAATGAAGACATCAAAGCAGCTACAGCTCAACAGACATACATAAATGCACTCTCATAAAACCATGAATAATCCCACGTGCCCATATCTATCTGCTGCCCTATGTGACCTTTCATTTACTAACACTTCGGGCCAGTGATAGGCATTTCAACAAAAAACAGAGTTCAAACAATCAGTTGATGATTTGATCGGTAGTTTAGGATTTTTTCAAGCAAGACTAAGTCTGCAACCATGCTAGCTTTTATGAATCTGCATTTAGGCATGGTGGTGCGTTGAGTGAAATGCTCACATCCACATGCTACCATGCTCACAGTGATACTTCTAACATGGGATGTTTAGTAGCTAATATTAAATCAGGTTCCCCATCTTTCTTTAGCTTGTTGGCATGCTAACTGTGGCTAATTAGCCCAAGACAAAAAGGTATTTATCATAAGCAAAAGTGATGATGGCACTAGATGAAAAGTCAGAGCATCACCAGTCTTTCAAATGTATCCCATGAGGAGCTCCAGATATTTCACTTAAAAGCAAAAATGTCAAACTCTTGGTGGCACTAGAGAAAAAGTCAGAGGGTCATCAGACAGTATGCTTTGACCTCTGGGGACAATGAATGTCTGTACAAAATTCCATGGCAATCCATCCAATAGATGTTGAAATATTCCAGTCTGTACACAAGTGTTAGACTCACTGAAATTGCTGTCCCTAGAGCCACGCTGCTAGTGGGCCACAAAATGCCAAAACATTCTCTGCAGATCCTCAAATGTATTGGCTGGGTTTTGGTCCTCTATGATGAACCAAATATCTTGGGGTTTGGACTGTGGGCTTCAGGAAATAATAAACAAGAATATTTTTGGACTTTATGTGATCTGCATTTGATCATGATTATGTCTTCTTCAATTGGATGTCATTGAAAATAGATTTCTCCATATTTTAATCCTTAGATTTAAAGTACTTTTTATACAGTATCTAATAATCATTTATGCATGATTCATGTTTATTCTGTTTGTGAACTGATTGTGTGAATTGATTGAAATCCCTGAATGAAAAAAACATTCCAACTTTTAAATACAGTATCTCAACATTGACTATTTTGAAAAAGAACAAATGGCCATATGTTAGAAACTAAAGCTAATAGTAGTCTTAGGAATAATCACCATTTATAGAACTGCACTTTTTACTGGTACAGTACAGATATGTTGATGTATTTAACGTTGACTTGTCTTTTGGATGTTTTTGGTTCTTTTGCTGTCTGCATGTCTTATTAACAATTGTTTATTCTTCATGCCGTATAAGCTACAATTAGTGTGCGCACGTTTCTTTGTTGAAGAAATCATACTTTAAGTATTTATATGAATATGTAGGTTGCTGCAGTATGGAGGTGCTAATGACAAAGTGTGTGTATGTGTGTCTATACAGTGTGTGAGTGTAAAGTGGGTTTGAGTCTCTCTCCACACCTCACATACCCTTTCATCATTCCTATATTAATGTATAATGCAGTTATGGATATGAAATATAGCTGGCAGACATAAAAACACATCACAGGCCACTGTTCCACTGCATGTATAATACAGATATTACATCATCTTCTGAGGAATATCATCAACTTTCCTCTGACACAGTGATTGTAAAGTCTGATGGCTTACATTATTAGTGTGTTATGTTTTATAATCTCATTTCATAGTCTAAATTATATAGAGCATCATACTGTACACATACAGTATTAATGGGTCACATAAGTTCTGTAAGTAAGTTGGGTTTGAGTTAGAAGTTTTTACCCATAATAAGGTTTTTCCATTTTCATGGATTTGGTTACAACTGCAGCAACATTTTCATAATACACGTTCACATGTCCCATGGCAATAGTGTAGTGCGAAGTCTGCCAGATATCAATACAAAGTAGAGGGAAGAAGGAGGAACTGTGACTGCATATAGTATGATTAAAATGGAAATGCAATTTTTTCTTTTTGAAAAATATATTATTGCTGCTAGCATGTTAGCTTCATCCATCTCCTTTACTTCTTTAGATGTTCCAAGGATACTTTATGTTTTCTGCATCTCTTTTATTGGTGTGTGTTCATTTAAGCTGCAACTAATGATTATCATTATGTCTATAAAATATCTTCACACAGTAAGAAGGCCCATTATAATTTCAACAAGAGTCAACTTCTTTAAATGTCTTACTTCGTCTAAAACTCAGATATTCAGATTCTATCATGTATGACAATGAAACGCTTTAATCATCATATTTGTGAAGCTAAAACCAGAAAATGCCACATGTTTAAAAAAATGACTAAAATATTATTTGATAATCAAAATTTGTCCATCAACTTATCAGCTAATCATTGCAGCTCTAGACTGAAGAAATTCAATTTTCTTCTGTTCATCTGCAAACGCAAATATCACATCTTGAACCTGAATTGTGGCAATTTACAAAATCATGACATTCCTGAACATTGACAGAAAGTGTTTCCTGCTCCCTTTGCTAGCATTATCAGTAAAAACAAATCAAAACTCCAAAGTCAAAGTAGTTTCTGAGGAGTTAGTTTGATCCTGTTGGAAATGTTGGGCAACGGCACAAAATACTACCAGTCAGGTCTACAAGTTGGGTCCAGGGGCATCTATCTTGCCCTACATTTAATAATCTCTACCTTCACCCTGGTGACTGAAGTTAAAAAACAGGTGAAGTGTTCATTAGAGCAAATCTTTCTGCTTATCATATTGTGGCCGATAAAGGACTAATAATTGAATAAATAATAATTGAAGTCACAACAGGGATTAATATAAGACAGGATTCTCCAAGGTGAGGCTGCTGCAAGCTGAAACCAAAGGCGAGAGACAGCTCTGTGCAATACAATAGTTTGAATTCATTTCATAAGCTGTCTGCAAACATCAAAGCAGCACATGAGGTAATGTGAAAAACTGCTTATCTCAAGTGGGAGTTTTTTTCTTCTCTTCGCAGGGCAACAAATATTAGTTCAAAAACAAACAGTTGCTCAAGACTCTCCATGGATCAACAAAAAAAAAAAGAAGAGTGCAGATGCTGCTCCATTGCAGTACTTTTTTTCTTTTTAACGTTTCCAATATATATTTTAGTGCTATTTTGCAAAGTAGTGAATTAAAACAATCCATGGCACTTCCTTGCTAACCCTTTTTTGGAGGTTATTTTATATTAATGTGTGTGTGTGTGTGTGTGTGTGTGTGTGTGTGTGTGTGTGTGTGTGCCAGGTGAAGCGTAGGCAACTGCCAGTGTCTAGAGAGAGAACCAGTCTGCCAGAACAGCCATACCTTTACACTACTTACCTACGCCTCATCACACTCACCCACACATGCACACAAGCACACAGGCACTGAGCTAGATGAAGAGATGAGATGGGGGGGGGGGGGGGGGGGGAGAAATCAACATATTTCTTCAGCTACTCAGTCTTCCCTTGTTTTCCTTCCCTTCAATGAACAAAAACAGAGGGATGGTACATGCTACAGTTAACTGTCTGACACACTGTCTGTAACTCTACTATTTTCAGTGTAATCCAGCTGCTGATGTTATTGGCGGTATATCATTTTGACACATCTGTAAGATTCAATAGTAAAAGTAATCCCTTCATTCATCAATGCCTTACGGTTTGATTATAATCATGTTTCTTGGACTCTTATTTAGATTATTGCATACTCTATTCTGAAATTCATTATGAGAATTACTGGAGCTAATTTGTTACCCGATAATTTAATCACATTAAATCAGACAAGTGGTATGATGAATATAACGGTTCTTTAAACCACAGGTCATTTAAACATCACTTAAAATAACAAGATAGAACATGACAAACTGTTCATCTCCTTGGTTCAAGGAGCTGATACGCTCACAAATGTTGTGTATTTTTAGCACATTTAAGCCCCGGTGGGACTGAAAGTCCTGCCACTCTGTCTCTGATTCCCACAGAGGGAAACAGGGACACATTTTCTTCTGGCTGCTGCCGATGATGAAGATGAGCAGAGCTGACACTTGGAGCAGCTATTTGACTTGTCAGGTGTGTTCCTTCCACATCAGGGCACTCGGAGTCACACACATTTACTGCTTAGTTGACCAGTCGTCACAAAAAGAGACAGAGTGCCCAGGAGATAGATTTCTGATGGTTGCATACAGACTGTGGGACTGATTGCCTGACAGCTCATGGACCCTTATTGGCTCAATCTGTCTCAAATGTTCGTTCGCCCTCAGCTTTACCCTATGAAGATCTGGAACAAAACATTTTATCTCTAATAAAGTTTATTGCAAGGTAAAAGACAACGTGTGGGTGTTCTCTCTTCTCTTAGGGACGGTTGATATACAAATTTGCGCCATTAGGATATGGAAAGCTGATATAGAAATATTAGTTCATTTACAACATATCAGAACTAAAATATTCGGCCAATTAATCAATTAGGTGATCAACTGAGAATCAATATGCAAGAATTCAGATCGATTACTATTCACTGAAATCATTTAATCAAGCAAAATCTATTCTGTATTATACTGTATTGTATTCTCCGTGTAATTCTTTGATAATGGCAGCTTCTCCAGTGTGAGGATTTGCTGCTTTTCTCTGGATCAAACTGAATGTCTGAGTTGTGGCTGGTTGGTTGGACAAGGTATTTGAATATGTTACAGCAGCAGGCTTCAACAACTTGTGATCACTTTCTTTTCTTTTTTTTTTTTTTTTTTACATTATATGGCTAATAATCATTATTTATTTTTTTAAAAGACACATTCATGATAATAAAAAATAACTGACAGTTGCAGCACTACTACAGGAATCTCTGTGTAGCTGCACACTGCAGCCTATAGGAATACTGAGTACAGGCTATGTAAAGTGTGTGTGTGTGTGTGTGTGTGTGTGTGGTGTTGGTGTTGCCTTGACTACCGGAGTGTGAAGGTATGGTGTCCAACAGCAATTCTGGTTATTATGGATGTAATAATACACTCACACTCACACATACACGGTGCCTCTGCGACAGTAATGCTTACAAAATGAAAACACCTGAGTCGTGACGGGGTTACAAAACAGCCTCAGCCTAAAAAAAAAAACGGTGTCGATATAAACAGGCTGTTGTAAAGATAAAAACCTGCGCCAGCCGCTGGTAACGTTCATCAAACGCCAAACACGGAAGGACGGACAGTCAGTCAGCTGTCGGTTTAAAAATACTCACGCTCTTCTTCCTCAGGTGCAGTCCGTGCTTCAGTAGCCCCGGTAGATCCCGGATTTTGTGCTTGAGCTGAGCCTGGTCCCGTGCGCTCCGGTTCCAACGCAAGCCCGCCAACAAGCCGTCCTCTGCGGGCTCCGAGTCCTCCATGGTTCCTCTCCTTCTCCCGTCTGTCCTCGAGCTGCCCCCGCCTGCCACTACTGTATCCTCACAAGGTGCACAGCCGCCCGTGCCCGTTCGCCATTTCCCCCCACCTGCATCTGCAACCTACCCGCGTGCAACGTTAACGACCTGTATTCCGCAGCACGCGACGCTGCTGCTCCACCCAATGGCTCGCGCGTCCTACTGTGTATTATCGGGTTGATGTGTATGTATGTGTGTGTGTGTGTGTGTGTGTGTGTGTGTGTGTGTGTGTGTGTAGGTGTGTGGGTCACAGGTGCATAGAAACGTTGCATCACTTCCACCTTTCATTCGTTGACCAGTCTGACAAAGGAAAAAGCTCGAGGTGCGTTTAAAACCGTCACATTTTCCCCATTAGCCTACTGGTGCATTTGAAACGTCCGCGTCATTGTAATGTTTATGTAGGAGTCATAAGTTCCAAGTTTTATGCGAAGAACAACAGAAGTCGTTGGGGGAGGTGGGGTGGGTATACGTCATCACATTACCTGGCTCAAATTTCCATAGGTAAACAAAGAGCAGCCACAGAGCCTATCTGGGTGTGGGTGTGGGTGAGTGGGATACATTCAGGAGGGGATTTGGCAGGTTTTTGAGTTGTATTTTTGTGCTGACAGTGTGTTAAGGCTTTGGAGACTGGAACTTTACATTCCAGTTTAACCTGAAGCAAAAGACAGGTGAGCTGAAACGTGAGAGGGTCTCAATCCTGCATGGCTCCGGCTGTGAGTTGTTGGAGATGAGACACAGACAGTAGTTTCCCCTATTATACATGTTCATGATACATTTCATAATGCTAATAGAGTACTTTAAAACTCTCTCCTCTTCCTTTCTTAGAGGCAGTATATTTACATAAAATGCTGGTGATAGTGTATGCCTTTCATATATTGGAATACTGGTAACTGAATACTTGATACTCAAGGTTATCAGTGTATTGTATAGGTCAGCAGAAAAGGAACAATACATTACAGTAACAGAATGGCAAACATATGTAGTGTATAATGTGGGTTGTCTTATATGGTAGAACAAAAAATGAATTTACATTTCATTTCAACTTAATGGACAATAATGTAGTCTGAATCAGAATCATTATGTAACTACATATCTGGTCTCATTTCTTTAACAACCAAAATGATTAACAAGGTAAAAAAAAACAAAGAAAACATCTGCACATAAATTGTTATAAGATTTATTAACTCTCAAGTATCAATATCCATGTTGGTTTCAAAAATCTAGTATCAGTGGGGCCCTAGTATTAACATTTTCATGTCACATAGCGATGTACAGTATTTGTTTTTATGAGAAGTAAATAAGTGTTTACTGAGAAGTAAATATCTGGCAGCTTTGACAAACACAGAGGGTCCCTTCACAACGCTTACTGCCTATTCTGTGGCTATTTCAAGAATCCAAAATATTCCTCTCACCATCTAAATACAAATGTGAAAATATAAAAGTATTTTTTAAATAATTTCCTAACCCAAACAAACAGTTATTGGCCTATGAACTTGCTCAAGTTGTACAACAGGAACCAACATTTAAAAAAGGTGCCTATATAAATGTGACTATTATTTTATGTTGTCATAAGTTGTCAAAATTATGTATTTGCTCAAAAGGTTTTGAGCACAAGAAGCTCTACACACATTCCCAGTGGTGTCTGCCATACACAGAACTTTCCTCCTGAGAATGAAAACACGATTGCTGTTATTAGTCTTTGCAGATGTTCTTAAAGAAACCAGAGTAACTGTAATCTTTGGGGTGAAGGAACATGTCACACAGTACAGCGCTGTGGCTCATTGACATGTTTTTAATACTTGTTGGACAACAACGGAGGTCTACAGCACAAAGGAATAAGATATACAGACTTTGCAAACATGCACAGGGCTTGTATGTATGATTTCATTGTTGGTTTGGCTCAGAACACGAGATTTGTTGACAATAAGAAAAACATTTTAAAATGTACTCTCCATATCCTGTGTTTGTGCAGCAGCCTACACAACTGCATTGGCTGCTAGAGCCTACATGTTTTATTCAGTATATGTTTTTGTTCTCTGCCTGCTTCTTTATTTGTACAGATTAGTTTTTAACCTATTCATTTATTAGAGTTTGTTGCCATTTACATGCAACATGTCATGTATTTGCTTTTTGTATCTTGTTATTGCTTTACATGTGCTGCGAAGAAGTCATGAGACAAGAAGAAATTTGGTATATGGCTTGAAAATGTGCAGGGTCTTCTGAGGAGGAGGGTGAAAATACATGAAATTTGATGAAAGAATTCAACTGAACATGATATGAAAGAGAATTAATTGAATTCAGTAGATCTAAGGGGGTCTGTGCTTGATATGCTAGATGACATAAAGCCGAGCAGAGTTCAACTCGAGTGCAGTGGCTTCAGTTGTATAACTCAGATGTCGAGTCTGGTTTTCTGATATGACTTGTAATATGGAATAATTGGACCCTTTCAGGGACTCAGATTATACCAACATTATCACTGTCAGAGATAACAGGCCAGCATACATGCTGCTTGGCAGCTGAATAACACATCACACACACATGTGAAAAAACATATTTATTTTAGTTTTGTTCTAAAGTTTGCTGTAACATTTAATTATTTCATGTATTAAACCCAAGTTGGGGGCTGAATCCAGACTCAAATGTGCGAAAGGAACAAAAACACAGAAATACAATCATGACTTATTTTTTCTCCTTTGGCAGTGTCACTTTTCCTGTAACAATACTGGACATAGACCATTTAACTATGTCTCTGATAACTTTGGGTGTAGCATTATACACAACAAAGTTGTTTTCCCTTGCATGACAGTACAAACTGATTTAATTGAGCATAGCACAATAAATAAATCATGTTTTTTTGTTTTTTACAGTTGTGCAGCCATTTCTAAACATAGATATCCTCAGTGGGCATGCTCCTGCATATGTCCAAATGCAAAAAAACTGTTATTTATAGGTTTAGTTTGCACTGGTGTACTTTTGTTTTTTTCTACTTTTCCATTGTGTGCTACATGGTTTGTATCTGTCTTGGTGTGTTGTCATTTACACATTAATACATCTAATAAAAAAATAGTAAGGCATGTCAGCAGCAACTGTTGTATTGTACATAAGTGAGCTTTCTAAATGTATTGTAACAGTAAGAACAGGTGTGGTAAAAGTAAAGAGAAAAGCTGTTGGTATTGGAGTTGTTGAGAGGTGTAGGCTCAAGATTAAATATTGTAAAGTATTGATTTCACTTTCAGGCATAATGCAGTTTAGCTGGCACTCAGATTGGAGTTTGTGCGTTGATGTTGCAAACAGGCTTGACACACTGCAGGGCTGGTGTATGAGCACTCTGTGGAGAGCTCGACATGCTGCATTTATAGAGAAACATGCATTTAAGAATTGCAAAGCAGCAGTGCACATCACAAGCACTGCTGCTTGTGATGTGCAAGACGTACAGGGAGGAGATCCAGACATTGTCCATGTGGTGTAGGAACAACAACCTGCACCTCAAGACAGTGACAAAAGAGATGACCTTCAACTTCAGAAAAAAAACCCACAATGGATTGAGCATCAACGGACAGTAAGTAAAAATGGTTGCCAGCTTCAAATTCCTGGGTGTACACATATGGGGGATGTGAGCTGGAGCCTGAACACCTCACACCTCATCAAGAAATCCCAACAGCGCCTCTTTTTCCTGAGGACCCTGAAACACAACAAACTCCCCAGTGACATTCTAAAGAACTTTTACTGCTGCACCATAGAAAGCACACTCACATATGGCTGCACTGTGTGGTACTCCAGCTGCACTGCAACGCAACAGCGAGTCTTGCAGCGGCTCATTAAGACAGCACAGTGGATTGTCAGCTCCCCTCTTCCAAACCTGAGAGAAATCCAGTCAAGCTGCCTTCACAAATGAGCCAAAAATATCATGAACAACCCCTCACACCCAGGTCCCTCTATGTTCACCACTCTCCTCTCAGGAAGGCTCAGGGTCTTGCATTCAAGAACAAACAGACTGCAAGACAGGTTTTTTCCAAGAGCTATTGACAAACTGCTGAACCTCTCCCAACACACACTCACTCACACCCACACACACCCTGGGACTAAGCACAATATATATGGCAATACTGTTGCACTCTAATATTTATAAATCTATATACTTATTTATCTTTAATATATACTTTTTTTTTTTTAAATATACATTTATTTCCATGTATGTTGCTGGGATGGGGAATGCTAAACAACTTTAAATTGTATCTTATTTGCAATGACAATATAGTATCTGTCTGTCTGTCTGTCTCTCTGTCTTTCTATCTATCTATCTATCTATCTATCTATCTATCTATCTATCTATCTATCTATCTATCTATCTATCTATCTATCTATAATGGAATGTTTTCAAATGTTTGTGTTTGTGATCTACTCTGCAAAAGAAAACAATCTCATTTCTGGCCTCATCGGTGCCATCATCTGCCAAAGTGCTACAGGAGGGCTAAACACAATTATGGAGAGCTTGAGGTCATAAATCCCTTTTCAGATCATTGTGTAGATAACTGCAATCTCAGTCTGAACTGTTTATCCGAGGAATACAACCAAACTGAAGATTTTGGTCACACACACCAGCACTGGACATGATCCTAGCAAACTGATGATGACAACGATAATCAGAAATCCTTCTCCACATAAGTCCAGAAGCTACTTTACAAAAGACTTCAGTGAGGAGTTAGCATGCAGCACATCAATAGCTCTACACTAAGTCTGAAAAAAGCAACAAATGTTTTTAGACTCACAGCACCAGCAGTTGCCTTAAAAGTAAAAGAAAGAAATAAGGAAAACACACAGTTTGCTGAATTGCTGAAGAGGCAAAAGAAGAGAAGCGGTCTATGGGCTTTCTTGTGCCGAGTCTGGAGGATGATGAAATATGCTGCTCTGCAGTCCCCAGGGACCTCCGAGACCAGCCGCTGATACACACGCGCTCAGAGTCACATATGCACACACAGCAAAATCAAATTAACCTGATAGTACAGCATTTGAATGAATGAGCCATGTGCATAGTAGTGCACACAGTACTGTACAGTACAGCAGGTTTACATGATGATGCATAGGGAGAAGAATTGATTATTGGGGTAGGGGAAAGTGGAGAAAAGAGGGCATGGAGAAAGAGATAGTAAACCAATTACCAAAGGACTGGAGGAAGCCTTTCATCCCAAAACTGTCACCACACGCACAAATATACACAGTTCTATCTGTCTTTGTGGCCCTCTCCTGCATACAAATACAGTATACACGCACACATGGTCAGACATCTCTCTTTATCACTCACTCACACACATATTCAGAGCTCTCTTCAAACAAATGCTCTCTTGATTAAATATTGAAGAGTGCCTGTGGCGAACTGAGTGGAGATACAATTCCTCTCGTCTCTTATGGAACTCTCCATCCATGGAAGAAGAAGAAGAAGAAGGAGCGCCAGAGGAAGGGAAAGAGGGGAGAAGAGGCAAAAGCAGAGTGGCTTGAGAAAAAGGCACAAAGGGATGGGGAAGAGAAGGAGGAGTGGAGAGTGTGCAGGATAAGAGGAGGGATGGGAAAGGAGAGACACCAGCAGGGCAGTGAGGAAAAAGGCAGGAGGATGGAGCAGAATCAAAAGGAAACTGAGGAGAGGACTGCCATATTAAAGTGAACTTGAAGCTATAACTAAACACAGTATGACAGATAAGGTCATGTATAAAAGAACAGAAGCAAGAAGGAAGCAAAGGCTCGCACCATGAGAGTGCTGATACTGTTCTGTGCACTTGACGGCAACTGACCTGCCCCATGCATAACAGACTAAGTTTAAGAAGTACTTTCTTTAGCCACACTACACGTATTGGTCAGTCCACCACTTTGATATATATGACTTTCAGTCCACAGACTGATATATCACCTATTACTGATATAACACCTATTAGATTGCCATGAAAGTTTGTACAGACATTCAAGGTCCCCAGATGATGAAACCTGCCCACTTTGGTCATCCCCTGAATTGCCATGTAGCGCTATCATCAGGTTGATAATTTTGATTTAGAATGAAATAGCTCAACAATTCTTCTCAGCTTTTACATTGTGGACATCATATGAGTTTTACTGTATAACTCTACAACCTTTGCTTCCGAACATAGATTATTGAACATCTTAACAGACATCAAGGTGGTTCGCTGAGTTGATTAAAAGGCTATTGTATGACTGTTTTACTCGAGCAAAGCACTAAACAGTCATTTTCCCTCAGCGTGTCAATGAGGTCGAAACTCAATCATCATAGTTACTGCAAGATTGCCATCTAGTAGCAGCCCAGATGAACTGCAGTCTGAACTGCATTTCAATGTCACAGGCTTTATTCCAACCTCTTCAGCAATCACATTGATCAGTGCAGTCGCTTTGAATACTCTGATGATTTTTAAAGCATGTGACTAGGAGCCCGAGGTTTGAACAAATCAGGGATTTTAAGATCAGATGCTGTAGTTCCTTGTGGAAAGAGAGAGGAAAGAGAGTAGAGAGCTTAGAGAGATGACAGTGCTCACATACTGCACTCTGTCTTTCATATTGTCTTTTGTAAGAAAAGGTATCTTAGACTAGATACAGCATTGAGCACAGGATTTTATTCATTTATTCATTTATTTATTTGTTTATTTATTTTAAAAATGACTGTTACAATTCTGTGGGAACCCTCAATCCTCCAACTTTCTCCACTTTCAATCACAGAGGTATGTGCAACTGTTAACGACTCCATGTTTCCAATGATTGCAAAACTAATCTTCATTTGTTTTAATATCTGGAAAAAGTGTTCACTCATATGAATGATAAAAAGAGGCATCCACTCATATCTAGTTTTTACTTGTACTTGTACTGTAAGAGTTCAATTTAAATTTCAGATATACTTACACTGCAGGTTTATTGCATTCTTACAATATTACAAATATGTTTGCTACAGGAGAAATGAGACAGACAATATAATGACAGATACTGTGAGATGGTTGTCAATAGCCAGAGATTTTTTACCATATTGTCTACAGTATATAATCTTTTATCCCTGGTTGTATTAGGTCACAGAAAGCAATGCCGAAAATCAATGAGAGGGAAAGTTTTATGGCAAAATTGGAATTTCTGTTATATGTATATATATATATATATATATATATTTGCATCACAGTGGTGAAATACTTTGAATAGTCACTGTCTTAGTCTTAGCCAAAAACAGACATTCCCATTTCATTGTTTCTATAAATGGCTCTCACGTTTGACTACAGTGTTTCGGGGATTTTTTTTATTTTCTATTTTTGGCATCTTAGTATTACATTTGTACGTTTTTGACATGATGACTACACTAACATGTCACACTGTATACAGGGTGTTCAGTTAGGCAGTAGATCAAGTAGGCCATTCATTTGTACGGCTAGTGACTGTGGGGAACACATTTCTTTCTCAAATAGTGAACACTCATTCTTGTTATTGCAGCCATATCTTCCCCATTTTTTCACGGAGTTTCCTCTAATGTGTGAAACAGCATCACTCTGGGTTATAATGACTGTGTCAGTGCATGTAATCAGACATGATATAGCAACCTGACCACCTTTGATTAAAATATTTAAATATTAAATAGGCAGAAGTAGTCACTGCAATGACAGTGAGACATGGTGAATGAAAGTTGCTGGAAAATAAATTGTGAATTGATCCATGAAGTCAGTCATACTCTGTCCTCCCAGCAATAGAAACATGTCATGCTTGATTTAAATGAAACAACCAGGAGAGTGTGTTGTTAATGATGACAGACTGGTTAGCTAGTTGTGTGGTTTTGGAACAAGTCTGTGCAGAAGGTCTGGTTACCTGTAAGATGTTTCTTTCTTTGCGCTATATAACATGATGAGTGATGAGCTTTGTAGGATTGTTCTTGTATGTCATGTAAACATACATTTCATACTCAAAAGAGTGTGTATCTGATACATTAACTTATACTTTCTCATATGAATACAATTTTATATCTGTGAATGTTGAATGTTCAACTGTTTTAAAGCATAATCTTTGTAGTACTCTGTGTGTCTACTAAGCAAACACTTAGGGGGAAAAAGTGTAAATCATGTGTAATATGTGCATTGTTGTTTTTTGATGTGAACATTAATCTTTTACAGTAGAACAATATTATACATTTATAGTTACAGACTTTGTTGATAAATGATTTTGGATATCGTCATGATATGACATAAGTGTTGTCTTTTTCTGGTTTTAAAAGCTGCACTACAGTAAAGTTAACTTATCAATCAATCAATCAATCAATCAATCAATCAATCAAGGCAAGGCAAGGCAAGGCAGTTTTATTTATATAGCGCATTTCATACACAATGGCAATTCAATGTGCTTTACATAAAACAGAAAAACATGTAAAAACATACAATTAACCCCCACCCCCACTCCCCCATAATAAAAACAAAGTACAGAAAAATAGAAAGACATAAATAAAATGATTGCAGCATAAAATAATAAATTAGCTTTAAAATCATTAAAAGGACAGAGTGCAAATGAAAGAAATTAGCTTTAAAATCATTAAAAGGACATAGAGTGCAAAAGAAAGATTAAAGTGTAAAATGCTTTAAAAGAGCTCAATCATAAGCACAGGAGAAGAGAAATGTTTTTAACCTGGATTTAAAAGTGTTCACAGTTGGGGCTGATTTCAGTTCTGCTGGTAGTTTGTTCCAGTTGTGTGCAGCATAACAGCTAAAAGCTGCTTCACCATGTTTAGTTTGAACTCTGGGCTCAACTATCTGACCAGAGTCAGTAGATCTAAGAGCTCTACTGGGTTTATATTCTACTAACATGTCATTTATGTATTCTGGACCTAAACCATTCAGTGATTTGTAGACCAGTAGCAGAACTTTAAAATCTATTCTATAGCTGACTGGGAGCCAGTGTAAAGACTTTAGAACTGGAGTAATGTGCTCTGATCTCTTTGTTCTGGTTAAAACTGGAGCTGCAGCGTTCTGAATGAGCTGCAGCTGTTTAATGCTTTTTTGTGGGAGTCCAGTCAGAAGACCGTTACAGTAGTCGAGTCTACTTGAGATGAAAGCATGAATCAACTTCTCCTGGTCTGTTTGAGACATAAAACCCTTCACTCTGGATATGTTCTTAAGCTGATCAATCTTTATTTGTATAGCGCCAAATCACAACAAAGTTATCTCAAGGCACTTTACACATAGAGCAGGTTCTAAACCAAACTCTTCAAGTTTTAACTTTAAAGAGACCCAACATTCCCACATGAGCAACAGTGGCAAGAAAAAAGTTTTCTCCTTATTTGACTTCTTTTGTTTAACAGATGAGTAGTCCCTTTTTCATATCATTCATAGAACGACTAATACAGTAAAAATAATTTCCCCAAATTAGTTTCGTTTGATAACGAAAGAATAAAATGAGGATCTGACTACTAACAGAAAAGGGCCCTCAATCAGTTTTGTTGGGCTCTACAGAATTACAACAAAAGGCTTGACCCACTCTCTTGATGTTGATAATTATAGTCACTGTCAGAAACCTAGTACAGTATGTCCAAAACAGAATATGTAGTTACAAGGTTTCCACCTTATAGCAGCGTTAATCAATCATAATGAAATAAAAGTTGTTTGGGGTACATGAGCTTCAGTGCCCAGGGGCACCTGGGTGTACCAATGCAGCCATGCTTTTTTGGTCATAAGAGAAGTCTTTAAAGAAACAAAAACAAAACTTGTAGAGCAAGAGGAAGCTTGCAGAGAGGTCAGGGCACGGACTGACTCAAAAATGCAGAATCATGTTTTTGAGAGTGTGACTGGTATGAACGTTTTGCTACAATGAACCTGAATGAGGTTGAAACAGTTCGTTGACTTATGAGTAATACTGTTGCAACATAATCTTTTATACCAGTTGTAAAATCAGTCATTGTATTGAGAAGACATATGCAGATGCTGCCTCTGCAGTTCTACTGTAGAAAGACAGCAGAAATTTAAAAAAGGGGGGAAATTGAGCAAGGGACTACGGAGGCGTATTGCTGCCACGCCAGAAAAAGAAACAAGCATCAGCATCACATTTGCTTTTTGCTTTTTCTGGTGTGGTAGCAATACATAAATAAGTAAATGTGTTGTATTGCTAATTATATGGTATTGATTATATTCATTAAACCATAAAAAGTTTAGAAATAATTGCCTGCTACAGCTTATTTAAATGTCATAACACTTTCTCCACCACTGTTTTCTATTGTAAAGGAGAGAGTGAAGACCTTCAGATTAAATCATTTTAGTTCAGCCCAGTCCTGCATTGGATGAACATGATTTTTTTGTCATTGCTTTGACACAGGACTACATGGTTTATACTATTATATCATTATAATTCATATCAGTGACATAGGCCTGTGCCAGCAGGTGTACTTCAATCTCACACTTCTTATTTCAACTAAATGGTTGAGATTGTATTGTGAAATGCTTTTTTCAAAGTCATGAATCAAACTCATCTTTTGTACTGCTTTTTTTTACTATAACTATGCTTTATTACTCTCAAATAACCATCACATTTAGTGTGAATCATCATTTCATAAAAACAGGGGTTATAGGGAGGTGATATGGATCTTATGGACAAAAGTTAGATTCTTTGTTTTCTTAGAGCATCCACACTCAGAGACATATGGATGGCCACTTATAAATGTCAGGGTCTGTCATGTGTCTGTTTCCCGTTTTATTTTGACACCCTAGTCTCTGTGCTCACTTCCTGTTCCCCGTGTGATTACCTGTCCCCGCCCTTATGTGTTTCACCTGTGTCTCGTTATCCCTTCCCTCCTGTGTGTATATAACCAGTGCTCCCCTGTGTGTCAGTGCCAGATCGTCTTGTCAGTTTTCTGTAAGAGTTCCAGCGTTATTCCTAGTTTTGATTCCCAGTGTTATCGACCCGTTTTGCCTTTTGGATTTCGAGTTTCTGCCTGGTGATTTTGTACTTCTGCCCTGTGATATTGGACTTCCTGGTTACTGACTCTTGGACTGAATAAACTACTTGAGAACTGATTCTGCCTGCCTGCATTTGTGTCCGCCAGTCTCTGTGTTCTGATAATAAAATGCAAAGCAACAAAGTACAGAAGTTCAGTGCAAAATCACACACACACACACACACACACACACACACACACACACACACACACGTACAGTTACATCCTAGACGTATTGCTTTGCGTGTTAGTTAGATATTAGAAAAGCAGACATTGTCTTTTATGGCTATAGTAAATTCATTTCCAACAGTACAGAGGGAGTTGTCAGTGGTTAGTGGAGTGAATATACTGTACTGTGGATTTTTATTAATGATAAATTAATCTAAACTCAAAATTGAGAGTCAAAACTACTACTTCCAATTCACCAAACTTTCCTCACACATAAATTAAATCCATGAATACATCTCAATGGTTTTGGAATTCAGAATTGGAATAGAGTCAAAATTGTGCATGTCCACTATCAAATATTACACTTCAAATAATAAATATTAAATAATAATTCAATTCAAAGTGTGTTTTTAGCTCTTTTGGAGGGGAATAGATTGCAAGCCATATCAGCATGATCTGTCTTTGTAATAATATATTAAACATAAAATGGATAAGATAAAGTGCTTCAAATGCATTAAAACATGTCAAGGGAATCTATCTATCTATCTATGTATCTATCTATCTATCTATCTATCTATGTATCTATCTATCTATGTATCTACCTATCTATCTATCTATCTATCTATCTATCTATCTATCTGCCCTATTGCACAATTATTTAAATCTATTGGCCTGCAGAGCTATGTTTTGGGTGTTAAGGAGGCAGACAGCTTCACGATGGCATTACTGCCAAGTAAACATGATTGTTTGGAATTTTCTTACTGAGCTCACTTAAACAAAAACAGAAAATGACAGAAAATAAAACATCGGCAAAGAAAAAAGTCCAAGAACGGCACTTCCCAATAACCTCAAACCTCAAACACTGCCACAACCACTGATCACTGACCACTGAAACTACTAAAACGGGATATTAATCCGTTGTTACAACATCCCCAAGAGATCGGATCCAACTGGTACGCAGATTGCTGTTTTTTTCTGACCCATTTTGGGAGTTCTGCAGGTTGAGTAATCCACACTGACAGAGAGAAACTTACACATCTTAAATAGAAGCAGAGGGGAACTGAAAAAAAGTCATATATTTTGACAGAGCATGTGGAGTGAAGTGTTAATGCACACATAATGTACAGCGTGGTGAGGTGAGTTAACTTTGAGGGTTTAAGGAAAAAGGAAACAGTGTATTGAGGGAAGTTATAGCGATGATGATATGCTTCCCTCTCATTCTCTTTTAGGTGAATACAAGAAAACAATGTGTGTGAGTTACTGACATATAAAACATGTGAAGTACAAAACTCATATCCAGGTTATAAGCGTAATATCCCAGTTGTAAAATGATCATCTGTACAATATTCTGGATAGTAAGAGGACTCCACCTTGATCTCCATAGGCCACCATTACACACATAACAAGACAAAAAGTCTAGGACCACAAACACCATGTTCACAAATTGAAGAGAAAGGAGACAGCAAATGTTGACACACTGTACCTCCACTGACTTCATTGCCGTAAAGGAACTATTGTGAATGCTAAACTAGACTATGTCACTTCAATAAAGGTTGGCCCTATGATAGAGAACATAGACAGGGTTTTAGTGGGAATGAAAACACATTTGAGGATACACTTCTAGTGTCATAGCAGAGTGAGTGTTCCAGGAAAGGGTGAAGAGATAACATTCTGCTTGAGATACACACAGGAAGCAGATTGTGCCTAATCAGTGAGTGCATGGTGGTAAATGGTACGGTGATATTATGTTTAGTTATGTATTCAATCTTATCCAAACCAGCTAAAAAATTATACCTTGCATTGCATCAACTGGGAATATGTGTAAGGAGTACCAAATAGTAATACAGTACTCTTATTCATGATTAACCTCTTAACGCACGCTGTTCCGTCTACGGGACGGGACGGATGTTAAGAGGTAGTGACACGTTCTTCTGAATGTTTTAAACACCAACCCTTAAACATATATATTCATGCCGTACATTGTTAGAAAGCTTAGATTGCCCTGATTCATTCAAGACCAGTCGCGACTTATATGATTGCTCACAGCCGTAATAGTATTAGCGATTAGCTCGGCTAGCCCCTCAGCTAAGTGAGAAAAGCTATAATGCTACATACCTTCAAAGTCTTCCCTTTATCCACAACGACCATCTTATGACTCAGGACTTTCTGTACAGCTCGCCAAGTATCCATTCTTGTGAAATATGAAATCCGTTTCCATAAAACCAAAATACTTTCCTCAATATGTTCATGTATTTAGTCCAACACGTAACGTAATAACACAAATAACAAACCATATACGGTCCGTACGTCATTTCCTGACCTGCGCGTCCATCTCAGAGTACACGTGACTAGATGTTTACGACCGTGAGCCTCTTCTGCTTCTGACGACACCACACACAAGCCAATCGGTGTTTAGGATTAGGCAGTACATGTCTCCAAAGCCAATGAGGACATGTGACCGACAACAATGAGGACATGGCTTTGATTGACTGCTGTTCTAGCCTATGGAAATATTCGGTGAAATGAAGTTGATAACCTTTTAGCCAATAGTCAGAGGTTTCCAACGGCGTATGACACTAAACTATCGTTTGGCTGTCCATAAACAAACTCCAAGCGTAACCGGCGTGCGCCCGGTGCGTAAAAGAGTTGAACCATATATCATTACGCACACGGCATTTTGGTACACGGTTGGTTCTTCTTCGACTTGACATATGACTTATAGCAAAATAAACAGATAGATAGATAGATAGATAGATAGATAGATAGATAGATAGATAGATAGATAGATATGGCCAAACAAAAAAAATATGGTTATATGTAATAATAATAATAATAATAATAATAATATGGCGTCAGCTTTCATTAGAGACCAAGATTTTGATTGTAGGCAAAGGGGTTGTGAAGTTATAGGTGTTTGATTGTGGTTATACAGCTTTGGTAACCAAGTGTCCATTTGGAGTCTCCAAAAAGGACCTGAGGAAAACGCATGGACATACCTGTTGAAAAATAACTCTGAAAAATTAATCTTTCGGTCTTTTGACTCCAAATTTGGACTGCATGAAGCCAAGACCTGTGGCTGTGGCCTCATTGTGTCTATATCCTGCTGAGAGGTCCCTGAATGTCTGTACACATGTCATTGTAAAGGCAAACCTATGGGTGAGTAAACAACCCCATCATTGTAACCTCTGTCACTCTTTGTCAGTAAGTCACAGAATCACACAGACACTTTTACAAGAATCCTGAGAGTGTTTCCTTTCCAATGATACCAGACACATCTCTGAGTCTCAAACTATGTGGGATCTGTGCTGCTCACAACTTGGGCATGTCGTTTAGGCTAACAACATAAAAAACAGGGGCGTATGTTAAGTGGTTAAAGCAGTAGTTGAGAAAAAATATAACAATGAGCAAGAGTACAGTATTGCATGTAAAAATAAATCTGGCTGTTTATTTATCTGTAGTGCAAATACATGAAGTGTATAAATGATGAAGCATTTATAGTATAGTGAGAGAATTTCAGTGGATTAGAGCTGAGCCTAGTGGTGCAACCAAAATGTACTTTGAGGAAGGTGTAACATAGGGGGCCATGTTTTAGGGTACTTTTTGAGAAGGCCGAATTATTATCACAACTATTTGAAAAACGTTGAACATGTCACAAAAGTGCATTTCAAAGTTTTTTCTTTTTTTTCTTTTAAGTTTCCAATGAAACCAATCTGTTGCTTCCACAGAAATGACTAAGTCCTGATAACTCTGTAATCTTGAGCTGTGATGCATCACAAATTGACCTTTAGTTGGTGAATGCATGAGCACAGCCCCAGTCTACCAAGCCAAATATCCATTTCAGTTGACTTACATTGACAAACTTGACAGGTGACACTTTCTTTAGGAACTATAACACACTATCGTGAGACAATATTTATTTATTTTACTATTACAAGTCATTAGAATATGAGTGGATTTTGCCTTTAATTTTTTATCTGAAAATAACTTTTTATAAATGTATTGAATTATGGTTAATGTGAACACTGTATATGCATGTGTGCATATGTGGCTTTATTCCTGTTACAGTTATTAGAGTAATTACTTATGTATCACTTTATACTTTAACTTTGATAAGAAAGACAACCATAAAAGCAGTTATTAATGAAGCCCTTGCTCTCATTGGTCCATATCATCCTATCCTCATCAAAATCATCAGCAGCAGTTGGTGATGCAAACTGGATGCAAAACCTGAAGGTGACTTTTTTAGGAAATCCCCCCCTCTCTGCAGAATATAAAAGGAGGCTGATCGCAAAGACAAGGCTCCCAATGGCCTTGACAGCCCTCATCATCAGTGGAAACTCAGCAAGTGTTTACTGCAGTGCAACATGCCCCCTGCTCTCAGTAAGTGATCTGTGGTGCACATGTATCCTATGTGTCTTCCTCTTTCTTTCATTTATTGCTCTTCTCAATGATCCATACTGGCTTTTTGCACTAATACTTGAAGCTCTGCTGGTGTCTGGAGCACCAGTTAGAGACGCTCTCACTAAGAGTCCGGCAGGTGATTCCTCAGGCAAGGGGGTTTGGGGCCTGTTTCGTGCTATCACCAAACACCATGAGAAGGACATAAGCACTTAATCACTTCAAACAACTAAACATAACTTAATGACTTAACATTTGGTGTTTTGTATTTATGCAATATGTTGGCCTGGGTGTGTTACATGCTCATTTTACTTTATGGTCACATTGCATCACTATGTCACTCCTGCCCCAGAGATGAATCAACCAGGAGGACCAACCCTGTCACTTTCCACAGAAAGATTACAGCACACTGCATCCTGTGCAAGCTCCATTACTTCCTTATACAACACCAAAACAGCATGAAACAGCATTTCTCAGAACAGGTTCAGAAAGATTGTTCTTAAACAAAGTAACAGCTACGTTGAATCAGAATAATTAGATCATTTGTTCAAGTGTTTTCAAATAAAATTGGTCCTTAGCCTTTTTTGACCTACTGCATATGGTCCAAAAAGGGTTAGGGTTGGGGAAAAAATGATGCATTTATTTAGCCCATGAGACAGATCTTTCTTGTATCATGTGCAATATACATATGCAAAAGTGTGCAACCAAACCAATATATTGCTTCAACACAAGAAAGTCAGTCATGATAATTTTGTAACCTTTGGCTATGGTTCACCACAACGTAAACGTGATGTTTTTATTTAGGGAATGCAAGAAAGTCACTTTTCAGAGTTCACTCCATGTTTACTTTAAACCAAACTTAACAGAACTGGACTTCTTACATGTGTCTGCTCACACACAAAGGTTTTCTGAATGATTTACTGTGTGAAACACATGTTGTGTATCTATTTGTACTAGATACACAACATGATTCTAATTAGAAACAGCTTGCTAATTACATGGAGGTTCTAAAACATTATGTTGTGTTCCTGTTGTGTACCTCATTTTTTTGGCCATGATTAAGGGTTTAATTTGAGATGCTTTCTTTTGGTTGCAACGCAAATTATTATTTTTTATTTCATGCAACACAAACAAGAACCTAATGGAGATATTGAAATAGACACAGATTAGACAACCCCAGTCTACCAAGAGGGCCAAATTTCAACTTTAGTTGCCTTTACAAGATTCAGCAGCACAAACATCCCCATGTTTTCTTTAGCTCATCACTTTATGCACACATATTGAATAACTCTCACTCCACCCTGACCCTGACATCCTGTGAAGACTAAGACACTAATGTCTCAGTAGTTCCTCTTTTAGATACCAAGATACAACAAAATTTGTTTTGACAATAGTGTGTAGAATAGTGACATTCACTTGGGCACAATATACAGAGTTGAGTTACTTAGATACTAAAGAATGTTAAAACTAAAGAAAAGTCAATTTCTGGAAATGTGAAATTAGATGTCAGTCTAACTTTAAGTTAAAGGGGAAATCTGGACATTTACTATTGAATTTCCATAAAGTTGGGGGACATGCAAGAAATATATTTTCAACTCCAAGCAGCTGAAGCTGATATATCTGGACTTTTAGTCCATAATATGAGTCAAACTCTAAATATACGAAACTTCCCATAATCAACTTGATAGTGTGGTTTGTTGGACCCTGTTGCCGGATAATCAAATAAAAAAATTGCCGGTTTACAAATTCCCCTCCTCTGTAAAACAGCCCATTAAAAATATAGTCATTTCTTCAAACTTGACAAGGTTTCTCCAGAACCACAGAGCACATTATTACAACAACAGTAGTATAGGACACTCCCTTGGATGAAAAAAAATGTACTTTGATATTTAAAATGTGGAGCAATTCTTTAACAGAAATTACAAATTAGTGCTTTGGTTCCCCTACTTAATTTTATATATGAGAGAAAATGCTCTCATCCATTATGCATGGAATAGCATTTAAATAAAAAAACAATACTTGACATTTATGTTGACAACTGAAAAGTCTAGTAGTTATAAATATGGGCAAGTAATGTGCAACTGATGCACTTAGGTTTATTTTTAGAGAACATTTTTAATCGGAACAACTCAAAGGAAAATTTAAAATTGAGTTAAACTGTCAATCTTTTCATTAAAATGACTTTTCTCAAGTTTTTGATATTTAAACGGGGCCAAGTATGAGGACCTTTTTGGCCAGTGCCAGAACAAGGGATTATGGGCGCAGTGCACCCCTATCGAGGTGGGCTGCAGAGGCTTTGCTGGTTAGTCTTTCTACAGGGATCACAAACTCCTTGGTATCACAGGACTACATAGAAAAAAAGCCATCAAAAATGTAGTGTTTTTCTACCACCCAGCCTGAGTGAGACTGCATGATTGTTGAAAGTGGCAAAACACTCTATGACTCCAGGTTACATCACTGATACAGAAAGATGTATCAAAAATAACTAGTGCAGATCAAAATATTATTACAGCCTTTAAATACATTTAAAGGCTGTAATAATAATCCTAATAATAATGATAATTATAATAATAAGTAAAACATATATGAAAAACTATATACAATAGATTAAAAATACAAAACAAAACAAATAAATAAGATACATTAATTATACTATGCCTCTTAATAATAATAAAAAAAATCACATACAATAAAATAGAATACTATTTTACAACATGAATGCAATGAAATAAGTGAATAAAAGTAAATTATGTTTATAAATATTTTATAAAATGTTTCATAGAAATATGCAAATCATTTTCAAATCATTTTCAAATGGATTTTCCCTTTAATTATCATAGGGATTTTTTTCTGAACTGTCTGTAATGCACGTGGATATATATATATTATTATTATATATTATTATGATTAGCTATATATACACACATGATGATGATCAGTTTGGAGACACACTTATTGTTTCAGCTGATTTGTTACGCTGCAGCTAGCTGTGACATACAACATACAACCAGCTACGTGTTGCTCTCAGCTGCAGATTACTGCAAAATCTTTTGTGGGTAGGCCCATAAAACGGTGCAGATAGCGGCTGCAAATACTACTGTCCAATTCACGGTGCTGTAACATTCAACATGCTCAGGGAAAGACTCTGGTGAAACAGTGCCTGGCGCGCTGGCTGTGTGAATCCTGAGTCCGAGTTTTCTCTGACTTATTTAGTATTTAACCACTTAACGCACGCTGTTCCGTCTACGGAACGGGACGGATGTTAGGAGGTAGCCACAAGTTCTTCTGGATGTTTTAAACACCAACCCTTAAACATATATATTCATGCCGTACATCGTTGGAAAGCCTAGATTGTCCTGATTCATTCAAGACCACTCACGACTTATATGGTTGCTCACAGCCGTAATAGTATTAGCGATTAGCTCGGCTAGCCCCTGAGCTAAGTAAGAAAAGCTATAATGCCTACATACCTTCAAAGTCTTCCCTTTATCCACAACGATCATCTTATGACACAGGACTTTCTGTACAGCTCGCCAAGTATCCATTCTTGTGAAATATGAAATCCGTTTCCATAAAACCGGAATACTTTCCTCAATATGTCAACATGTATTTAGTCCAACACGTAACGTAATAACACAAATAACAAACCATACACGGTCCGTTTACGTAATTTCCTGACCTGCACGTCCGTCTCAGAGTACATGCAGAGACATTATATGTGACTAGATGTTTACGACCGTGAGCCTCTTCTGCTTCTGACGACACCACACACAAGCCAATCGGTGTTTAGGATTAGGCAGTACATGTCTCCAAAGCCAATGAGGACATGTGACCGACGACAATGACGACATGGCTTTGATTGACAGCTGTTCCAGCCTATGGAAATATTCAGTGAAATGAAGTTGATAACCTTTTAGCCAATGTGGGATCTGTGCTGCTCACAACTTGGGCATGTCGTTTAGGCTAACAGCATAAAAAACAGGGGCGTGTGTTAAGTGGTTAGTGGTCTCTCCTCAGACCACCGTGGATCAACGAGTTAAAAGCCCTTTCGTTTCTGCTCTGCTCACGTTTAGGACCTCTACAGTGCATGCTAGTATATAGTTTATTGTAAAATGGGTTTTAAAATTGTAACATATACAGTATATGTTGTAACATATATATATATATATATATATATATATATATATATATATATATATATATATATATATATATACATATACATATATATATATATATATATATATTACAATTTTACACACACACACACACACACACACACACATACACACACCATCATTCATTTCTATAGTGTTGACCCATGAAAAGATATAATAAAATATTTGCAAAAAAGTGAGGGGTGTACTCACTTTTGTGAGATACTGTAATTCCTTGGGCTATTGGGAAATCCCTCCGGTCTATATAAATACAAGTCCATCTTAAAGACAAGGCAACTCCTTCTGGCCTTGACAGCCCTCATCATCTGTGGAAACTCAGCAAGTGTTTACCAGCAGCGCAACATGCCCCCTACACTCAGTAAGTGATCTGCACTTTGTGGTACACATGTTTCCTATGTCTCTTCCTCTTTTTTTTCATTCATATTTTGCTCTTCCCCTCGGCACAGATTCGTACTGGCTTTCTGCACTAATACTTGCAGCTCTGCTGCTGTCTGCTTCCGGAGCGCCAGTCACAGACGCTTTCACTGAGAGTCCGACAGATGATCCCTCAGGTGAGGGGGAGATGCCCTCTGACCTGCTCAGCGACTCACCGCGTTGGGGCCCGTTTCTTGCTATCACCAAACACCATAAAAAGGAGGTAAGCACTTAATCAGAAAGCTTTATTAGCCATGTATGTTTACTTATATTTGGGATTTGGCTCCGATTTCTAATGGTTCTAGACGTACTTACACAACAACAATGTTCAGAAAGACTTTGACTAAACTGATATTTTTAGAGTTGCTTATCAAGTTTTACTTAGTCACATTTATAATTTTCATATTCTGAGCAATGCAAATTGCATTTCTGACTTCCCATTTCTCTTCTATGGTGCCCTCCTCTCTCAGTTTGAAGATGAATTCAAAGATGATGTGAAATATCATTTTCTGGAGAACTACAAAATCTCATCAGCCACTGCAAGCTGCCCCATGTCCAACTTCAGCAAGGTATGTGTCTTACTTTGTGATCCTGCTACACTGACCAAAGAGACGAGATTCGTGTGATTATTGACTGCTGGTTTCCTCTCCTCTCTTTGCAGGAGGCTTGTCTTCTCAGGTTGGTCCATGGCCTTCAGACATATGAGGTTCTTTTAAGGCATGTGCTGAAGGAGTATCCCAGCTGGTTGATCCTCTCAGGGTTCAAATATCGCAGCGACTCCATGATCAGTCTGATAAAAGAAAAGGTGGGTTACAGATGCTGCATCTCTCTGACTGAACACTTCAAAAAACTACACATAACCTAATGACTTAACATTTGGTGTTTTGTAGCTGCATTTATGCAATGTGGTGGCCTGTGTGTGTCACACCACCTCAGAACATCCATGAATTTGTCTTTAAGTAACTGCTTTTGATCTGGGTCACGTTTTCATAATCTTTGGAGGAAATATTGTACTATAAAATTGTACTTAAGTAAATTCACTAGGTTTTGTATTTTGCATAAGTATGGACTATTTTGTTTTTTGATAATGTCATATTGTAAAGGTTTAGGTTTTTTATCATGATATAGCACTTTATGGTCACATTACATCACTATGTCACTCATAGTCACTATGTCACCCACAGATGAGGCACCCTGAACGGGTCTCAGCGCTGAGCAGCAACCAGGAGGAGAGGCTGATGACGGAGGTGGACAATCCTAACACCTTCCACAGAAAGATGACAGCACACAGCATTCTGCGTCAGTTCCACTTCTTCTTGGTCGACAGTCTGGTGTCATTGAGAAAAAAAGAGCTGCTCAAAGGAAGCCTGTCTTGAAAAGAAAAAAGTATTGAAATGAGAAATGAAGCAATACCTCAAGGAATCTTCACACAGCATAGACTAATGAAATTCAATGATGAACGTGCAGCTACAGCACAGAAGGTCTTTTCTGTGTGAAAGACTTAATGGTCAGATCATTATCATTATTAATTTATATATTTATATGCTATATTTATTGGTCAAAGGAAAATAAATTATTTTGGGTTAATTGCACTGAAAACATAAAGAAACTATTTTTTTTTAAATTATTTTCATTCATTTCATATCATGTATAAAATGCATGCTACAACTGGAATAAAATTAATTTTTTTAAAAAATGTTTCATCATTTCAAAACTTATATTTCAACTTGTGACACATATTTGAATGGCAAATGCAGAGTCTCTTTATGTGTCTGGGGGCTGGAAAAGAAGATTTTTTTAAAAACAAGCTATATTATATGAGGATGTCAATCAGCATGTCAGAAATATGCGAAGAATTTCCCAGTTTTACATAAACCAGTCTCATTACCATACAGTCTAGGCTGTATACATGTGGAAATAAAATAATGGACATTAAATTGCCACGTTTGAGCTTTGAGTACATAAATATAGTTAGACTTTTGTGGCTAAAGCTTAGTCCACACATTGTTAGATAAACATGGTCACAATTTTTCAAGTCTGCCTTAAAACATTAGTCAGGTGCCCAAATGAACACTGAGACATGCTTTGCTTTATTTAATAATTCGTCCTGTTCATACTTTCCATTAGAAGATCCTTGTGTATGATTGAAGCCTCATATTAAGTAAACTTTTAAATACCTTTTTTTGTGGACATAGATGAAAAGTTTTGTACCCATTGCTTTATGTTGTCCTTGGTGATGCTCTCTCTTCACTGCAGCCACCTTCAGCTCTTGCTTGAACTTTTATTCCTTTCGTCTGGTCATCAGAGATCAGGTGTTTGACTCGTCCAGTCAAGGATATTTAACCTCTCCACCCCAAAAAGCTCTTCGGTTGTCTTGGAGTTTGTTCAGGATGGTTGTGTCCACCGATTGATGAAATGTTGTCCAGTGAGTTTTGATGCATTTGGCTGAACGTGAGCACACAGAACACTCCTGTTTTGGGACATGAGCTATGCCTTTTTTCCCCCCTCTTTCCATAATTTTTAGAGGTTGTCGTGGAAATTCTGTGCTCTTGGTGAAGAATGAAATAGAGACTTCTGCCGGCCGACAAGGTTTTATTTTCTTTGCAAAGAAAAGGTCAATCAACAAAACATGCGAGCGGTTCTGAATGAAGAAAAGACCCCGAGCATGGGGAAACTTGAACATTTATACCTGAGGGAAAGGTCCACCTCTGGGGTGTGTTTAAAGTCCTTTGTCTGTTGTGGGGTCAGCCCCACTCTTTTGTCTTTCGCAGGTATCGGCACTGACCCCCTGAAGTGTGAAATTAAGAGGTCTAGACAACCTAATTTAAAATACACAAGGTCTGAGTGAGTGTCTCAGGTAGTAGAAATGCAAAGGAACTGAATTTACAATTACAAAGTCTAGACAACACAATTTAAAATACACAAGGGTTTGAATGAGTGTCTCAGGTAGTACAAATGCAAAGGAATTTAAAGGTCTGATATCTTGGTGAGAGGTTGGGTATTTTACAAAGGAGTTGAAATTACTATTACAAGGTACATTTTTGTTAAAAACTTTGTTTTTGTAACTTTTCTCTTTGCATCTTGTGGTAAATACTGATTAGTCTCGATTGGTGACAAGGGGAAACACGAACACCCACACCCTCGAGAGCACTGGAAGTCGAGAACGCTGAGTCATTAAGGGCTCCCCCCCCCCAGTTTTTTACATCCGTGAGACTCCGTGGTCTACCAGCTCACTTGCCATGTTCCATTTCTGTCGTATGCGGCTGTTTTTTTATAGAAGTGTTGATTTTGGCAAACAATCTACCTTTGATATCTCTGATTAGTTATTATCTTCACTCTCACGGTCACCTCTTTAGTCGTCAAACTGACAATTCCATTGCAATAGTAATAATAGACCAGACCAGAATAACATTTTTTGGGGGATTTATTTTCAGACAAATTATAACCGAGAGGAAAAAAAAAAACATGGATCAAGTGTTATATCCAAACATGGTGTCACACAAACCATATATAAATATTTTCAGCGATGAAGTCTTGATTCCAGCTTGTTCATCCACACATCTTCCATCCACACAGCCGACACTTGCCGTACATGTACAGCTATAAGCAATACGGCAACAGATAACATTCATTCATCACTTCTCAGACATTCATGGAGAAGGTGAAAAATAAAGTCATTTTCCGGGATTTCCAATGACAGGTGGGTCACGTGGTCTCTCGAGGAGGGGAAGGATTTGCACATTTGGAGACGATGTTCCTCAGCCCCATAGCAAACTAGAGAAAAACAAGTAAGACATGTGGGCAGCAATTCAGAGATATGGAAACAAGCTGCAGATGTGAATGAAACCCTGTATAGTGATTAAAAACAAAAAACACAACATAAACTAGTTCATTTCTGAAAATAAGCCAAATGTGAGTGTCCTTCAAATTGGATGGATATTCAAAAGACGACCTGATCAACTGATTTTGTCTATTTTTTCTCTAATTTTCTATATATGTTGCTTATGTAGTTTGGTTTTAAATTGATGAATGTGATTTTACATGGCTGTGGTAATGACCCCTGGCACAGTTTGTGGAAGCTAATAAAGCTAATCCAGAAAAACTAGAAAGAGTAAAGAACAAAAACCCTGGTATCCATATAAAAACACCTGAACATTCTTGTATGATTTGAAGGACTTTGAGGATGTGTTTTATTTGAAAGTTAGATATTCCACAACCGAAGGAAATACATCTCCATAGCTGTGAAAACTCCCTCATGGCGTCACATTTCACACTTCTCCATGTACTGCTTCTAATATCATACATGCATTTTTGCAAGCAGCATCAATTTTTAAGCGGAAGTGCTTACCTCAAGACTGTTGGTTCAGGCATCCCTGGATCTGCTCCTCGTTTGAAACCTGTGAAATTAAACAATCTCTGTGATTCACTACATTCACTTTGTCAGCAGATCAGAGTGTGCTTCTGGAGTTCGTTTAAACGTCAGTGTTGCAACAGAGTACATGACGTTGAAGACCAGCGCGTCTCTTTTTTTGAGGAAATGGGGATGAGAGGGGCCAATGGAAATACGTCTGTAATGTACTGGGCAGCACATCTGACTCAGCATATCCTCCTCGTTCACTCGCACACAGAAAGAGAAAGGAAGCACTTTCATTTCCGAAATGTTTTTTTCTAGCTTAATTCTTGAGCCATTCACAACATCAAGCATGATGCAACAAATTCTTCAGAAAAGAGGCAAAGAAATTCCCATAACTAAAAATAACCCAACAGTACTACTCCCTTTATCTGCAACTGATTATGGGCAAGTTTATCGATTCATCAATTGTTATAGCCCTTTTCACCTTAGAAAAGCTAAAACCTAAAAATGTTTCATATTTTTATTTTACTTTTTAAATTAATAATAATTATATTAATTAGTCATTTCAAAAATTTTTCAATAATGTTCTTAAATTGTATTTATGAAATTTCTCAGCATGATTGCCGGAAATGTGCAGACGTTACGGCGATTGCACCAGACATGGTTAGTGCGAGGGTTAGGGTTAGATACACTTAGCAAGTAAATGAGTTGCAGAACGAGAAAGGTTTTTTTTTTAAAGGTACATGGGAAGGCAAAGAAGAGGGGAGAATGTATTACATCAGTTTTGGTGTTTCCAATATGCTGAAGACTGAGAAGATTCACTCACAGGGGCAAGTCCACCGGCTATGGGGTAAGACATGCAAAAGTCTCAACTTCCCCCTTTTGACTCCAAAACCAAAACCATTAAAAGTATTTTAACAATATACGTGAGACATGTGGAGGATTATGTAAATGCTGTGGAGTTATTGCTGGTGCATTTCCAATTCAATCATTTCACTGCTGCTTGTATTCACAATGAAACAGAGAGAAGGTCATTCATCGTCATGAAAAACCCACTTATAATGTTCAGTTATTAATTAATATTCATCAGTTAGCCAACTTAAACATACAACTTTTCCTTCTGTGTCGTTTTAAAAGGACCAGTTCACAATTTCTCAAGTCTGTCTTAAAACAACAGTCAGGTGCCCAACGATGAAAGAGGTTTTCCTCCTGTTTATACTGTTAAAAGATCCCTTTAAGAAGTGTTTTCAGTGTAAGTGACTAGGGAGAAAAATCCACAGTCCATACACAAAAGTAAAATTTAAAGGACCAGTGTGTAGGATTTAGTGGCATCTGGCAGCAAGGTTGCAGATTGCCGCCAACTGAATACCCCCAACCTTTAAAGCATAGACAAACTACAGTGGCGAGATACAAAATGTGAAAGGACCTCGCTAGAGGCAGTGTGTGGTTTGTACGTTTTATTGTAGAAACATGCTGTTACATAGTGACCTCAATGGAAGAGGTCCCATTCTTCCCTTAACTGGCTAGTAGCTGTTGCCTCCATTGGTTGGGTTGGTTATGTTTAGGCATGAAGAGTGACAAAGTTTATGATTAGGATGAGAATATCAGGAAACCCAATCAGAGACAGAGTAGAGTTGGGAAGAAGTCATCTTCACCACTTCACCATCCTAAATTAATATATATATATCTTGACCTGCTCTTTATGTAGATATGAAGGGCTAACTTTAAGGTAATGAAAACAAGTTAGTTTCAGGTGCTTATACACTACTTTCTCGATACCATGTATTTAAAACAATACAATCTCCATTAATTATACATTGATAGTAAGTATAGTGAAATAAAAATATATTTACAATCAGAATCAGGGAGGAAAATAAACTGGTCCTCAACCTGTGGCTGTTACAACATTCTCTCCAGAATCAAACCCATCATGTTACAGGTGGGTCAAGTGGTGCAATAGCAAATTATTTTAAAAGAAATCAAAGTCTTTTATACTAGTATTATATTGACGTTTACATTTGTGGTATAGTGATAACCTTGAAGACAATTACGAATACTATAGCCTACTCCATTTAGAAGTTGTTATTAGGCTTATATAAGGTTTAAGTGGGCTGCATTAATATTATATCAAGTTGAAAACTGACACATTCTTTTAAATATGTAGTTACTAAGTGTTTCCCTGTTGAGCTGTCGTGGAGGTATAGTAGCAAACAGAGGAATTTTGGCACGAAAAAAGTCTGTAATGTTGAACGATATCTAGATGATTCAACTCATTTTGAAGACCGACGCGTCATAATAGCTTCAGATAAACTTTTAAATACATTTTGTATAGACTGTTTTTTTTAGAAGGGAACTTATAATGGTTAGTATGACCAGGAGTAATGAAAATGGCAAGAAAACCTCTTTCAATGTTCATTTGGACACCTTGATTTAAGACAGACCTGTCAAAAAATAGTGAATCTATCCTTTTAACATCATCTTGCATTACATAATTCTCCAGCAGGTGGCAATAGACGCTTACACCTGAATGCTACAATGGTAGTTTGGTTGTTACAATAGAATAAAATGTGGGACCAAAACTCTTATGGTCTTGTTATTTTCTATACATTATTTTTACACAGGCTGTCAATAATGAGCTACAACACTTCACAGATATACATAACCCTCACTGGCTCACAGCTTCACGTGAGCTCGTGGTTAAAGCACAGTGTGCTAAGCTAACTGGCTAACACCGGAGAGGCGTGTCTCCTGCTCACATACTGACCCAGGTACAGCACGGTTGGAATAAAGCCCCATCGGATGACAAACTGGCCGCACTGGAACAGCTGCTGCAGCCGCTGTTTGGTCTCTTTGCTTAGTTTAGCCATCTATTTATTCCGACAAGCAAAGATGAGGATGCTGCTGCCACTGCTGCCAAGGACACGGAAGAGGAAGTGACGAAGATTCAACCAGGCCGTAAACTGACATGTTTGGGCGTAGATCGCCATCTAGTGGGAAAAATATGAGCCTGCAACAGGTTATTGAAGTTAATGAATGAGCTTAATTTTAATTAGAGGATATGCACCACCTCGTTTTCAAGGGGGCCTTCAGGCACAAAATGAAAAAAACAAAACACAAATAATAATAAATTAAACAAACCAAGGACACAAAACAATCAACAAGGACATACACACAAGGGCTCTCTCATCATCCAAAACCCCACCTACTATAACTGACAGGTGTCATCTGTGCAAAAAATAAACGAGCGATAACAATATTGTATGCCCAATTTTTTTTCTACAGAAAAGTATAATTACAATGTTAAAATGGTGACACTTTATAATAAAGCTACAAATCATACACTTAAGTAATATTTTACTAATGCATGACTCGTCCCAAAAAGGGTTTTTATCCTGGATGCAAATACTAAAAAATAGGACCTAATATTGATTGCTAAGTCAATATTTTATTGTTTGGTGAACACAAACTGAAGCAGACAAGTGAAATATAGAAACACTTTATTCCCAGAAGTTGTAGCAGTGAGTTACTCATCATCAGACATAGAAAGGCCAATATAAACCAACTTTAGTACAACAGTATGATGTACAACAAAGAGCATACCCATTCACATTCTGTAAACCCACATACAGATACACAATGATTGTTATTGTCCCACCAAGCTATGGACACTCAACAGCTCTAGTACACAGACAACAGAATACACTTTTGCTGGAGGGTGGGGGGCAGCATTAATGCTCAATTTAGGACATCAAATGTAGCAGATGGGTTGAGTTTTATTCCTTTTTTTGGTAAAAGAGTATTCCACCACCAAGGCCTGTGACATGGTGATGATGATGTAGTGAACGAGGTTGGACACAGGAAACACATCACCAAAGTACTACAAACAGCTGGAATGGTGGGTGGATCAGTAAAGAGGAAAGATGCCTTGTTGATTGGTACGAACCTTTGACTGCAGAACAGAGGAATAGATTCAGTTACAGTTTTGGTCAAGCTTGCATGTCCTGGACTCCAGGTTGGTGTGCTTTTAATTTTTAATTGTTTTTTTTCTTTCAGTCATGGGACTCCGTACAGAGCAACAAAGCAGAGCTTTCTCGCAGGACAATACCACAGTTGAGAGTCAAACCTCTCTTGTTCATCATAAGAAAATACCAAAGTTGATAACACAACTTGTTTTGCTCTGTCAAGTGCAAAATTCAATACTTTACAAATCATACACACCCACTGTCCCAAATATCTAATCTTACTCGTCATTTATCAGAAGTTGGATTTTTAAAATTGCCAAATACACAGCAATTCCACAAGGTGTTAAAGAAGAAGGAGAGGGAAGGACACAAATATTGCTTCTCCATCATGATAACAATACTGCGCAACTGTAAACATAAAGAACCGATTCTTCATACTGGTTGATCATTTAGTGGTTGTTTTTCCAGATGTTTTAGGGAAGAATGCAGATTTTGGGAGCACAGCTGTAACTGTTGACAAAATAAATGTAAACAGAGGGAGTTTGAGTAATCTTAGCAAAAGATGGAAAACACTGAAAAGGAGAGATTTGTATTGCTATGGGAAGGGATCTATTATCTTTTTAGAAAAAGTAGTAGAAACACTTGTTTCAACTACAAGAATCATACCTTGTTCATTGTATCAATCAGCAGCCTTTATTCTACAAACTGTACATACACACATACAGCACACACACTCAGACATGCTCACACATACTCAAAGTCTGCCCTCTGACAAACCTGGGCAAGGTAAGGATGGATGTATGGAAAAGCCATGCAGGGCAACAAATGCCAATTAAAATACTTTCCAAATACTTTTCCACACAGTTTTTTTAGTAATGAGCTCTAAGTGCACCCATTGAAACGACGGGCTGTACTGCAAAGGAGTGAAGTTTGTCCTGGCACGATTTCACGGCAACAGTGCACTACAAGAAAAAAAAAAACAACAACAACAAAAAATCAGTGACGCTGGAAGTGGAATCCCTGACTTCCTGTCTCCATCAGGCCCAGAGGACGCTCTGCTGTGAGAAACAGAGGAAGCTCGTTGTGCCCTGGATGTCTGAATGGAGCAGGGCAGCAGGCTGGTTTTACAGCACAGAGAATCAAAGACGCCAAAAATGGAGTGATGGGGGGAGGGGGGGGTCACGGGAGTGTTCACGGTCTGTTGCAGTTGGCATGGCTTGGAGTTCCAGGTCACAGGTGCCGGGTCACGGGATCAGGGTTCAGGTAGTCAGGAGTTACAAAGGGTTCAAAGGTCAGAGCCAAGGTGCACACTGATACTGGGAGAACGCTGTGTGTGGTTTGGCCCGGGACTCAAGTACCCCATCCCTTCCTCCTGCAGGCTGCACGAATAGCGGCCAGCTTCAGAGGCGATGTGGTTGCTGGAGGGAGGGGCGTTGCCACTGGCCACCTGCTCAAAGGAGCGGGAGAAGACAGCGCTGGCAGTACGCGTCAGGCTGGTGAGAGCTCCTGCCTTGGGCACCGATTGGCTGGACGTGAGCGTGAGTCGCTTGATGGACAACTCGGCGCTCTCGCTGGCAGCCCGTCCTGTTGTTAGAGGGCCAGCTTCCTTGTCCTTGTCCTTGCTGGTGCGCACACCGAGCCTACACTTCTTCATGGCCTTGGCCCCCAGGTTTAATGTGGTGACGCTGTTGCTGATAGTGATGGTGGGTGGAGTCATGTCAGGCCCCAAACCACCTGGCCACACCCCTTCATCCACCTCCGAAATATCCATCAGCTCATCCGGGGAACCCAGATCCACTGCGTCTGTGAGATGGACAGAGGGAGACAAAACAAGCACTAAAATGAAAAACAGGAAGAAAATAAGTAGCTCATCTGTCATCCAGTCCATGAGATTCAATCAAATTATTAATAAGATGACCAGTGTTTAAAAGCAATACACTCAATATCAAAAATTTAGGATTAAACTTTGCATGGACTGAGCTCAGTAGAGGGCTGTGTGACAGAGGAGCTCTATTTTTGTCTTTCAGTAGGTGGCGCCTTCACACTGCTGACACCACCTGACATGAGACAATTCATGTCCTGTATTCCAGTCCAGCACACAGGTTAGGTGACCCAGCAGCGCTGTGAGACAACAGTAAGTGGTTTATTGGCAGAGGAGTGCATGATTTGTCCCGAAGGCAGGAGAGGACTAAGAGCCTAAGAGTCTAAGAGCACAAGCCTAGGAAAGACCACAAAGGGAAAGTGAAGGACAGCAAGCAAAGGCACACCCTACATCGAAGTGATCTTAACTCTAACTCTAAAAACCACACACAAATTAATCCTTTCCTGCTTTCTTCAAGGCATGCATCCAGACCCGTGTGAGTGGCCAACTGTCCACATATTCACAAATACACACTTCTGATCTGACGCCATCACTGTAACAGAACACCAGTAAACAGCTGGTTAAACAGACAGATAGGCAGGTCCTATTAACATCTCTTATTGTCAGATTCAGTCTGTTCAAAAAGAGGCCAGACATCATACTCAAGTCTAAATTTAACACTGTGAGCAGCTTTTACTTCAAATAATTCAAGACCTGCATATCTCTCATCAGCTCCTAGATACTAATCAGAAGGAAGTAATCTGTCTCCAAGTGCAACCCAGGAGCAATGTGTTGAGGCGTACCAAGGTGTGCTGTAAGAGACACAAAAGCTGACATAAAAAACACTGGGAGAGCACAATCTCTTAGTAGTGGCAGTGCTAATACAGATGATTTTGGCCTTTAAGAATCAAGGTCATCAAGCCTTTTTTGTTATCAGTAACTTCAGGCTTTAAAATGACTTATTAAGATAAAGCTACCAAAAGAGTTTTATCATCCGTCATATAATATGCATAATGTTCAAAGAGCTACTTTGGTACTTCTTGTTAATGGCTTTATCCAACTAATGTTTTGCTTTCATTAGAATCCATTTCTTTTCCTCCATTAAACCAGTCAACATTTTTGTATGGATACAGCAAAGCACATTTGTTTATTATGCAGTTTTTATGGTTTATAATGCAGTTTTGATTAGGTTACTGATCCAGTATTCAGTTAGATCTTAAATCATGAATTTGATTTTAAAAAGGACTCTTAGCGGGGATCTTAATGAGGAAGCTCGAGCCACAAAGGAGAGAGTAAATGAATGAATGATGTTGGATAGACAGATGATAGGAATAGTGCAATTAGGCGAGGAGAGGGTGGTGGAGCCCAGTGCAAAAGGTAAAAGGGGGAAGTCATCATGCAGTTTTTCAGACCACGCCCCCACACACGGTTACCTAGGTTACCCCAGGAGTGGGGCTGGGGGAAGGAGGGGCCGGGCCTTAGTACTGGCTCCTCCCTGTGGAGGCTGACCCAGAACCCTCATTCTCCACCATTCGCCTCACAGACTTCTGCCTCCTGACCTCCTGACCCCGGGTGCCGGAGTCATGACCTCTGGGGTCCAGGCTGACCTCGGAGGCACCGCCCAACGTTTCACCGTCGGACTGGGCGCGGCCTTCAGGGCGTGGCCGCATGGAGTCTCCGTTGGTCATTCGCTCGCCGCCCACGCCTGTCACACTGATCTCTGGGATGGCCACGCCCCCCAGTACGGCCTCACTGTCTACACTCACCTCCTGGGACTCTGGTGGGGGGGGCATGGATGATGGTGGGACAATACATAGACACATACATATATACACGCACAAACACACACACACAGATGGACAAACAGACATATATCATGCACACATACGTGAAAAACAAAAAGACGGCCATGTGCACAGGCACACACGACCACAGTAACACAAGACACACAGAGGTAATCAATGTAATGGCAGAAAAATAAAAAGACAAAAATCATAGTGATCAGAACATAACACAAAGTACATGCTACGTGGAGATGAACATGAAAATATTTGAATGGAATCAATCAGTCCTACACATTAATTAATATTTAATAGTATTTTCCTTCATCATCTGCTCAAAACAAAAGCTTTACGCATGAACAAGTAGGTCCTATAAAAAGGCACCAGTGAGCAGGATCCATGAGATGAAGGGGTGTTGGGCTTGATATGAAACCCGCTCATTAAGCAGACTGAAGGCTATAATTTACCTGCCTTATCGGTTTTCTAGAAAAATAGAGCGCTGCTCTCTCCTAAGTCTAGAGACTTTAGCTGCACAAAGACTGTCAATGGCTCTACAGAGCAGATAATAAAAGACAAAGTTTGTGATCCAAATATTTTTTTTTTAAGTTTCTTGGCACAAAACTGAAATAAACAACAAATCACATTGAACCTCTTCTGTCTTATCTTAAAAATACTCTACCTGCTGTCTGGTGTCCTGTCCTCTCCTATCTGTCAAATTATGCTCATATCTTGCGTAGCCTCTCACTGTCTGGACTGCTTCTGTTTTCACTGACTGCTCTCAAACTGTGACTGCTTGACTGTCGGGTAACGTGGGAATATCCTAACAGATCAGACAGGAGGTAATGGTTTGGAATGAGGAGATTGACAGCATTTACTAGCAAGCTGAGGATCTACAACCTTAAGGGCTGATGATGATGATAAACACTTATGTACACAGTGGATGTCGGACAGTGAAATGGTAGGGTGAATGAACAATGACGAGATCTAAAAGCCTTGCTCTCTCCTTTGTCATGGATTTATTCTATAACCTTCTATAATGTTTTTTAAGCGTTCCATAAAAATGTGGTAACAAAATATTCTTGTATTCTTCGGTCTCAGCAACTTGAGTTTCAACAGTTACGTCCCTACATCTCTGCTCCCTTTTTTCCTGTATAAGCTTCTCACCGTGTCTCTTCCAGCGGTGCCCCCTGATAGAGAGGGAGGTGACAGCATTTCTGGAGATTCTGGAGGAGGTGGGTGTGATCTCCACCTGGATACTACGAGCACCCTCCTTGTTGTTGCTCTTCAGTGCGGCGCCGTGCAGCGTCGACTTGATGGCATTACCCACCTGAGAAAAGAGTAGGAGCCCACATCCACAATTGTTACTGCTTCAGAGGATGTGAGAGTTACACAGTACAGCAGGATTACAGCAGAATGCTTCAATCCAAACTGCACAGACGCTGAAGCAATTACTGCTCACTCTGAGTTGTGTGGAGCTAATACTGGGCAAATTCCCCTGCTGCTGATTTAGGACAGACTTGTGTGCCAGTATTCAAACTACATCTATATTTCACAAATATGATAACCCTAGCTCATTTTTAAATTATAGACAATCAATGCACATACTTAAATTTCACTAACTCAACTACCACTGATTCTGCCTCAATACATTCACACAAAATTACTTCATCATGTTGCAGTTTCTTGAACAATATCCACTAGGACTGCAACTCATAGTTATTTTTATTATTGTCGATGAATCTACTGATGATAGGAAAATAGTGATATTTATTATAATTCCCTGGAGTCAATGGTTACAATGTCTTATTTGATCCGATCAACAGTCCAAAACCCAAAGATATTCAATGAGTATCTTCTGTGACAAACAAAAAGGATTAAACCATTACATGTGGCGTACTTTTGGACAAAATACAGTCTGGATTTCAGTGAATGTCATTTCCATGTGCTGCAATCATAATGTTAAAGAACTAAAATATTCATGCTTTGTTGATGTTTTTTCAAGTTTTTAGTCATTTGCTGCAGTAAATTATTAAATATGAACTGTCAGTGTTATTTGCAGTATTTTATAGTGCTGAATCCTACCAATTAAGAAGGAAGAAGGTTTTCAGCTTTGCTAAACAAAAAAGTCATTAAAAAAAAAAACACTTCTGTTTTGTTCAGTAAGTACAGTTACAAGGAAAAATCATTCTGTCCAAATGTTAAAGTCCAGGACAGACACAGGTAGATCATGCAAAACTGTGCAAGCACTGGCCCATCACACTGTAGCTGTAAGAGCAGCTTTGTTGGTACCACTAAGACCTCTTTTTCCTCTTAAGTCAGACTGAAGTTCATGTGACCAAACCAATAACATCCTATCAATAATCCCATTTCTTGAGGGGATAAACCTATAAGCTTAGCACACACTGACCAAATAGTGTTATATAGAGAAAAGTACAAAGCCTTTTTGTTTTCTTTATATCATTATTTCACAAATCTTTATATAATATCCTCTGCTCTCACAGGAAACACTCACTAATGAACATGTAACAGTTGAGTACGTAATGGGAGGTTGACAGCATCATAATCACAACACAACATGTCTTTTGTCTTGGTGGCTGCAGCCCATTGGTCTCATAAGGGATACATCACCAAGCTATGCTAAGCTACCAGTCACCTGGTGCATTCCACTGCTACAAGTTAACACCCAAAAAAGAAAAAAAAAGAAAGACAACCTCTTCCTCTACAGCATCTGTGTTCATGACATTTGTCAACAAAGCTGTTTCTTTATTTTAAAAACATATTTCCCCAACTCTAACACCATTCTCCTTTTTGTACATCCAAAAGTCATGTGTTTTGATTGTTGTAGAGGAATACACCTTGACTTGCATAGTAATACTGTAAGCTTAGGTCCAATCCTCTACTGCCTGGGCCTTAAGGATTACAGCTTAACAGAGCAGAGCGGAAAGCATGTAAATAATCTAGTGGGATTACACTGTGCTAGCAGTCTCTGACACACACAAACCAACACAATACAGCATAGTGTGCTGCATATGAATCAAAACCACAGGCAAGCATGTGCAACCGAGTCACATGCTCTCACACACACACACACACACACACAGTCCTAAAACAAACATAGTAAAGGGAGATGTGATAGTAGCAGATAAATATATTATTGCACCCACCAGTAGAGCTTCGGGGAACAACTCTAACTGGGCCCGATACAGAACGTCGTCCAGCGCTTTGGATCCCAGTTCCACTTCCCCATTACACCTGCTCATAGACACATTAACACACAGCAAATGAGTGTAAGAGTACAAGCTTGATTATGTGATTAGACCCAGAACAGTCTTTCTGTGACATTTTTTTTTAAAGTACAACTGTTGTTTTTGGCAAAGATATTACACAGTACAACATCTTTTTAACAGGTACATAAAATCAGGTTAGACACGTGATAATAATAACTTGAACACTGGGAGCAGATTTTAAGCAAAATGTGTAACAATAAACAGACTGTGAGAAATGTAAGACAGCAAAAGTTAAAGCTGAACAGCAAGTGTTTGTGTTGTGTGAGCACTCACAAGGCATAGTGTATCCCTGTGATGAGCTGGACCAGGAATTCTGATGTGACCGTCAGCCGCGAGCTAATGCCTTTGTAGCGCCGCATCTGTTGCCGTGGGTAACCACATATACACACCCTGTAGTAATACCAAGAAAAGCACAATAGGGGAGTTTGTTTCAGTGAAACAGAGAAGCTTCAATTAGGGAAACACTCCACTAAGCCACTTGGCTGCAGCTCTAGTAAGACAATTCATTTCCTACAGCGTGCTGATATCAAGCTCAGTACTGAGAGAACAGGTGCTGGACACACACACACACACACACGCTACACAAATCAATGCCTTAATACAAACATACAAAGTTAAAGTGCAGAACCATTTCTGAGCATAAACTGTAGATAATGATATTGAAACAGGTGTCATACAGTAGAAATTAAATTAAGAGAAAGCTGCAGAAACTGTTATAACACTTGTGCATTTCAAACTATAGGAGTCAAACATTTGACATACAGCAAACTGTCTCAGGGAAATCAAAGCTGATTACTTCTCTTTAGCTCTATGCTTGTCAGTCCAGTGCTCGGCTACAGTTGGCAGATTACCAAAATAACTGAGCTGGGATGTGTGTACATTGCAACTCCCTGCCGAATAGCAGTATCTTGGCTCTCTCTGGCAGCAAAGTCTATAAGAGGATCAGATAAGCAATGCTGTGTGCATGTGTGTGTGTGTGTGTGTGTGTGTGTGGGTTGAAGTTTCCCTACCCAAAAGAAAAGAATAACAACAAATTGAGTGACACACAATGGAAATATGTGTGTGTGTTTAAAACCTTGCTTGACAAACCAATGCTTCATGACAAAGTGACCCAAGTAAATCAAGTTATGCTGATAACATTTGTGTTTGTGCTTCACCTGGAGCTGAGCTGGCAGAGGGACTGGAGGGAGGTGGAGGTCATGTAGCTGAGAGCAGCGTTGTAGCACAGCAGCAGAAAGGTCAGCACCTCAAATCTGTACAACACAAACACGCTTAAAATAGCCCGATGAACGTCCAATTACATTACTGATATGACTTATAAACGGAGATTGTGACCATAATACTGCAATTCACAGACGCAGTTAAGCATCCGCACAGATAAAAAAAAAAAATACCACAAAGAAGAGATTGAAAGATTACAAAAGCAATTTTGAAGTCATCATGAAATTGTTGTGTTTGTGAAACTACAGCATGCAATTGTTTGTATAGAAGGTTACCCAGATATCCAGGACAAAAGTACTGAGAAAAGGTTAAATATGTTTTTATTAGATTTTTTTTTACATCACCTCAGAACACCTAATAGACCAGCTAACTCAGAACTGAAGGCCAAGCACACAACTCAGACCACAACAACCTCCAGATCTGCTGCCACTGGGATTCATTACAGTAATTTAAGAAACCCCAACAGCGATGCTTAAAATGCAACAAAGCTGGATGACTGCCACAGGGGCTCACGGATACAAGAGCACCACGCATAAGATAATTGGGTGTGGTAGCAGCTGAACTCAACATCACTCATACAGTAAGCCTGTTTGTGAGGACAGGAGTGACAGCTTCAGGGGGCACATAGGGAATTTTACTTAAAAAGGTCACATTTTAGCAAAGACTCAAAAATACATGATGAATGCATGTCTAAATTTATCTTCCCATCAAAACAGAATACATCACTGGCTCCTTATCAGACTCTATGGATTGTTGTATTCATTTCTCACACATATCCTGGTGGAAAAAGCCGCTGCCAGATAAGAATGATAAAGTACTCATATTCAAGTGTAAATGTTTTTTTTTCTGGATTCTCATCAGTGAGGGAAAAAAACTGACTTACTGAAATTCTCTCCTTTGCAAAACACCAACCCAAAACTTTCAATAAAATTAGAATATAATATATTCCAAGTTTTGAAATGTGTGTGCAGCTACGAAAACATCATCAATATATACATTTCTGTCAAACCGCAGTAGTAATTCATAATGAAATTCAACTTCCGGAGTAAACTTAGCAGCTAAGAATATAATTTTAACAGCCTAATAATCTACAGTTTAGCTCTATAGAAATAAAACAATTCTCACAGGTCAAGTTTTTAACACATTCGGCCACAAATCTGTCTTTACAGATTGTACATTCTCAATTGTGTGCATTTCTATTTTGGTGGTCGGCTGGAATTTCCTGCTGGATCTAAGCAGGCAGACTCACAGCTAGGAAGTCAGAAAGTGCAATCTCCACCCCTGCCGAGACATCACCACGCGCCCTGATGACTGAAAACAAGTGCGCCTATCGAAGCACTTACCTGTTCTGTGCAGTGAAGGTCTCTCTCTGGAGGTGTGGCCCGCTGTACACCACCCTGCTCAGCCCATGATTGGCTAGCGCCCCTTCTGTTAGGGCCATGGAGCCGATAGCTGAAGGCTAGAGGTGAGAAGATGAAGATTTTTTTTCCCACTAACCGAACATTTCTGGAAAAGCAATTTCAAAGACTTGTGCTGATTTGTTCATGTTTCTCACCTCGTGATACACTGAGGGTTTGGAGAGGGAAGGGACGGTAAAAGACAAAACTTTACTTTGTCCATCTTTATCAACTATTTCCTGTGAAAAAGAAAGAGAAGATGACAAAGATAATATTTTTGTGTGAGAGAAAAACAACTTTTTTTTCTGTTTATGCCCTAAACCTCTAAAGAGCGTGCTTATCTCTTCAAGCACACTCATCTGTTGTGTGTGGGTGTTTGTGTGTGGACCTCAGGGTCCATTTGTCCACTCAGTCTGTCGGTGTATGTGCATTTGCTTATGTGTGTGTGCATCGTGTGAACACACATAACCAAGGTTCTGGTGTCCCCTGTGTGGACGTTAATGTCAAATAAATTAATGGGAGGCAGCCAGTGTGTTGAGTGACAGCTGACCTATTCTGTTATTCAGAGAGGAAGTTAGGGGACGCTTCACTTTGCTGATAGACAGAACATCAAGAGTAAAAATGGATGACGACAAGACTCAACACTCTAATAATGACCAGCGCTGGCATCTCTCTGTGGGAAGTTTGAGGGCATTTGAAAGGTAGTCCATCCATATTCTATAGTCGTAATGTCACTGAGTTCTAGTTCCTCTATTTCTAACCCATACTTTCCATCACTCTTCATGCATAACTGTCTAACAAGGCAGAAAGAGCAGAAAGTAATCTTTCAAAACACATGACGCAGATCCCAGAAATAGTTGAGTGGTTAAGTCCCCTGCTTCTGGAACTGGATGATTACACCAACTTTATAAGTAAGGATCAAGGTCCTTTTTTCTAGTGTTTTTCCTAAGAATGCACTTATCAGGCTGAAAGCATTGTATTCATTAGCAAGAGCAACTCACCTATACTTATAATGAATCTAATGGACTGACTGTGACCGAAGAATATGTGACTGACAACACACACGCGCACACACACACACACACATATATTACTGCCTCCATCCTCTCCCCTACCAAGTTATAAATGCCCAGCAGCAGGGCCTCAATGCAGCCTGAGGTGTGCGGGTCCCTGGCTGCGCTGACGGACAGGAGGCTCCACAGGAGCTCAGGCAGGAACTGTAGCGTGAAACGCTGCAGCTGCGGCTCACCGCTCCGGTAAAACTCAAACAACTGGTGACACACTGGCTCCAGCAACTGAGGAGGACCGAAAACAGCACAGACACACACGGTTACATTACAACATGACTAGAAAACATTGATTCAATTATTGGTTTAAGTCTGTGTTCTTTTATGATCTGTAACATCTGCACTAGTAAAAATTATTGAGAAATGTGTGAATCCGTACATCACTGTAGTTCTCTCTGATGACCTTGTAGAGTGCAGGGACCAGGACCCCTTTGTCTTTTAGTGAGGTGGCATAGGTCGACACGGCACTGTCAGGGAGGGTCTGTAACAAACATACACACACACCCAAAGTTAATGTCAGTTTTTCTTGTTCCTTCACTTGGATGTTTGAGCTTCACTGTGCAGAGTTTGACACTAGAAGACTGTTTTCACTTGCATATGATGAATCTCTGTGCTCACCTTGGTCTCAATTTAAGGCATGCACCGACAAACAAGAACTATGACATCACAACTAGGCTGGAGCCAAATGTGGTTCAATGTGCAACTTACACAAGTGTGACATGGAAACTTCAATAAGGGAGAAGGAATAGATCTAGTTTTAATCAGAGAACAATTTTAATTCCATCAAACAGAAATGATTATTAAAAGCAAAGTATTTTGGGGTGGTGGTCATACCATTATTCTAAAAATGAACACACAGCATGAAAGTCACAACTGAATGGTTCAACATTTGTTTTAGTAATCTGATTTTAATCTGTGCAGATGTGTAGCCCAATGATTCACATCATGTCCAGGCAGGTCGAAATTGACTTTCTGACTCACCTGCTGAGCAGACTGGAAGATGCAAGGATCATAATTTAATAATTGGCCTTTTTATATCACATACACATTAATTTCATTGAGATAATAAAAAGGTATTATTCTTAAATACAGACACACAGGAACAACTCATCACCTCAGCATAATACTGTAGCCATTCCTTTATCTCAAACCTCAATTTCACATAAAACGTTTTTCTTCTTTTTAAAAATGTGCTTTGTCCTTTTTTTTTGTCAGTGTGTTTTCATTTCATTTTTAAAGGTTGGCTTACTCCTTGTAAATGTCACCACATAATAGCTATTTAATTAATGGTAGATAGCAGCAGACCAGCAGCAAGAGGCAGTTTAGTGGAGAGCAGCAGTCCACTGAAAACTAGGAGCCCTCTAGATGGTCTCAGACTGTCTCAAGTGCTCCTTCAGTTTCGTGGCACTGGTTAGACATGCATAACAACACATGAATAATTTCCCCTGAGTCATCATGCCAGATATTTTATTACATGACTATTTGGTACAAACACTTACCCGTCAGTGTGACGGAAAGCCTCTTGAGATTTATTTGCCAAATGGTAAAATCGACATGTTTTTGGCACTTGGCAGGTGTTCATTTTGGATGCTGTGTCCAGGATATACAGTTCCCATTTTAAGGCACACATTATTATAGTTTCCAATCAATGAGACAAACTTCTCATCGAGAGGGAACTGTCAAGAAAAACATAGCAATGAGCACATTGTGTTTGCTGCTGTGAAAGCAGACAGACTGCTGTTTGACAGCATCTAAAATTGCAGTGACAGAGTGCTAGTTTCTAAAGAAGCAGTGGGTAACATTGATCTGGCTGCATTTAGAGGTCAACCTCACTGAGAGGGTATGACAGATGCTCACAAAAGGAAGACCTCATCTGCCCTTTCAATATTACATCTCATAAAGCCTCGAAGGCTTCAGTAGCGATCACGTATTGGTGAGTGCTCATATTTGAGTGGGAGCGTGCAATTCTCTGGGTGCTGAGCACTTCAGAGAAACACTGAGTGTGTTTGTTTGTTTATGTGTGTGAAGAAATGTTTCCAGTAGTGAGCAGCAAAAATTATACTGCATGCTGATTGTGGATAGACATAGACATAGACACACACACACACACACACACACACTTGAGCAATACCTTAAATTCTGACAACCAGTCTTCCACCACTCCTTGGTCCATAGCCAACATGTTCCCTCATCTGCAGTGGAGTCACCTCTACCTAGAGGAGAGAAAATTAACTGTTAAACACACACTGTGCATAATTATTGACACATAGCAAATATGCAGTGCATTCGGACACGGACAAGGACACACACACACACACACGCATATATATATATATATATACATATGTATATATATATACACACACATGCAATCTCAGCTTGAAAAAGGCTCCTTCAGTGTTTGTCAACGCTCCATTATTTGTTATCCTGATAACTATATTCTATTAAAAAACAGCATACAATGCTATGACGGTAGTGGATAGAGAATGTACATGTTCAGGCATCGATTCAACACTTCGACTCGAAAAAAAAGAAAACACAACAACAAAAGTCCCTCTTTCCATTCCCTTTCTCTCTCTCCTCCTGTTTCCCTCTCATTCCTCTCCAGACACACACCTCTGCAGCAAGTACCTAACCTTCTCTCAACTCTGACTCACAAATCGAAAATCACCCACACAGAAAAGAATGGCTGGCTTCACCGCTGACAGAAAAGACAAGAAAAAAAAAAGTGGCACAGCAGAATTTAGAGGCTTGATGAACAGACTGTACAGCAAGGAGGTCTTAAGAGACGGAAAGAAAAAAAAGGCTTTTACCTGCTTTAGACCACCGTTACCAACTCATGACGAAATAAATGCTCAGCTTCTATCCCTCTTTTTTCCCCCTTACTATCCATCAAAACCCTTACAATGTCTGCATCCCCTCCTAGGCACTGAACTTAGCTCCTTGTAGCTCCTTTTCTATTAAACCTCCAATGTCATCTATTGTATAAGCTCCTCCTCCCTTACTTATTCTCTGTAGTGGTTCTTTCTGTCACACTGTCATTTTGATTCTCTCTCTTTCTGTTTTAATGAAGCACCTGCTGGCTTCTATCTGACGCTGCTGTCCTGCAGTCACACCAGAAGAACGGAGAAAGCAGCCAATATAAATCGGAAAAAGAGAGATTGAAAAATATCAACATGGGATGTGTAACCACATCAGGACACAGAGCAGCATTAGTCGTGTCTCTTTACTTTAAATCTTCTACTCAAATAATATACAGTACCAGTCAAAAGTTTGGACACACTTTCCCATTCACATCAATGAGAAAGTATGTCCAAACGTTTGACTGGTACTGTACATGTAGTCCAAATGATATGATCTGTTTGTGTGTTTGTAATTGTAAGCCATAATTATTTATATTGTGCCCGTCTTCTTTCCTAGTGACGTGGATAAGGGGATTCTGTCTGTAGCTAAAAGTTGCTAATCTAAATGATCAATTCTAAAAAAAGATCAATAAACAATCATCCATTACACAAAATCCTAATCAATTAGACTTCCCTTGTGCTGAAACAATTAGTCAATTAAGAGCAACTGACAAATGAGTTTATAGCTAATTTAACAAGATTAAGAGAGTTAAGTCATGCTTGTGTCGCTCTGAGTCTTTACTGAATATAGCATTGACAAAATGCTCCCAAAGGCAATATCAGAATGATATTTAGTTGTTAACCTTAAGTTTAAGGATTATAACATTGGCCTTCTCAGTTGAGGTCGGTTTTAGTCATAAGTGTGGTTTCGCGGTGGAAAACTTAAGGTATTACAAACGTTAGAACAATTTATCCAGAGGGGCACATAGATTTGTGTACAAAATATCACAGATATCCATCAGTTGCAGAGACATTTCAGTGCAACAAGAAAATCCAGGATCACCAAAAAGAGTTGGATACATCCTCTGGGTACCATGAATCTCCGTTAGGGCTGCAGCTATGGATTCTTTTTGTAATTGATTATTCTATCGATTATTCCATCGATTAATCAAGTAATCGAATAATTTATTTTGTCTTGTTAAATAGCAGTAGTAAAAATGAGAAAAAGGACAAAAAACATGAGTCTGAAAATTAACAATCAATTGAGTTTTATTCCTGGACATTCCTTTTTAAAAATCAAAATTAAACCCATTTATTGCATTCAGTGCATTTAACTTCAGTGCCTTCTGAAACTAATGCATTAACTTATTTTCTTTTAGTGTGACCGATTTGCATTTTTGCATCATTAAGCTACCATACAAATTAAGCGCACTAAATTCCCTGCTCCTTCTACCCCAGGCTTTCAGTGTAGAGACCTGAGGTCAACCTGCTCCTCTCCTCATCTCCTGCTGCTAACTGGCTGACAGATATTCTCAGCAGGTAGAAGCTGTTCACTGTTCACTAACTAGAACAAAGATGATCCACACAGTGACGTTATAAAAAGAAGCTGTGATGGAAATAAGCGATAGAAAACCGATCGGTTTGGGTGTATGTGCGCGTGTCACCCCCAGGCGGGGAGTTCTGGTCCTCTGAAATGAGGCCAACGCGGAAGTAACTTAGAACTGCATTCTAGTAAAAGGCCACCAGGGGCGACCGTTTTGGTGTCAAAAGGATTTCCGTCTCCATACATGTCAATGGAGAATTCACCAACTTCTCACTTGATTTCTAACCTCAGTAAACGTTTTCAAAATGTGTTTATGGTCTCAATCGCTAGTTTAAAGCATTCTTCAATGCAGTATGATGTTCATTTGTGATTGACGGGTTGATTGACCAATGTCCTTGAGATCCAGCCCTCGCAACCTATCGCAACCTCCCCGCTCTGCCCATGGCTCCGCCCATGGCCTCGCCTCATGCCCATATAAGTAGAATCCGTGTTTTTATTTTTCCCAGCATGCACCTGAAATTTTCAAGATGGCTGCCCAGTTTCAAAACTATTGGCTTCCAAGCAGTAGTCCACAAACCAATGGGTGACGTCACGGATGTTACGTCCATTTCTTTTATACAGTCTATGGTCACCCCCGACTAGATGCCGCACAGTTTTCACTCTCTAGTAAACTGCTCCGCGACACGAGTGACGCGATGTGCGTCAATAATAACCATCCGTGTAAAACACAAGCAGAGAATGTCATATAATGCGAGTGAAATGAATTAAATTAAGCTTCGATTCATGAAAAACTGCCTTGATCATTTTTTGTAATAGAATAATTTGAGTATTTCAGTCTGGACCAAAGTGGAGCACCAACCAACCGACTGGCATTGTTATTCCTAAAGACATGCTGCTAGAGCAGCTTCTCAAATGTGAAGATTTTCTCATTTTCACTTGTCGTACATCCTTATAAATTGAATAGCTTTTTGGGTTTGGACAAAACAAGAAAATTGCAGATGTTACCTAGGGCTCTGGGGAAAATGTGACTGCCATTTTGTCAGGATGTCATTTCACAGATCAACCAATTCATGACTTATTTAAAACAAACAGACAGAATAAGTTAAAATTAAAATAGTCTGTAGTATCACTCCAAATTTTCTCATCGACAGGTTTCATCTTAACCAATAGTGCAGTGTCTGGCACCAGAGACCAATTCTTCCCGGTGAGGAGGAAGACATGCCATCTCTTCTCCATGTATCCCTGGTGGATTATCTGTTTTTAAATAGCAGCCTGTTTTCACTGTGGGGTATGTCGTGTCTGCGCTCTGTTATGTCTGGACTCTGGAAACTGAAAGAAAGCACAAGGCTAAATTGGCCGTTGAATGAAAAATGAAGTCCATGTTTGGTAAGTCTGGTAACAGAGGCAGAGGAAGGGAGGGGGGGGGAGCGAGAGAGAAAATTAAAAGAAATGAGATTCCAGATGTAAAAAGATCATACACCATTCAATCTTGTCTTTTTCTTCAACACCAACACAATATCTGTCTGGTTGATGTTCATCTCTCTGATCTATATTATACTCGCAGAAATTCATCCGGACCATTTTGAAAGGGAGTGACCCAGGTGATCAACCCGTGTCAAATACAAAAATCAAAAATCACATTTATGGTTGATTTTAGTCTGCCTCTTTCCTCTTCCTCTGCTTTCGCTCCCTCTGTCCCTCAAAACTCAAACCTCCCACACATCACTTTTCCCTCTGCCCTGCTTTATAATGTGTCTTTCACGCATCTGAATGTTTTATTTTGTATTATTTTGGTGCATGGCAGCCAGGTGTCTATTTATGGACTGTACCAATGACAGAAATGACAGAGGGGGGGTGGGGGGCGGTGACTCATGAAATGGGGAAGGATTATAAAGCAGAATAGCTTCCATTTAGAGAAATTAGTCCTTTGTGGCGGTCTGTTGTTCTGTTCTTTCACGCTGGTGAAGACAACAAGGAGGACAGCGATATCTAAAGGCAGCATGTGTGTGTTCTTAAATGGCAGGCTCGCTGAATAACAAAATAAAGGCTGTGATAAGAGAGTGGATGAGTCAGTCTTATAAGAGGACGGGCTCTCCTCCTACAGAGTCACTTTTAACCCATCAACTTTATCCATGATGGCGTCTGCTGCATGTCATCTGTATCATCTGTATCATCTGCATCCAGAAAAAGATATTTGAAGACTAAAAATCGGCGGCTGCCTGCCATGCCGCCTACCTTAGTGATATATTTGCCTCCTGCCTCTGCAGCAAGAAGAGAAGCTACTGCGACGACACAGACACCGAAGCACTGGATGGACACTCTGGTAAAAAGTTGCAGTGAATCCATACATTTAAATATGTTTTTACAGTAATTTCAGTGGGAAGATTACAATGTCACTTTCCCTCCAGTCATCTTCAGGTGACAGTAACGCATCAAGAAACTCCAGTAATGAGTCTAGAGCTGCAATGACTAGTAGAGTCTGTGGTTTCTTTAGTCCGTTATGACTGACTAATAAATACCTTATGGTTGTAGACTGTTAGACTGGACAATATATTTTAGGTTGCATCTTGGACTTTGGGATATGGTAAACAACATTTTTCTTTATCTTTCTTATTAATTCAAATAAATACTGATAAGATTCCTTAAGGGCATTTTTTTAAATCAACAGACAAGCGACTGAAATGTCTCTTGTGTGTTCCAGTTCGTACTTTTGGATGTCATTTATTATCATTTCCTGGTTGCTTTGAGGTTCATTGGAGCCGTGTTAAGTTACTGTGGATGAAAATATTTCCTGCTTCTGCCATAAAATGTGATTATGTCTTTGTTAGCGGAGATTCATTAGCGGTCCTATTCTTCTATTAATTAAAACAGGTCGACACAAACAAGTTCTGGAGCTATTTGTTCAGTGGATCAGTTAAAAATACTGCAGAGAGGAACAATACAAGCAGAAACAGCCACAGTGATGATGTTTGATGATGAGCTGCAGACAACAGGCTCTCAGTGCACTTCCAACAGACAACCTAAACAACTTATTCCACCTGGTTTAATATCATTTTATTATTGTTTATTTTACTTTAAACTAAGTGTTCTAAATAAATGTTAAATTGCAGATGTTTGCACTTATTTTCTACAACTGAAAGCATATTGTTATTACAAAAAAACCCCAAAAAACCCAAACTGGAACCCGACCCTAGATACACACAACACATACTGGTGAGTAACAGTCTCAAACCTTTCTATGCTCTATTTTGATACAGTGCAGACAGGCACAAGCAACTGGTGGGAGAAAATAGAAAACTAATCGCCCTGGGAGAACACGATAGAGTGTAATTATGTTATTAGGCAGATGTTTGTCTTCCGTCTTAGTCTGGTTTACTTGTTAAATGTCTATGTCATTAAGGACTCACAGATCATTACAGATATCAATATAAGCCTGAGAGAGACCACACTAATACAAACTAGCAAGCTTCTTCTGTGCTGCTCAACCACAATGACCAACCGAAACACACGTGAATAAACCAGTGTTAAGGACAAGTGGCCGAGCAGGCTCAACTGGCACAAGTCACAAAATAGTGGTGAACAACTAGATGCACGATAAATGCAGAAGAGGAACAGACAGGCTGTGCAGGAACATGAATAAAGATCAATGATTAAAAGAAGAGACACGCACAGGTAGACAAGGGATAAAAAGGAATGCAAGACAACCCAAGAGACGAATAACTCATAAGGGAGTGAGACTGTAGGGTCAATAAAAGAGGAGGGTTCATTAAGTTTCCGTCTGTGCTGCCTGTGGCAACTTCCCAGGCTCTAAGAAACACACAAGATAAGGAGAGATACCGAAACACGCACCACTCTGTGATCCAAACGAGATAAAACGAATCCAGCCAATGCAAAGCTCTGATGGAAACAACTCCTTGCCAAGAAGCGACAGAGAATGTGTTATGAATTGCTAGTGTAAGTGCGTGAAAAATGTGTTTATTCAATGTCTGGTTTGACAAAACCTGTTCCTGTGAGCGAGCTGAAGTTGACAGCTTGTTCCCTCTGAGTTTACACCCACGCCCCTGTCTTAGACTCTCTGACACACTCTCAAACATACACGGCTGACAGTATGAATTAACTTATTTTTGACTCCTCCTTCCAAAGACCTCTTCCAAAACACATACACACGGTCTCCAGCTAATTTACATTCCTAATCCTTGTTGTAAGTGTGCCTACATGGCCAAACAGTCACTTCACAGTACCTGAGGCATACAGACAACACACCACTACCAATGCTTTCACATGGATGAACAAGAAAAACCACAGGAAACCAGCGCTATCAAAATACACAAGAGTCCTCTGGTGCATTGTGGTGAAGTGAAAACGTACCTGTCAAGAGAACGCTAGCGGTGAGAGAACTGAGTGTCCGAGTGAGAATGAATAAAGGGGGGGACACCCACAGACATGGACACATCTCTCCCTGCTGTTTACCTCATTTCCTATTACACATACGCTTTGGATTCTTCTCCTTTTTTTTCCAGGAAATGAGTGGGCCAATGAGAATGAAGGCTTGAATTAAGGGAAGAAAGACAACAGAGAGAGAGAGAGAGAGAGAGACAGAGAGACGAAGTGGGTGGTTTTAAGAGCGGTAGAGCTGCCCCAGCTGCTTTTTCCTGTGGTACAAGGTTCAAACCACACAAGCTACTGGTTGGGCTGATAGCGTTAAAAGACACATGACGAATGAAGAGCTGTGAAATGTCTTCAATAACATATGGGAAAAACTTGAAAAAAGTAAGCTGAGCTGACCTCAGCTATTGCACAGACACACCCAAACCACTAATAGCTGTAAAAAGACAAGAAACAGTAGTAATCTGCCTCCACCCCAAAGTCTCTAGATTAGTTGTAAACTGCAAACACACTAGACTTGTCACTACAAGCTTGTTCCAATCTGAATGGAAGCAAAAGCCATCAGGGAACTATTTTGAGGAGGTGCGGGTGTCCAACTAAAGGTAGAGGCAGTGTTATATAACTATGGTCATGAAGGGCAGAGGCTCTAACACGCCCAGAGATCACAGCTTTGACCTGACCTCCTGATCACCAGCCACATGATGAAGCAGTTTACACCATTTATCCATCTCCAAACTCTCTCTCTCTCTCTCTCTCTCTAGTTGGTATCACATCTTTTCATGCTCTTTGTTACTGTCTTCTTTATTTGACTATCACGGCTTGTGGTTAACCTGTTACATCACTCCCACCCACCTTGCCCCACACCCCCCAGGTCTTTGTCAACAAGCAGGTTGCTTATAGTGCATAGGTTCTGCTTTTCTGCTGCTGTTTTCTTTCTCCATTGCGTGCGCACACACACACACACACAGCTATAAAAGAAAAGGACTGCCTGTAGCTAAGTAGACATGACAACAGAGTCTGTGGTTTGTGTGCGCGGTTTTCGCTGCTGAGGGAGACAGAGAGAGATCTAACAGGGAGGAATCCTCTTATAGCAGCCTACGCTCTCTCCTCTGTTGCGTCTAAGCCAGCAATGCATCTTCGTCCCTCCAATTCCCTGTCTTCCTTCAGCGAGTCAGCCAATGATGATTGAAGAGACGAATGATTAATGCTGATTTTTCAATTTGAACTTTTTCCCCCCCTTGGCAGCAATTCTTGTCACTGTTAGATAGCCTTTTTGTTATCTATGACTGCTCAACCCTTGAATTTCTCATTCAGATACCACTTTTGCTGCAGATAATTGGCTTGATTGCCTTGATTTTTCATGGAGCTGAAAGGACACAACATCTAGTGATATCTATGCCTATAAATACACTATTGCAAGGAAAAAATCAATGTCTGTATTACACATCTACATTGTGTGTATGTGTGTGTGTGTGTGTGTGTGTGTGAATTTGGTGCAGAGTAAAAGGAAGGAGGGAGGGAAAGAGGGCAGCCGTTTTATTTGCTCAAACTGCTGGGATATTCCATGCAACTGCTGGCACGAGTAACTATCTGATGCAGGATGACAGCAGAGCCCACACTTTCTTCCTGCTCTATGACCTGCTGGGCTTCACTGTCAAAAAGCATTAAGAGGTCTGAGACACTAGCAGCCACGGATGCCACGCATTAACAAGCCTGCGCATGATTTCATGCATGCACACACACATTCGCATCCTAATGACACCACTTTTCTCAGTGTGCAAACACCCAACCAACAAACCCAGCTACTGCTATAAAGCAAAGCCTCTCTCTCGTGACAAAGAGAAACGCATACATGAAAAGCAAAGGGCAACCTATCAGTTAAGCCACAAACAGTATCAGATTTAAAGATCCTATCCAGACACGTTGTAAGATAAATATAATCAGCTTTGAATAATAGTTTGTGTTTGTCCCCCCCCCCCCCCACAAAAAAGTTAATTATCTTGTAAAAACATTTAAATTACACCTACTCATCTGTGCTAATATATTTAATTTCATTGTAACCTTCATTCTCAGTGTTTGTGCATAGAAAGCTTGAAGTTTCAAAATCATACTCATATGTTGAATATTCCAGCAGGATTGGCTTTCAAACCATTTGTAAGAATGTCAAATAATGCTGGTAGGTCATAGACTGTGAAAACAAAAAATGGACGTAGCCATCGCGACTTCACCGATAGGTTTGTGCACTCCTGTTTTGAACATTGATGTAAAAAGCATTGGATACTGCATCGGAGGTGAGTTTATTCCTGTTCTTCAGTGGCGTATTAAGTCAAAAATGCCACTTCCTGAAAACAAACTGCTCTCGCTCTATGGGCATAATGTGCTGCTAGAACGTGAATAAAAACGATTCAATTGTGTGGCTTTTCTAGACTTTCGATATGTGGGTTCGATCAGACCAAATGGATCAAAATCTGATAGAAACTAGTCATTTTGCACGGGGTGTGCCACTCAGAAAAATGTATCTGCCGATTTACAGACGTTTCTTTCACAATGTACATCTCTTTAAAGCCCAGCGCTCTTCCTGTATCCAGTTCTCATTAAACATCTATGGTTTTGAAACCTCAGATTTGGCAGTTGGACCATTCCCATCTTTTTTGGAACCAGAGGGTGGAGTTGGCGTTAATGCTAGTGTTAGCTGCTAGCTTGGTTAGCACTGCATTTACAGTCTGGTGTGATACTTCAAATAGTAATGCTAGTGATAAAAAAACAACAAAAAAAAACATTAAGCAAAAAGTAAATGGAAAAAAAACAGAACAGCTGACCCTTTATGGGATCTTTTCATACAACCAAATACTCAACTAAATGTTTTAGGCAACCAAAATGTTACAATTAACTTTTATGAAGTGAAAACACACTAAAACAGTGACAGCTACACCTATACTCCAATTCTAATCTGGGGTTACGTTATGTAAAATATGTAGCCAACATTGTCGCCATGGTAGTGACTTGTCAATCACGAGGTAGCCACGCCCTAAAGGATATCCTAATTCATCAATGATTTTACTATAAATGGGACCATTATTTACAAAATTAACATCATTCTCTATGAAAGAAGGCCTGAAACTAGCAGGTGAGAACATAAACACATTCGGAAAGTGTGTCCTGAGGTAATAAATCAAATAATAAGTAGAGTCATTTTCTCATACAATCAATCACTTCTTTTCGCAACCAGTGGAGCCCTGTTTAAGTCACTTCTGCATTAGCCTAATTATTCAGACCCAGAGATTCATGCTTTTGGTATAAGCCCATTTCTAAAAATCTGATTTTCAAAAGAGCAGAGACAAACTTTTCACTTTCAGGGCATGAATTTCATAAGAGCATCCTAGTGTCAGACTCTGCACACACATCAGTCAAGCTCAAACATTCAACCGTAGGAACAAGAAAAAAACAAAAACAATTTTTGACTGGAGGGTTACTTATATAATATCCGAAGCTCGGGCTTTGAGAAGGGCACTGTGTAAAACAAACATTTGGAGTGGAGGAGCTCATTTCATGCACTCTAACAGCAAATATGTCTTGGGGGGGCTCTGCGGCAGAGAGACACAATAGTGCCCCTCATGCAGGAAACCCCTGTTTCTGTTTGAGTGGTGTGGAGGGAAGCTGCATCACATGATCGCTATGAGAAAAATCCTTACAATGCAATATCATACATACCAGTCTACAGTCAGTGTCTACAGGGTCAAAGTCAGTCAGGCACGAAGTCTATGTCTATGTCTCTCTCTCTCTCTTTTTCCCTCTCTCTCTCTCTCTCTTTTTTTCCTCTCTCTCTCCCAAGATGTGACTCAGACTTCAATGACAATACGCTGTCTAACATGCTTGCCACGTTGGAAAGCATTTCCCCTATTTTTCTATTGCTCTCTTTCAAATGTCACCATGCTAATGTTGGTTAACTTGTAACTAAACCTGTCCTAACTGGTGACCTAGCTGGCGTTTAAACAACGTGAAATTCTGCCTCAGGTCACCGGTAGCTCTACGGTAAAACACCAGCTTGACCAAACCCGACAATTCAATGTATTTTCCCTATCAGTATCAGCCAGGCACTTGCAAAAGAATCACCTGCCGTCACACACTCTCTGTTTCAGCTTTCTGAATTGACTTCGAGCTGTCATCTCGGTTTGCTTACAGATTAGCTAGTTAGCTAGCTCGGCTAAGGCGCGACACCAAGTAAACTGGGCAAGTTGCTGTTTACTTACCCGCATGCTATCTGTCTATTTCCTGGAAATCGATGTCCCCCCTCTCGTTCCGACACGACGAGTAAACGGCTATCACTTCCCTACTCCATAAATCTCCTCAATAATTCAACAACATCGCCTCCTTCCATCTTCATTACTTTCTCCACTCAAACCACCTTTTAGACGGGAGGAATCGGGTCTCCACTGACGGACAGGCGTCTGAACCAATGAGGGAGTAGTATATAATCTAACGGACACACCCCCCAAAACGCAGCGTCCAATCAAATATACAGAGAAGCGTGCACGTTAATAATTTCCACGATCATAATAGGTTGTCGTGGTCATTCACTGCTCTTTGACAGCTGACAGCAGCAGAGTGGTCTACCAAACATGCTATTAATGAATCACATAAATAAGAAATACATTGGCATTTGGCAATTGATTGCAGTGTAATAATACTCGATTATAAGACAACATTTAAACCACAGTTGAATTATGTTTTATTTATTAATAATTAGTTTCTTAATAATGAACATAGACAGTTACACCTGTTTTGAACATGTAGTAACATGAGATGATATAAAAACAACAGAGCTGAATAGTTGATTGACTGTAGCTATTAAACATATAAATGCTGCTGAATAATTGAATTTAAAATGTAATAATTGACTTATTTGTAACAAACATTTTTATTGTGAGATAAACAACTCAATGTTTTTTGCTTCTTTCCCACCACATCCTGCATACTCCATACTACATTAATCTGCAACGCTTAAGGCAAATGCAACCCACTAAAACTGTCTCTCCTGGATAAATAATGCATTGCCACTTGACAATGACCTCTGGAACAATGGGTTTTCCAAAATTAATTATCAAGATGGCATATGACCATGTGTTTGTTTGGCTTTCACATTAATAGCAGCTGGAAATCTGCAGTTTTTAATCAGTTAATAAAACCAGTGGGGCTTCTGTAGGAAATAAGCAGACAATCTGCTCCCTTTGAATATTACAATAACAAAACTCTAAATGAACAGTTACTATATCACAATAAAACCTCCAGTTTAATTCCCACTGCTGCTATAAGAGACAGGGTCCTGTTTTATCACATGCTCAGACTATTATAGAAGAAATGTATTAATCTAGTGTCACAACCAAAATACTTGTAGATCTGGGAAGACAATTTATAATCACTTCCCTGAGGCAAATTCTGCAAAAAATAAAGTGTCTATATTGGTGCAAAATTCTATAATAATAGTGATATTAATACTAATACATTCATTTTGACACAGGTAATCTTTATGTAAGAAACTATTAGAATGTAAAATTGAGTGTGCAATGCCCCCTACTGTTAACTGGTTACATTTCACAATCATACACATCCAATATATTTTAAATGAGACCATAGTATATTTTTTTAAAGATCGTAATAAAACATCTTTAAAATGATTTAAAAGGCAGATACTATCTCGATTATCTACACATCCTAAGACAAACATAATACAAGAAGCTGCAATGGGCTGTGTATGGCATTCTGTGTGTGCATGTCTCATTATCAGTTCTGAAACATTAACACTAACACTCCTGATGTTATTTTTTTAAGTAGGCACTGAAGATATGTTTTAATCCTAGAGATGGACAGCAGTTTTAATGTGTACATGGACACATTTTTTTCTGATTCCTTGGCTGAGTGGTGCAAGTCGTGGTTTATTCTACCTACACTTGTCATTCAGTTAAAGTATGAACTACAGATAAGTCCCTGCTATCTGTGCAACCTCAGTGAAGACTTCTCCAGCTTGTTGTCTATATTTCAGTGACAGCTCCTTCGCCCTCCTAACTTCCTTCATGTTCTCCTCCAGGTTCTCACTCAGTCTACCTTGCTCCTGGTAAGTTGCTGTTACCCCCTTCACTTGCTCAACCATTTGATCCTTGCTTCGGAGCAGCCAGCCAATCAGCTCTTGAAGTGTGGTACCCTTCGAGATGGTAGCCTTAGCGCTCTCTGAAGTGCCCTTCAGTTCATCCTGAGCTGATCGCAGATGTGAAGACATCAGTTCCTCCTCGCTGTCACATTCTGACCCCACAGGAACTACACTGAGGGAGAAGTCGTAGCCCTTTATCTTAAGGGAGACCCTGTACTTGGCCTCTAAATGCACAAAGAGATGGACATTGAAAGAGAGAAACAAAGGAAACAGAAAATTGAGACATTGAAACCTGTGAGCTCTAAGCAGCAATACAACCTCTGTATGTGTCACTCACTGTGCTTGTCTCTGATCATCGCCACACATTCAGATATAGCCAGCTTATCATCATGAGTACAGTTACAGCTCCGTTGCAGGTTGTAGATGTGTTGGGCCATGGACTCATAGTGTTGCTGCTGCTCATTAAAGGTTTCAGCCATGTCACAAAACCTATGGTCCAACTCTGGCACACAGACCCTCCTCATCACCAGCCTGCCGATCCGCCTAACAGTCTGTGCATCTGGGAAGGAAAAAAAATCACATAATAGACACTCAACACCACCACATATAGTGTTGACAAATTCATCCCAATAAAAAGAGGCAGGTATACACGCAGTCACCTACAAACAAAACAGTGAGGGGTGATGTACCATTGCATGCTGGCCGGGTCTGCCTAGCTGATTCAACTCCATTTGGTTCAGTTGGTCTAGGCTGCAGGAGACGCTGCCTCTAAAAAGATTAAAGGGAGCCGTAAAATTAATTTTCTTTGCATAATCTTTTTTGTGGCACTTTCCAAAAAGAGACATAAAGCATTAACTAATTTTTGTGTTAACCTGGATCCATGCAATTACTGTAGACTCAGTGCATTATGTTCTGTGTTTCACATTGCCTTGGATAAATACAGTGTAGTCAGCTATTCCCTAAGCACTCTTCCCCTACTGTATGTATCATTGTGCTTTGTATTTGTGACAGAGACTAAAGTGAGAACAAAAAAATCATATTTAATCTTCAAATAAACAATAAAACCACTGCTCCTGCTTTTCCCACCGTGATTTAAACACATTAAATGTTTATAATGGTTGTTGTTCTCACCATTCATACTTTAAATTGGGCTATTAGTAATCCAGTAAACTCACAGAAGTGAAACAGCGATCAAGTTCCCCGCAGGGAAGAAAACTTAATAGTCTCATGGTCAATAACACATAACTGAAAACAGTGGAAACACGTACCTCGTCGCCGGAGGTTTCATTTAAGAAGCAGCAACAGCAGAGACGGAGCATTTTTAGCAGCTCTGAGCTCTCAATTTGTTTTCAGGTCAATTATCTCTGACAATACGATCTGCATTCCGGGTGACGTCAGCGTCACGAGCCTCATGAAAAAACCTTTCTTCCTGGTTTTGTTTTTTAGATTACTGTGCAGGCATGAAATATAGCGTACAGGTGCACCTACAGGTGTGCTGTAAAGTATTACTATCGTCACTAGCTCTGTTGTCGTCTTAAATATAAAAGTTTGATATACTTATGGACGAAAAATACCAATTTTTTAAAATGTGAACAACAAAACGTTTCCCCTAGATCTATGAACCTTGTTAAAGATGGTAAATCAGTTTCGCAATTCTGCAGGTTAACGTGTAATGTGGCACACCTGCCGGTAGGGGGCGATGCGGATAAATTCAATCAGAACATGAACCGTGTCGTGAATGTAGAAATGATGGTAGAGAATATAGATGATGGCTTTACAACAAGTCCTCTACCAGAAAAAGACTAACTTTGAAAGAAGTTAAAGTAAGGATTCTGATGACACTGTCAAAGGGGTAAACACTTCAGTAGGCTTACAATTAATATCACAGAACAAAGTAATAAATGGAAAGTGATCACTGAGTTACTCAAAGATGGTAATCCCTTTAATCCGATATAACTTGCAAAGGCAAAGAGATTGAGATGAGAAGATTTGGAAAGTTATGTTTGTAAAGTAATTTAACAACAGAAGACTACTAACATTTGCAAAGGATGAAGAACAGTGGAGAAAGATTTTGAACAAAGATTGGAGGAAAAAGTTCAGTCATACATTCCAGATGCAGTTGCCAGAATGAAGGATGCATGCAATCTGGTCCATTATCAGTGTCCATTGAATACATTTTGTCTGAGCTTGACAGAAAATGAAAGAGTGAAGTGATACAACTGTGGAGGACAACACAGTGCCGTTTTTCAAGGCTGTGTTGTGCAAAAGCAAGAGACAGGCAAAGATACAAAATTATGAAGCAGGTTTCATATTCTGGAGCATTAAAGAAGTTAACTAAAGAATGAATACACAAGAAAATAATAGAAAATGAGAGGGGTGCTGCAGTGAAACAGATGAAGAAAGATAATCTCTCAAGTAAGGAGAGCAAACACTGCAATAATTATGCTTACATAGGTGTAAAGGAGGGAATTTCATTTGCAGTTAGTTATTGTATTTATCTGAAAAGTGGCTTATATAGCTCTTCAACATGAAGGTGGAAGGGCAATAATTGATACGATTATTGATGCAGCAAGAGATTATAAGGGGATCACAAACAGAGGGAAAAGCATCATACAAAAAGCTCAATCCACTGAAATGTGACAATGCTTTCTAAAGTAGTGATCTACTGTATATCATCATACTACACATTCTTCAGTGGACTGCTAGAAGTTGAAGTGCAAATGGTCATGAGTTTAAAAAATCGTGATCATGAACTAGCTGTTTTGCCAGACATGATTTGTGATCAAGAAACCTGACTAAAACCACACTTCAAGAAGATGTGATAGAAACATTGTACAAGGAAGGGAATGTGCGACATTTATTAAGGAAGGCCTGGCATTTAGGAAATGATCTTGTCCAAATGAACATGAGTATGTGGTGTTATAACCCAGCCTAGGGGAATCCTGACGCAACATGAAGGAAGGAGACTCCCCTCTTCCTAGCTCCCAAGAACCAATGGCAACAATACATTTTTGCAGTCCTTTAAAGGGGTTTTATTTAAAATCCAACTGTCTAACAGCACAATAGCAAACAAAAAAGAACTAAAGCTAAGCAATTGCAATACAAAAAGACAAACATAAACACAAAGAGACAAAACGCTCATCGAACTGCCTATGGCAATCAAAAGTATTTGTCACGTGGTTGGTTTGGTTTAAAAGCCGAAACAATAATTTAGTTTTAAAATGTTGCCAACAACGCCACCTAAGTTGAGGAGCTTAGGACTCCATAATTGCAGATAGGCTTACAGGTTCTTTTTATCAGGACGGAGCAGAGTTAAAAAACCACATAAAAATGTATAAAGTTCACCAGGATTTATTATAAAACAGTCCAAAGTCTTTTCTCAGTTCCAGACCGTCCTGGAAGAATCCTTCCCAGGACTGGATGCTGATTTCAATTCTCGGAGGTGATGGGGGGGTGAGACCTTCTTCCTTCTCCGGATCTACTCGTTCCCTCGGTCCGGTACTCCGCCTGTAGACACAGAACACAACCGCCAGCCCTCTGTCGACACACCCGTCTACGCTCTCACTCCCTCCTCTGCCTGGCCCTACAGTCGGCCTTCCCAGTGTCTGCCATTTATATTTGGGAGTAAACACTCACGGTTTTCCTGGGTGATAACCTGAAGTCATTCACCCAGGCTGGAGTAGTTACGCTGACAGACACGGCCGCTGCACTTCAGGTAGGAGGGTCTTTCTGTGATGGTAGTTTCTTGGTGGCCTGCTGGTTCCTCATCTTCTCCTTCTCCGGCCTCTCTGGCCTTCCTTCGTCTCTGGCTCCTCTCGTCTCTGGCTCATCTCTCTCTCTGACGTCTCTGGCCTGCAATAAAAAGGGTCATACCTGCAAGCTGCCAGCTGTGGCTTGTTGCACTGATTGTCCGTCGGCTGTGGGATGTTCAAGGTCAGCTCGGAAAAAGAAATTTCAAACATAATTAAATCACAGCAAACCAATATATTAAACTGACCCTGTCACATCCCCCCACAGCTAACAGTTGGCAGTCTCTGCAACAGTTCTCACAGTCTATCGCGCTCTGGTGGTATTCACCGTCGTACAGGTGCTTCATTAAATTCTGCAGGCATGTTGGGGCAGGCACACAGTAGAACATAGGCAGTTCTGCTGGTCTTCCTCCAGTCAATTGTGACGCTGGGGGTCATGGCTGTGGCAGGGAACCTGCACACAGTCCGAGAGAGTTCCTGTGCAAAACCCTCTCCCTTCCCCGGCGTCTCTGGCCTTCCTGGCTCTCGCGTCTCGCGTCTCGCGTCTCTGGCCTTCCTGGCTCTCGCGTCTCGCGTCTCTGGCCTTCCTGGCTCTCGCGTCTCTAGCCTTCCTGGCTCTGGCGTCTCTAGCCTTCCTGGCTCTGGCGTCTCTAGCCTTCCTGGCATGCGCCGTAGTCTCGTGGTGTCGTTCCCACACCTCTTGACGCCTTGGACCTCTTTACGGCCTGGATGTCAGGGTCGGCCTGTTGTTCAGCCACCCAGTTGGGAACCTGTACCAGGGGATCCTCCTCTGGTTCCACTGCTGCTGCTGCTGATGTTACAGCAGCTGCAGTGCTGGTTGTCGGCTGCTCTGGTTGGGGGCAAGTTGCAGGAAACCGGGAGAGGGCATCCGTGTTGATGTTCTCCCTCCCAGCTGGGCTACCCAGCGTTGCTCCACTGCACCCAACCTGGCAGACTCGGGCCTTTTGTGTCCACATGCATCCTCCTCTAATAACAGGGCGTCCTGTCGAAGGGCATTGAAGACTCATCAGGGTGCTGGCGGCATATCTCCTCAATGCTTGAGTTCCAAATTTGGGCCCCCAAACTTTGGTACCCATGGTGCACCCGGAAAAACAGGCATCATCATCATTTTTAAAACTTATCACAATGGTAAAAGCCACCAAAATAAAAGTGTAAAACAATACCTTGGTTTTAACTCTGCTCGGGTACCTGATCCTGCCGACAACGCCAGAAAATGTCACGTGGTTGGTTTGGTTTAAAAGCCGAAACAATAATTTAGTTTTAAAATGTTGCCAACAACGCCACCTAAGTTGAGGAGCTTAGGACTCCATAATTGCAGATAGGCTTACAGGTTCTTTTTATCAGGACGGAGCAGAGTTAAAAAACCACATAAAAATGTATAAAGTTCACCAGGATTTATTATAAAACAGTCCAAAGTCTTTTCTCAGTTCCAGACCGTCCTGGAAGAATCCTTCCCAGGACTGGATGCTGATTTCAATTCTCGGAGGTGATGGGGGGGTGAGACCTTCTTCCTTCTCCGGATCTACTCGTTCCCTCGGTCCGGTACTCCGCCTGTAGACACAGAACACAACCGCCAGCCCTCTGTCGACACACCCGTCTACGCTCTCACTCCCTCCTCTGCCTGGCCCTACAGTCGGCCTTCCCAGTGTCTGCCATTTATATTTGGGAGTAAACACTCACGGTTTTCCTGGGTGATAACCTGAAGTCATTCACCCAGGCTGGAGTAGTTACGCTGACAGACACGGCCGCTGCACTTCAGGTAGGAGGGTCTTTCTGTGATGGTAGTTTCTTGGTGGCCTGCTGGTTCCTCATCTTCTCCTTCTCCGGCCTCTCTGGCCTTCCTTCGTCTCTGGCTCCTCTCGTCTCTGGCTCATCTCTCTCTCTGACGTCTCTGGCCTGCAATAAAAAGGGTCATACCTGCAAGCTGCCAGCTGTGGCTTGTTGCACTGATTGTCCGTCGGCTGTGGGATGTTCAAGGTCAGCTCGGAAAAAGAAATTTCAAACATAATTAAATCACAGCAAACCAATATATTAAACTGACCCTGTCACATATTGCTGGAGAAAGCTGGTCTCAGAAACTGCAAGCCTGAAGGCGGGGCCCAATCAGCTTCCTGGAACCACCTGTAGACTCAGACAATCATTAATTAACCCAGTTCACCTGCAGCCCATCACACACACACTCTCTCTCACATACACATAGCGACAGAGGGAGAAAAAGAGAGAGAGACACAGTAAATGCATAAAATCAAAACATACAAATACAAAAAGACGACTTCTGGGTCGAAACACCTCCCCTATTAAGATCAAACATTTCTCTCCAAAGAAGTGTTTGATTCCACAGGCAAAAGTGCATAACACAAAAGTGCATCCATAAAGTTATACCCCGTCCCTGTTGCTGAACAGCTCTGCCAGTGTTTAGCCAGTGCTTACTCAGTGCTAACACCAGACAATTCTTCAACATGGGACAAACATGAGATGTAACAAAAATCACAAGATCCACTGATCTGTGGTGTGACTACATCCCACAAAGGGTCACAAATAATAAGGAGCTACAATTAAAATCACAAAAACAGTAACACCAAAAATGATGGAACTTAAGTGGACTGCAACAACCACAACACAAAATGGTCACTCTGTACCTGTAGTCATGTACTACACACAATGCTGCCAACTTACCCTTAAGCAGCAACCCATAAGTGACCCAACAAAAGTTGAGCGCAGGTACCACAATACAAAGGTCATAAACCAGAAGTTTCTGCACAAAGACATCAAAGTGATTAAAAAACTAGAGTCGCTCACACAAGAAGATCAAAACCAAGTTGCTCGGCAAAGTACAAAAACTAGGGAGACAAGCTGGAGGCACCCCAACCCCTACCTGCCTACTGAGATGCTTATTAACCTAGCTGCTCTTGTCTTCAGTGGCTTGTCAACCTCGAGGCTATAACACTGAACTCAGTGCATCACTATAGACTGAAGATGTAGTCAACAGCAATACACTGAAGCATGCCCCACTCAGGATTACCACCAAAAATAAGACAATAACAAAGTAGCAAGCTCTTCACACCTGCCCAGCGACTATCTAGTCAGGGTCCCCAAAACTGAGACTCTAGACTTGAGACTGAGGCAGTTACCTTGCCATTGGATGACCATTACAACACACTAGTTACCCCACAAGAGGTTTAAATCCCGGACGAGCCTCCAATTCATGTTGCCCCTAAGGGAACCCTCGCTTAATCTAAAATCCATACAAGGTAAGCTAACACCACTGGTATTTTCATTCATGTTTTATTGTTGCATTTTGCAGATTTATGACGCTGCGTAGCAATGGCTGAAGTACGATGTGTGTAACAGACAACAGTATGGTGGAGGTGCTGGGGTGTGTTCGCTTCCTCCAGGCCCATACTACTACGGGTGTGCTGTGTTTACTGGGTAGGACTTTGCACTATAACTTTTGAATTTTCACCAGTTTACTTTATTTTTATGTAGTCAGGTAATGTGTGGGTACAAAAAAAACTGATTTTGCATTGTTTAGGCATCTTTCAAGATAAATGATGCTTAAGTTTGCTGTGAGGTTCTGTAAATTTAGAACTGCCAATGTTTTATTTCTTCATGTGAAAAATGACATGAAAATTGATATAAAATGTAACATAAAATGTAAATTAAATCCACAGAATAATAATCATGATAACATTAAAATAAACGTGAAAATATCTAGGAAATAAGGGTGTGATCAATTTTCAGATGACTCTACACACTCCGGTCCAGCAGGTGGCGGTATGCACCTTTAAAGATAGTTCGTGATCCGCTAAACACATAACTACAGCCTAGAAGCTATAAGCAGAAGAACGCCTACTTTCCACAATAAATTCTGCCAACCGGTGTGAAGGTTTGATTAACACCTGGCAGCAAATTAATCCACATGTTGTTGTTTTTACCTTTGAGAGAAAACCTGTATTTAAACTTGTGTCCTTTTTAATCCGTAAAATCTCATCTGCTGGTGGCTCAAACTGACTGACTGCCAGTGACAGCGACAACAAAGAGACTGCAGCTGCTCACTGCAGGCTGGCAGCGGTGCTGAAAGTGTTGTAGTTTAATCTGACTGTACAGGTAACATTAAGCAGCCAGAATGACTGGCATAGCCTCACCTGAGAAAGCGTCATGCTCCAAGAAGAAGACAGAGAGGAAGTGTGCCACCAAAGAAGAGTACAGGCAGCTGTCCAGTATCATGGGAGTCATGAACAACCTGAGGAAGCAGGTGAGTCTGTAAGAATGTGTGTGTGTGTGTGTGTGTGTGTGTGTGTGTATATGTATGTGTACGTGTACAGTTTTGTACATGTATGTTATTCAGCTGGTCTTGATACCTGTGTGTGTGTGTGTGTGTGTGTGTGTGTTTCTTCAGGGTACCCTGTGTGATGTGACCCTGGTGGTTCAGGGGAAACACATTTCTGCCCACAGAGTAGTGCTGGCTGCTGCCAGCCATTTCTTCAGCCTTATGTTCACCAGTAAGTGTGCACACACACTCACACATAAACACTCAAGTCCTTCACACTTTTCTGTAACTTAGTGGTTTTATTAGTTTTCCAGATTATGTTGATTTTACAGACACAGAGTGGGTCTGACACAGTAGACTGACCCAGAGCAGAGGGACAGTTATACTGTGGGCTGAGGGGAAGTGATCAGATCATAAGCAAATAGATTTGGGATTAATGGGCAAGGGCATTGTGATCAAATCAAAAGGAGGGGAGGAAGGAGGCATTAACTTTCAGACCTTACAGTGTGAGATAAAACAAGATCAAGGTTTACCTTACAGGGGATAAGAAGGGGCTCCCAGACTTAATCAGTTAGGGGATAAAGGTATTGTAAACATCAAAAGGTAAGGGAAAGGGCGGACACTATCTTCAGACAGGCAGCACTTAACAGCAACAGGATATAACAGCCTCTTCATCAACAGACACACTTGATATTCTGTACATTGAGCCCTTGTGGACCACCGCAGTGAGGATATTGCCTCTGCTGCTGCAGACAGTGTGATTTCTGATAGAACATTGTATCATAGTTGCAGGGATCTGTTTCAAAAATGCAAAATAAGCACCTTTTTAAAGTTATAAAATCTGATGAAATATGTACTATTGTAGTATTAACATTTAGATTTGTTATGGTAAAAGAAAATGGTTTGGTAACCTGTCCGGTAAACTCAAACAAAATGATTAATTTTGTAAACCAAATTTATAATACAAGGTTAATCCTTTAGGAGAAAGTTGTCTTGGGCATTCAAAAGAGTGAAGGGTGACAACATATCCGTATACGTGTACAATCCAACTACAGTTAACATGCAGTATCACACACACATAGATCCATAGTTTAACGGACAGGTTACCAAACCATGTTGTGATACCATAACGAATGATAAAGTCAAAGGCTGCTCTATAGATTATCCTTAATTATGAGTTCTCCAAAAACTTTTGCCACACCAATCAGGAAAAATTTTGAGCCATTTGGTTTCATGTCATCATATATTGTTAGATGTGTTAAATTCCTAAGCATCCTTATCCTTTTCTCTCACTTCCAGCCAGAATGATGGAGTCGATGTCCCATGAGGTGGAACTCAGGAGTGCTGAGCCTGAGATCATTGAGCTATTGATTGAATTTATCTACACAGCCCGGTAAGAAGCTTGGCTAAAAGTAGAGCACAGCTGTGGTGACTAGTGTTGTTCAAAAGTAACTCAATTTTATAGAAGATCCACCTGTTCCAGCTGTTACTTTTAATGGTATGTGTGTGCCAGTATTTCAGTGAACAGCAGTAATGTCCAGTCGTTGCTGGATGCAGCCAACCAGTACCAGATTGAGCCGGTAAAGAAAATGTGTGTGGAGTTCCTCAAAGGACAGATTGATCCGACAAACTGCCTGGGTGAGAACATACATGCAATTAAGTAACTTTTATCTCACTTGCTTTGATCCTTAATGCTAATGTCCAGCTTTATATTTTTATTCTAGGACCTCAATAGGGTAGCGTTGCATGATTCACAGTTCAAAAATATCCTTATTAATCTTGCACTGGTCTTTTATGCAGCCCCTCAGTTCAGCCTCTGTCTCAAACAGGCAGTCTTAGCTCCATTCTCCTAAGGCCCCCTCCCGATGAGCCCACTCTGTTCTGATTCACCAGCTTTCTGAAAACCTGCTGTCGGGCAGCTGCATCAGAGTTGTGTTAAGTTACCACTGATGCAAACCCAACAATTCTTGCTTTACTAAATAATAAAAGACCTTTGTTCAGCAGATCAGTTAGAAATAATGCAGGGAGGAGTATTATAAGCAGAAACACCTACGGTGAGATTTTGATGAAGAGCTGCAGACAACCAGCACACCCCTGACAGATAAACGATTTATTTTACTTTGCCATGCTGTGTAATGAAAAAAACAGTCACAGTGTGCCAACTTGACTCAGGTAATGGTTTGGCATGGATAAACAATGAAAAAATGCTATAATGTTGGTTAAGCAGAGCAGTGCTGTGCTGTTTACTTCAGTATTTGACATTTTGACCATGTTCAACATGAACATCCAACATTCTAGCATTATATGACAAGGAAAAGCATAATTGGTCCCCCTTAATTTTTTGAGTCACCAGCATCAGTTATTGAATAATACCTAGACTAAGGGACTATAAATTCTGGCTTAGAGATGCATCAGTACAGATACTGCTATTGAATATCAGTCTGATACTGACTCAGATAGCTGGATCGGGTATCAGATGCCATTATTTTCATAAATAACAATTCAGTAAATTTGTATCTATGTATTTATTTGTTACATTTTGTTTTACAAAGTTAGGAAAGCAATGTTTAAGTCAAGCCTGATTTTTTTCTTAAAAGAATGATCCCAGTCTCTTCCACACAGTGAGGCATACAATTTATTAATTAAACACCGTTATCGGATTTGTACTTGATGTTGAGTACCAATCCCAAAGCTCAGGTATCAGTATCAGGACTGAAAAAGTCAGTGCATCCCTATTCCAGCTGAGTGAATTATGCTTCTTCTGGTAAGGCAGGGAAACTCCTTTGACTCAGTGCTCCTTATTCTGTCCTCCTGCAGGAATCTCATCCTTGGCAGATTGTATGGACTGTCCTGAGCTGAAGGCAGCTGCAGAGGACTTTTTCCAGCTACACTTCACCGAAGTCTACAAACTGGATGAGTTCCTGCAACTAGACGTCACACAGCTCACATATCTACTACACCAGGACAAACTCACTGTCCGTGCTGAGGCCCAGGTACATGGAATAATATATAAACACACAACAACATTCTTTGACTCAATGCTTGATTTATTGTTTGCTGTAATTAAAGTGTATATATGTAAGAGGACACTCTGAGGAATAGATTTAGCTAAAAAGAACTTACCTTGTCACTGGTATTTTCATCCATATTTTGTTGTTGACTTTTGTAGATTTATGATGCAGCGGTGCGATGGCTGAAGTATGATGTGTGTAACAGACAGCAGTATATGGTGGAGGTGCTGGGGTGTGTTCGCTTCCCCCTGGTCTCCAAAACCTTCCTGTCCAAGACAGTGCAGGCTGAACCTCTCATCCAGGAAAACCCACAGTGCCTCAAGATGGTCATCAGTGTGTAGAGAGACACAAATCCCACACACACACACACACACACACACACAGACAAACACACACACACGGACTGTAATTTAGATGTAGACATAGTGTATATATAATACTGATTGAATCATGCTTATGTGAAGAAACACAAAAGAAAAAACATGAAAGCTGTTTTCTAGTTCTCTTTCATAGAATTCATTTCATGTCTCACTATGGGAACACCTCCTGTGTGACTGTGACCCTGGCTGGCACTATATCAGGAAGGAATGTACAGCTCTGTCTTCTCCCAGAGCTACTTGACAAGATAGTGGGTACATGGAACGATAGGCCATAAAGTGAGATACCCCATTGCTGGAGGTTCCCTGCTGGATTGTTAGGGGATGGAATCCCACACTGCCCACCAGATGCCACCCCTGCAGCCACTGGTAGGGAGCCACTTTCACACAGAGACCTCTCTTCTTCCGCTCTGCCTCTTTCCTCAAAGACTGAGAGCTTCCAGTTTAGTCTCATGAATAAGTGCTACAAGGCAGTGGCTCTGTCAGTGAGAGCCCTCAAAGCCTCTGCTATCCTGACAGTGTAATGACCCTGGATCAACGCATTACTTTCATAAGGCTCACCCAAAAGCCGAAGCATTTTTATCCCTGGTAGATGTGAAAGTAAGCTGTTTTGAAGGGGCAACATTTTATCCTCAAACAACACAACGTTGGGTTGGCTGTAGGCCCTGATGGGCCAACTAGATTTTATCTTCTATGAGGAGCATCAGTGTTTGCATTGATGGTGGGTCCAGTTCTTTTTCTGTATGTTTATGTGGAGAGGGGGGCAGTTATTTGTTTCTTGGACAAAACCACATTTGAGTAAACCTGTGTCCAAATAGCTTCCGTCCCACTGGATAGTGGGGGTTATTGCCCTGACTTACACTGGCAAGGGTCTCCAGCCTTCTGCTGGCCTACATGCACACTCCACTCCACTCACTTAGCAATCTTGTGGCCTCTCCGTAAGGGAGTTTCTATTTTTGCTAGTTTTTATAGGTTGGATGTCACGACAACCACCGTGGCACATTTAGTCCTCAGTACTGGCTCTTCTTAGAAAGTGGATTCTCCTTTGTGAAGTGCCACTGAAGACACAAAACAAATGATATGAAAGAGACCTTAAGGTTATATAGATAAGATGCTTGTTCTCTGATTAGAAGAAGTGTCTCACCAGACCACCCTCCTTGATATGGAGACAAGAAAAAGGTGAGCTTCTTTTGAATGAACTCCCATACCTTTCTGGTATAGGCATCACTAGTGCCAGCCAATTAGGGGTGGTGTAATGTTATTTCAGCTTCTGACGAGGTCACGTAGGAGGTGTTCCCACAGTAAGACACTGTCGTTATATCTACCACCTTAAATTTTAAGGTCTGTTTTACATGACAACGCAGTCTCACACGAAACAAAAAACGGCATGTGCTTTTGTCTCAGGTGGGATGCGCTACCACCTACTGTCTCTGGAGGACCGGGAGGACCTTGGAGAAAGCAGCCGCCCACGTCGCAAGAAGCACGATTACAGAATTGCTTTGTTTGGAGGCTCTCAGCCGCAGTCCTGCCGCTACTTCAACCCCAAGGTACTTGGTTGCACATGCAAACAAATTAATCCCAATGGGCGGACAAGTCAGAAAATATTGTGTAGACATATACCTTTAAGTATGCTTCAGTGTGAAATCCAAGAACTTCAATTTGGGGTTTCAGTTGAGAGAATTCTTCAACTACTTTTGGGGTTTAAAGTGTTGACTGTCAACAAATAAAAATAATTTTCTGAAATTATGAAAAGTTGACAGTACTTTTGTTCTCACCCTTTCTGGATTATGTATTACACAAACAACAATACAGCACAGCTTTGTATAGTCAAGTCAGTCCTGCTTTCCATGCAGGACTCCAGCTGGACAGACATCCGCTGCCCCTTTGAGAAGCGCCGGGATGCCACAGCTGTCTTCTGGGACAATGTAGTGTACATCCTGGGTGGTTCACAGCTCTTCCCCATAAAACGTATGGACTGCTACAATGTCCTGAAGGACAGCTGGTACTCCAAGCTGGGTCCTCCCACACCCCGTGACAGCCTGGCTGCCTGCGCTGCCCAGGGCAAGATCTACACATCCGGGGGGTCGGAAGTGGGTGAGAATATGGATGTGGGAGAGGATGTTGGACCTAGGAGGTTGGGATGTTCAGTAACTACTGAATGGGTTAAAGGATATTTGAATGTTATTATGGTATGCATAAAATAAGTCTTGTGTGGTTAAGAAAAAGTAGCAATCTTTACAGTGATATTTTCCAAGTCTTCAAAAAAGAAATAAATTCTGCCATCAATGTAGCAGAGTTGATTATCTTTCATGGGAGAAATACCACTTACTTCTTTATAAACTTAATCATGATGTTATGCACTGTGTACGTGTCTGCAGGCAGCTCAGCCTTGGACCTTTTTGAGTGCTACGACACCAGGACAGAGTCATGGCAGGTGAAAACCAGCATGCTGATGGCCCGCTGCAGCCATGGCTCAGTGGAAGCCAACGGGCTCATCTATGTCTGTGGAGGAACAGTGGGAAACAATGTCTCTGGCAGGGTCCTCAACAACTGTGAGGTCTATGATCCCAACACACAACAGTGAGTCGCAGAAATACACTGTTCACAGTATGAAGTTCACTCTGACATATTAATGTAAAAACAAATGTAAGGAAAGAAAGTGGTTTATAAAGATATGAACTCTTTACCATGAGAGCAAATTTTGTATGACAAGCATTTGACATAATTATGTGCACACAAAGGCATAAAAGTGGTGATTCACATATTGTTCTGGTTGCACTCCTGCATGTGACTCACTGAGCATGTTTGTATTCTCTATTACACTGAATTTTTACATTTTAACATCACCATCTTCTTGTCTTGTTACCTGCCTCTGTCTTCAGATGGAAGGAGCTGTCTGGGATGAGAGTGGCCAGAAAGAACCATGGGTTGGTGGTGGTCAATAACAGGATCTATGCTGTTGGAGGACAGGGGGCACTAGGTAATAATACAAACATTACTACAGCTACTACACTGCTACAGTGCTGTTTTCATAATACTCTGTGTGTAAGTATAGAGGCGTGATGTAAAGAAAACTTTTGTGTGTTTTTCTAGGTGGACTGGACTCTCTGGAGTACTACGACATCGCCACTAATGAATGGCGTGCTGCCTCTGCAATGCCATGGCGAGGTGTTACAGTGAAGTGTGAGGCTGTGGGCGATACAATCTATGTGCTGGCAGGATTTCAAGGGGTTGGGCGGCTTGGACACGTCCTGGAGTACCACACCGACACAGACAGGTTTGTGTAGAAATTTGACTCAATATTAGTTTAATAAAACAAATATAAACTCTGAATTGAGTTTGGATTTATTTGCAAACTGCCATTTATTCCAGTTTCATGATGTTTGTAAATCAGTTTTCTTCTTTTTGTCCAGGTGGGTGACTTGCAGCAAGGTGCGAGCGTTTCCAGTCACCAGCTGCTTGATCTGTGTGGTTGACACATGTGGAGTGAATGAGGATGAGGACATGGACCTCATAGACTCTCAGGCACACACTGCAGCTGGCGCTTCTTCATCTGCCACAACCTCATCATCTTCATAGAACACAAGGGAGATTTAGTGGAAATGAAGTTGTGGAATCCACTGAATTAGCTGAGCTTGATGTATATGAGTAATGTCTTCATGTCATGCCAGAACACACTAATGTAAATAATCACATGTGTATTCAGGAAGCAGACTATTAATGTTCTGTATTCAGCGGTCTCCTGTATCCAAATGTCTCTATCTTTTAACCATACTAGAATTGTAGGTTCCTCTGTGAGTGGAACACAATCCACAAATGTATGGAAAGTGAATTAGAGTGAGTTGCAATATCAGTTCACCATCTGAGTATATTGAGGATATCTCAGCTTGTCAGATTTTTTTAATTTCATTTCTTGGTCCTTTTTAAAGAAGTTTGGTTTTTTTTGCTTGTGTACTCTGTCCTAAAATGCATATATTAGGCCTATAGTATATGAATATTTTAATGTTGTGTATATATTTAATAACTATCCTTTAATAAGTTGTAACTTTAAACAGTGTTTATAAGAAATAATAAAAATTGTGGAGTAAAAATTGTCTGTATGTGATCATTTAAAAAAACGTAGATGAGTTTGACTTTTTTTATTATTATAAAATATTACACAGAACTTAGTTACAAAATTCATGGGATATTAAAGCACATGTGATAAAAATGATATGTTGCACACTGAGATGACATTAGCTGCCAATTCTGGATACAAGACATCTCTATGTTCAGATTTTGTGTTTATATTACTGTCCACTTGAAAACAAGTGACATTTATCTGATAAAAACATCTCATAAATCAGTTAAAATATGGCAAGAATGTGCTTTGGGATAACATTTGATACATGATTTGAATCTGCAAGAATAAATTAAAACATAAGCAGGTTGCTACTGAGGAAGGGTAGATTAGTGCAATATGGTTACAAAGGTAGAAGCATGGTGGTAAACATTAAGATGTGTTCAGTTGAAAATGACAATTTGCATCATTCCCTGAGCATCTTTTATAATCCACTAGGATATAATTTGGTCTCTATTAATTGCTTCATATCAATGTGTTTCTGTTTCAGTGCTCTCTGCCTCCCTATTAATCATCATCAAACTCTTCCTCACTCATAAGTAGCGCAAACCTGTTATTGATCTCCTCAGTCCCTCTGCTCCCTCCCCCTCCCCCTGCTCCTCTCCTACCTCCCCCTCTTCCTCTGCTTCCCCGTCCTCGTCCTCGTCCTCGTCCTCTGCCTCTCCTCCCCCTACCGGCTGCAGAAGAGGAGGGATGGGTTTTGGAGCTGCAGCTCTTCACAGCATCCAGCAGGGAGAAGTAGAGTTGTCCAGACAAGGAACCCCCAGGTAAAAGGGATTCAGCAGCTCGGCCCCCCTTCAGATATCTGAAGAGGCCGTGCACCAAGGTACCACTAAACACCCTGACAAACACACATAGATGGAGAGGAAGCAAAATTTTACTTTATCATGGTGGTATCTGCAGATATTAATCTTTAGAGTTAATTATTTAAAAACTTGTGCAAATAAACTGAGTGACAGGATAAGCAATTTCTTTTTTTCTGACAAACTGTAATGTCTATTTTTATTATCTGACAGACTAAATGATAAAAATAAATGAAAATAAATAATTTTTAATTCTCAATGAAAAATAGTCATTTGATACAGCTCTGGTTATCATTCACCTTATATGGATGAATAGGTGAAAATTACAGTTTATTATCTCTCCTTTTTATCCTGTCTTACCATGACAGGTGTGGTTCAGGCAGTGGTAGCAGCAATAGCTGATTAAGACACAGCGCACTCCAGAGGCAGGCCTGCCATTGGCTGAAACTGTGAGCCACTCCGACATCCAAGCCCCTTCTCTCCCCTGCTCTCACACGTTGACGATCCAGCCCTGCCAACACATTGCGTTCTGCAGCCCAGTTTGGCTGTGGGACTGGAATGGTGCACACCAGCAACAGGTTTTAGATCATTATGTTTAGAACAGTTTGATTTGTTTTGTTTTTGGCAAACCACTAAATGTGCTTGGGGAGCAACATGTAACATACTAAACAGTATGACTAACCAGCATGTTGGTAGTGGTTAGCTCCGGGCTGGTTATTCCAAGACAGCTCTCCATAGACCATGCCCAGCACCAAAGCTTGGAGCTGGAGCTGTGAGGGTGTTGGTATGGCCTCTCGCAACCAGTAACCTGTCACTGCTACAGCCAGCCTCAAGTGGAGAGGAGCAAGAGCCAGGTCAATCTCCTTAACACCTAAGACTTCTAACAGGCCACCAAGACGAGCTGCTGCAGGAGCCTGCATGAAATCAAGGCACAACATTGGGAAATGACATGAATCTTAACAACTGATCATTCCCAGTATCAACAGTATGAACCCGAATTTATATTAGTTTTGTTGTCATGTTTACCTGGCTGAGTGTATCCATGAATAAAGGGGTTTTGAGTGAATGTGCCTCCACTTGGTTTTTCTTCAAGTTCAGGTCCAGACGGTCATATTCTTCCACACACATGGTGGCACTGGAGCCCTGAGACTGCACTGTAGCTACACCAGCTGCTTCTTCAATGCTAAAACCTACATTTTCACCCTGCTGTAAGGGAGATACATTGCCCTGACCCCTACCTCCACGTCCCCTTCCCCCTCGACCTCTCCCACCTCTCATCTCCTGGCTGATATGTTCTTCTGTCCTAACATGTTGTGGATGACCAGCACCTCCTGGTCCCTGTATACTCCCCCCTCTTCCTTGAGTTATGTTACCTTGACCTCCCAGCAGTAATATCCCATATATAGCCTGCCGTATAGCTATGGCACTACAGTGGCTGCTGGGTAGCTTGCTGTTCTCCACCTGTGGCATGAGCAAGACCCTGCGCATCACTAAAGCATCCACTACCGAGGGAGCCAAAAGCCCCTGCGCTGCAGCCCATGACAGGCACTGTGGTAGCTGTGCAAGTGTAGAGGTCTGCCCTCCTGGAAGTACCTGACCTCCAGAGAACCAGTAAGCCAGAGAGCTTTGAGGGGTGATATGGTACTCCTGCATACCTGCCCACAGTTGAGAACTCAGCCCACCCTTCTGTCCTCTCTTGCCTCTACTACCCGTCTCCCCTATTAGCCTGCTCACTTCCTCCAGGGCCTCCACTGGACTAGGGAAAGAAGACAGCCAAAACAGGAGGCCCTCAATGCGGGAGGAGGGTGCTCGACCTCTACCCCTGCCGCCACCTCCCCTAAATGCACTCAAATCTAGAACAGCAAAAAGTGTATCAGCATCTTTTGGAGTCCCATAGTCATTACCAGTCAGGACAGCAAATAAGGGTAGCAACTCCTGGTTCATGCCCCCAAACCAGCGACACAGACTACTAGTGGTATAGCACCGAGCCGAGATATAGCGTTGAGAGGCTTTACCATTAAGGTTGGTCCACTGGAAAAACTTGAGTGGCAGGTAACCACCTAAAATAAGAAAATAAAAGACATACAGAATACACTGTGTAAAACTGAAAAATCAAGGGGGATAATCACACTCCCATTCATTACAGAAGGATATTATCACCTCATTTAAGTACTTTAAGAAAAATCCTGTGACTAACCACACCTGGCAGGTCAAAGATATAAAAATCACTGTCATTGGTCAGAACTGGACAGTTCCACTGGTGAGCCAAACATGCAATCTCCCAGTCGGCCTCAGCTGAACACTGGACCAGTGGGATTCCTCTCTGGATGAGGACCTGAATGAAGACATCTCTGGTGAAGATGGGAAGAACAGAGCCATTACGGCCGTGAGATAAACTGTCAGCTTCCTTTATCTTGGACTGAAGACGCTGCCGCAGTGTGGGAAACTTCTTATCACTGAGGTCCATCCCTTAAAATAACAAAGAGACAGAAATTAAACATTTTTGGGTCTTACAACTGCAGACAAACCTATTTGTATAGGGTGAACAAACTGATTTTTTCTATTTTGTATGATTAATTTACCAATGAATGCCCACTTCAATCACATCTGACTATAGTTTATAATTTAAAGTCTTCTCCCATCCAAAAGTTTAAAGTTTGAGCTTCACTGTGCAGAATGATGCATGCACAGACTTGGACACTAAAGGGCTGTTTTCACATTCATCTGCTGAAAGTGGAAAGTTTATCTGTGCTCATTGAAAATCTAAGTTTAGTTTAAAAGGTAAGCCTACAAGCCTGATTAGTGACTGACATGATTGCAGTCAGTCGTGTTCCAATATTCAAATACATGTGAAATGGAAACTTCCAGAGCATAAACACTGATAATGAACTTAACTCTTTTGTCCAGCAGGAAAACTTTTGAAATGAAATATATTTATGTACTCATAGATATTTGGAGGAGGAGGTGTCATATTAAGGTTTTTAAAAAGGTTATTTAACTTTTTGAGGAGGAAATCTTATTAGACACAAATTATTATTCAAAGTAGAGTATGTTACATCTCAAAACATATCTGGATCGAATCTCTAAGTTAAAACTAGACAACTTAATAAATGAAGTTACAAATTTGATACATTTGTTTGAGTTTTGTTCTTTCTTCAAATAGAAATTAATCTTTGAATTGGTTTTTAACTTAAGATAATTACTGGGTATCACCATTATCAGAAACTGTAATAAGTTGAGTTTGCTGATTATAAAGGAGCTTAGGGAGTGTAGGAATTTGACTGGGTTGCAATCCTTACCTCCATCCAGGACCACATATGGCTGGATGTTACAGGCTGCCAGTGCAGAGAGGAACTGGGTGAGCAGGCACGCAAAAGCATCGTAGTCTCCTCCATTCTGTTGGTCCAAACCGTGGTTAAAGTAAAGGCGAAAATACAGACTGCAGCCATCGATAACCAGTCGACTGTCCCTGAACCTCACATCTTGGAGGAAGTTTCTGTTGCCCTCCACATAGGTAGTAAGACCCTGAACACCCATGGGATCTCTGGGTCTAGGAATGACATGGAGAAGATTGAGTTAATGTTATTCGCTGCAGTGTTTTCCACTTCCCGTGCAGAGTGGCTTGTGGAACGTATGGCTCTGAGGTTTTGCAGACATCCAATTATAGAATGCGACGGAAAAGAAAATGACACTGGAAACAGGCTAACCACAGCTTAGCAGACAGTCGGCTGAACAGGAGTTAGTTTTTCCTGACAGACATATGACTGAATAATTGCGACATAACGGAAATTACTGCAATACAAAACATGCAAATAAACCGAAAGCCAAAAAAAGAACAGTGCATGAAGTACGCTCTCACACATGATCATAAATGAAACTAGGTGATTGTTAATTAAAGCATTAAATAACAAATGATTTGCTACAGCGTAACTTCAACTCACATGTCCTGCACAACTATTTCCTTGTTCAAGCTAAACGTCCTAGCCTGTCATAAATTTGTATATGATGGTTTGCATAATTTTTTTTTTCATATTTTATTCAGGTATCGTTGAATAAAACAAAGCAATAAATCCATCTGAAAAATGCTTGAATATAAAATATAAAAATTTAAAAAATGACAAAATATAATTTTGTACTGCGGAAATCGCGATTCACCTCGCGAGACAAAACGAGACCACCAAAACGCTAGCAAACGCGCTAGCCAGTTTTGTTCCCCTGTTTGCAATTAATCCCGGGTTATAATGGCTACAATGTCTGGAGGAGTAAACCTGGAGATTCCAGGGTCAAGCCAGGGCAGCTCCTTGACGGCCACACACCGGAAAAAAGACAGCAGTCCGTCCGCCAGGTTCTGGGAGAGTCCAGATACTTTAGCCCAGCTGGAGGTGGTGCGACAGTGGATCGGAAAGCAGTACAAAAAGGTAGTTAGCTAAGAAACTAGCCGCCTTCCCCCCGCTAGCAAGTCCTAATGGCTCACACTGTAAACAAACATCTCATGCTGGATAACGTTGCGTTTATACTGACCAGTGAGATTTGTGCCCTGGAGTTAAATAGTGTTATACCTACTTTAAATAGAAATATACAAGATGATGTTAAAATGGTTAAATCCGAAAGGTTAATCAGACCAAATACAGCTGTTGAGTTAACGACACTCGATAAGATGCAGCATGATGATGAAAAAGTGGTCCTCCTCACAGTCTCTAAATGTGTGTATCTGTGTTTAGTATGTGCTGGTGGATGCTCCATCTTGTCAGGCTCTGGCTGCAGTGACCCTGCAGCTTCTTCAGTTTCAAGAGGATGCGTTTGGCAGACAAGCTACCAGTCCTGCTCTCACCAAACTGCCTGTGAGTCTGCCTCTTTCTGTTCATCACTGTCACAATGTTCTCCTCCCTAATGTTACTCATTGTAGAACACCTCTGACTGTAAGCAGCGTTCAAAGTGTCCAGTTGTTGTAATGCATGTTGATTTCAAGGTGTGTGACATCACCATGTTGTATATCCATAGGTACATAGACACTAAAGGTAAACACGAGAATTGAATCACTCACTCTTGGCAGTAGATGATAAGAACACAATATATTAAAGCTAAAAGCCTAGCTCCATTGTGGTAATGAAATGTAAGATGTCTGTAAATGTAGTAGTAGTGGTTGAAACATAAACAGAAAGCTAAATAAAAAGTTTTAGTTAGTAACTAGTCATTCTTCTGCAGGCACAATGCTTTCTGGACCTGCGGGCAGGAGGTGGACTCTGCCACATTCTTGGCACTGCTTACAAGTTCAAGGCTGAGCAAGGCTGGTGAGTAGCAAGCCTCCTATGTTTCTGCCGTTTCACAGTGGTATCCTACACTAACCTGCTCTGCATTTGTTTGATTCCTCTTTACCATGTCTGTCAGGGAAAAAGATCCATCAGCTTGACCAATAAAACTTGAAGCGTTCCACAACATATTTAACCCATGAACAAAGAAAAGTACTCAAACAATCATGAAAACACAGAATCAGGCAGTCAAATACATTTTAAGCATAACACAAGTAAATCAAGGTTGGTCCATGGAGCAGACACTGATGCAGAAAACTGAAAACACAGTCTTGTATACTCAATTCAGCTCCTCCTATTGTGGAACTTATTTTCCCTCAGCTACTCCTTGTTTTCACAAACCCAGGGATTTTTCATCATTAATTACAGATCATTCGCCCTTAGTGATGTCTCCAGTGACATCAAAGATGACCTTCAATGTTGTAAAGCATTGGCAGTGATTCAATATAGTCATTTTGAGTTACCATTATTTCTGGATTTGATATAAAAATAAGTGGCACATGGCTTGTTATAATTAATAATCATGTGTATAGATCAAATGATCATTCACCATACTAGTTTAACCACATGGTCATTATCTTTTACTGGTTCATAACAATCATAAATCTTAACCTTTACTGATTCATACTGATTCAGTGTCACAAGAAAAGTATTTCACATGCCGTTGATGCTTTTCTTCCCCTGCCTCCCTTCACAGGAGAAGGTTTGACTTGCAGAATCCATCAAGAACTGAAAGGAATGTGGAGATGTTTAGTACTATTGAAAGAGCACTGACACAGGTGACAATGACACATCTACAAAGACAGACACACACACACGCACCAGCTCACAAAGGACACCCCATTGATCAATGTGTACATGTATTTTGTGTGTCATTAGAACAATTGTATGTCACTGCCTGTGGTCTATCTGGACCCCACACTGGACCAGGAGCTGGCTGGCAGACTGACTGGTATCATCACCAAGCACCAGGTAAAGTGCTTCAGAGGAGAGAGTTGGGGATACATGGATAGATGGTTACACAGGCCAAATAAGAAGAATATTATGCTAGAATTACAGATTTAAAAATGTATCCTGAGGCATGTCTGGCTGATGATGTAGTTCAGTCTTATTGCTACTGGATCACATTGTCTCCTTCCACAGGGTACACTCACAGAGGACAGAGTGCTTGCCAGCCACCACATATATCCCTCACCTGCTTCTACAGAAGAAGGTCAGTCATTTATTCTGTGTGTGTGCGCGTGAGTGTGTGCTTTATCTTTATAAAGCACTGGGAATTAACCTGTTGCCTTGTTTTAAACACATCTATTCTCAGATGAATGGATGCGTCCAGTCATGCGAAAAGACAACCATGTCTTGGTACATTGGGGCATGCACCCTGACAGGTAATGCATGAACACACATGAGCACCCACAGATGTTTTCACACATACTAAGAATACTAAACCAGTATTTTCATTTTCATTCTCATTATAACAGTTATGACAGTTGGTTGTCCTCCGGTGATGTTGAAGGAGAAGTTGAAGAACCACCACATCCAGAAAAACCTTGGAGGGTGAGCACACAGATGCTTACAACCTCCTGCATTGTCCCATTTGCTGCCGCATTACTAGATCAAACCATATAATGTTATTTTACACTGCACAACGTGACACTACATTGAGCTGTATTCAGTGTCTGAAATGAACTTTCTGTCACCTGTTAGGGCTGTCGCCTTGTGTTGCTACAATTTTGTGTTTTGCTACAATTTGATATGCTTAGAACAGGAACAGGCCAAAGTTTATGTGATCTCTAAAACTCATATATCATAACTCATATATATATATATACATATATACAAAGAAAACCACATACAAAAAAGCAATATTGATTTATCTGCTCAATTAAAATTTTAGTAGCATTTGGTGATATTCTCTGATGTGCGTTAATTAAAGTCATTGATGAGATGCACCAATATGTAATAGCTTGCTTCTTAACTCCCAATTTAATTCTCATTTTATGTGTGGGTGTGTGCGCTTCAGGTCCATGCTGGTTGGGTTCTGGACACAGATGTTTTCAACGAGTGGATGAACGAGGAAGACTATTGTGTGGATGAGAGGAATGTACCAGTCATTCTCCGCCAGCGCATTCACCTCCGAGATGACCAGGTTTGTGTGAAGATATAGTCACAGGAAGGCTTGTGAAGGGAAAAGTGTTTTTATTAGATTGCAGTTAAATATTTGAACTTAAATTCAATTACAGAGAGTGAATGGATTTGAATAGACCTTACAGTAATGGAGGTTGTAATGGATGTTTTTTTAAATGTTAAGAGTCTGGATCTTTTATTTTTCAGTCAATGACACTTAAACTCTGACTTTCTTTGTACTATCACAACGTGTAGCAGGACTCAAAGTCCACACCATTCAAAAAGAGAAGACGCTCCCCATCTCCTCCTTCCTCTGAAGGCAGGAAGAAAGGAAAGAAGGGGTAAGACATGTCAATTTCATTCAAGCAATGTTTGTCTTCTGCATGGTGTTTCTTTGCATGGTGTCATCATTCATTTTTTTGTGTGTGTGTGTGCACAGGAGAAGGCGTGGACAACAAGAAGAAGAGCCAGAAGAGGACCTGACCAAAGACATGGAGGACCCTACTCCTGTCCCTAACATGGAGGAGGTCATACTACCCAAGAATGGTAAAATAATTAAAGTTAGCATAAATGATAAAAATGCCCCACGTTACAGCAGATTTTCACATTGGTTTCATTCTCTCTCTCTTTGTAGTCAACCTCAAGAAGGACAGTGAGAATACCCCTGTCAAAGGAGGGACTATGGCAGACCTAGGTAAGTTTGTATGTTATTGTTAATGTTTACTGAGGAATGTACCATGTGTACATACATCTGAATATCTAAAACAAAACTCATCTGTTTCAGTAGTATTTTGATTGTTTCAGATGATCACTTCTTCAAGGGTGTGTTGCATTTAGGTGACACACATGCTATCAGTTATTTGGACTGACTGTACACTTACAAGCATGTAGCTGGATAATGAGACTGAATTGTATTTCACAGTTCTGTTTGAATTACAGAAGAAACCAGAGATTCAGAAGTCTGGTACCAGGCTTAAAAGACTGTTTGCTCCTTGTTAAAAACGTCTCTTTTGTTTACGTGTGTGCATCTTGAATTTTAACCCATCGCTCAATTATTCTCTCTCTCAGATGAACCAGAGGATGATTTCCCAGGAAGGGTAAATATGCAATTTTCATATGTTCAAAATGTTTCTTTGAAATGCAGCAGGACTGGAGTGGTCTGTAGGGTTTTCTTATTGTTTTGTTTAAGACAGTAATGTAAACATATCATTAAATTTACACTGTGTGGATGCTACATCAGGAGGATGAGGAGGGGAGAGGAGAGATACCACGCCTATCAGAGGGAGAGGAAAACATCACAGAACAAACACATCATATCATAATACCGAGCTACACTTCTTGGTTCAATTATAATAGGTAAGTAAAATGCACCTGTTTTCACTTGAAAATGGGTACATTTCTGCACTCTGTTTGTAGTTTCCTTACCTGGCTTTTCCTAATCTGGACCTTACTATAAATCTAAGTTTTAACCCTAAAAACCTTTTTTGTGTCAATATTTTCCAGCATCCACTCAATAGAAAAGCGGGCCCTCCCTGAATTCTTCAATGGAAAGAACAAATCAAAATCTCCAGAAATGTGAGTACAGCTGACATTCATGCATCAGCAAAAACTTAAAATCAAAGGTTCAATATAGCTAACAGCATGATCTTCCCTGTACATTGCAGCTTCCTGGCCTACCGTAACTTCATGATCGACACGTACCGACTTAACCCCCAGGAATACCTGAGTTCAACCTCCTGCAGACGCAATCTCACTGGAGACGTCTGTGCTATAATGAGGTATAACTTACTGTGTGGGTGTTTGCACCCAATGGTGGCTAAATTAGGTGTTGTGTGAGTGCTCAGCTGTGTGATTGTGTTAATGAATTAAATCTGTTAATGGTGGGAAGGAACATGAGGTGTGAAGTGTAGCTCATGGGTCAGCAGTTCAAGAACAGCTTTTATTTAGAATTTCAGCATGACAGATGTTTATTTACATCGTCGTATTTGTGGGGGCAGTTTTACCTGGAACACAGAAAAATGAAAAGAAAGAAAAAATATTTTTTGTGTCCAGGGTTCATGCATTTTTGGAGCAGTGGGGTATGATTAACTACCAGGTGGATGCAGAGAGCAGACCTCTCCCCATGGGACCCCCACCCACTCCTCATTTCAACGTACTGGCTGACACACCGTCCGGGCTGGCCCCCCTGCAACACAAACCTCTGCAGGTAAAACACACATGACAAAGAACAGCTCAGCAATCTTGTATTTGAATCTGAAAATTTCCTGACAAATTCTGCCACTTACTCTCACTCTTGCAGGTGTCAGCGTCGCAGCATATGTTGTTTTTCCCAGAAAAGAGCAGAGAGAAGCCTTCAGACAGCCAGAACTTTGGTCTGCGCTCAGACATCTATGCCAGGAAACACCCTAAGGTATCACACAGCAACAACACAAACATAAAGAAAGTAATCTTTGTTTAAAGTTGTTTATATATATATATATATTGTACTGCATGTACTCCATACATGTACTGTATTTGTATCAATTTACTCACTCTCCCCAACCTATTTTCCATTCCTATGTTTTACTGACATTAGGTGTTTAAAAAGTTACTACTATCATTCTTACATTACTCTTATGACCTCTGTCTCAGACTAAAGGAGGGAGTGCAGGAAGGGAATGGACAGAGCAAGAGACGCTTTTGTTATTAGAGGTAAGACCATCACTTAATTTTTTGGGGCAACTTGTGTTTTAACAGTGGATTAATTTACACAATGATTTTTATCCTACCTTCTCTGCCTCTCTCAGGCCTTAGAGGTTTACAGAGATGACTGGAACAAAGTTTCAGAGCACGTGGGCTCCAGAACGCAGGACGAATGTATCCTCCACTTCCTTCGTCTGCCAATAGAAGACCCTTACTTGGAAGATTCCTCGGCTTCCCTCGGCCCACTGGCGTACCAGCCCGTGCCTTTCAGCCAATCAGAGAACCCTGTGATGAGCACTGTGGCCTTCCTGGCATCTGTGGTGGATCCACGGGTGGCATCAGCGGCAGCTAAGGCTGCACTGGGTGAGCGGACGGAGAAAAAGGAAGACAGTGTTAATTTGTGTGTAGTCTATAATATGGGTAGATGTATGACTTTAAGGCTGTGTGTGTAGTATGTGTGTAAGTAAAATAAAAATGTGTGGTGACCATAAATGTTCCTTTTCAGAGGAGTTTTCCAAAGTGCAGGAGGAGTCCATCGATAAAGTCTTTGAAATTTCCAACCAACCTGAAAAGACAGGTGAGATTGAAGCACATACACAAGTAGTCACACACAATTTAATTTATTTGTCTATTTTTTTTCTATAATTTTATATATATCATACTTTTTTCTGTCCTTCAGAATCAATGGATGCAGAAAAAATGGAGACAAACTCTTCTTCAAATCAGGTGATGTGCCAACAAGAGCATGACTTTTACAGGCATAATGTATCTGCTGATGATTTCCTTTGTTTACCCTGAATGTGTGTTTGGATCTATTAAGGCCCCCGCTAGGGCAGATGGACTAAAAGTGGAAGCCAGTGGGGCAAAAATGGAGGCAATACTAGTCAAAAGAGAAAATGCTGAAAATATACTTGCAGAGGAGAGAGACGGTATGTATATATGTGCAGAATATGTATTTGTGGATTGACTGTATGTGTGTCTATGTGCACGTTTTCTATATCAAAAATTATCCCCTCTTTGTTCCAGCGAGGGGAGATGACGATGACAGCGTAGGGCGGCGAGAGGGAGAAGGGGATGAGGGGAGGAGAGTGATGGAGCAGGACCTGGTGGAGGGCAGCGTTGCCACGGCAGCAGCATCGGCTCTAGCCTCTGCTGCTACAAAGGCTAAGGTAAAGCCCCGCCCCTTCAACTTCAAAACGGACTAATCACAGGGACTTCCTGTGAAGAAATTGCTGTCATTTTAAATAGGGGCTTTTTTCAGTTGTGTCTGAGGTCTCCTAGCAACCAAGACTAGCACCATTTTGGAGATCCCTTTAAGACCTGGCTTTGCTCTTCTAAATGATGCAAACATATTTTTGTCAGATTAAAACCAGAGATAAGATTACATATGAGAGTAAATGATCGTACCTGTATAAGATTGACTCGTTGCAAATTTGCAACCAGTGATGTGTTGTGTCTAGACAGGGAGGTTTATATACCAAGTGCCATAGGTTGTAGCAGTGTATTCATGGCAGCTAAGTTAACTAAACAACTAGCTGTCTGGATCATTTGGCAAAGGTAGTGTTTATGTTAATATGTGGCTATTAGCTCTTTGTGTAAATTGAGCTATCTCTCTCATGTAGATATGTTAACAAGACAGGAGCTTAGGTTGGATCAATAATGATTAGTCTCACTTGGGATCAAATCTCAAACAGCTGGTGGAGTCTGTGATTCATGATCGGTCCCAGTTTCCTATCATCCTGTCAGTAATTTTTGTTTTATAAAGACCACCAGAGGGCATTTTACAACACCAGGAAGCTTGCTGACAGGCATTTGCTGATATTAAAAAACAGTATAATGTTATGACAAAAATTTACACCGTATACATTGTCATCTTGATAATTATTGGATTTAACAGTGCATTTGAAACATACAGTATTTACAGTTGTTTCCTTGTTGTAAGAATGACCTTTGTGTCACAGTGTTACAATTAACATGACTAAACGCTAAACAAGTTAACATGCTATTTTGATAATCGTTGGATTATCCTTAACTGAAAAGGTTGTCATGTGTGTTGCTATGAGATTTATCAGTATTTAATACATCAGTGTTTGTTTTCTATCTGTGTGGCCGAGAAATGTTCCTACCCATCGTCATGGCCAGCTACTGTGATAAAGCATTTTAACAATAACCTGTGGTGGTGTGCCCACTTAAAATGTTTTCCATCAAGATGTATAGTCAGATCAATTATTGTCCCAGCCCTGGTTGATGATGATTGATATGGTAGTTTTCTTACTTACAGTCTATTTTTATTCATCACTGACACGCTCTGTCACACCCAATTTATTCTAGTCTCCTCTCACCTCTTATCTTTTCTCCACCATCTCAATGTGTTCCCTCATTATCTTTCCCTCAACTACCTTTTTAATTTACTTGTCGCAAGCTTTTACCACACCCAGTTTCTTGTGTGTCTCTTCTTGCGATTTCTAACTTTCTCCATCTTTTTCCTTCTGTATTCACAGCACTTAGCGGCAGTAGAAGAGAGAAAGATCAAGTCCCTGGTGGCTCTGCTGGTGGAGACACAGATGAAGAAGCTGGAGATCAAGCTGAGACACTTTGAGGAGCTGGAGACCATAATGGACCGTGAGAAAGAGGCTGTGAGTGAACATTCTTCTGTTTAAAACCATCAGCTATACTTCATAAAATTTCAAAAAGCCCATATGATTAGGTTTTGACCTCTGTTAGCATTTCTTCTCCTCATTGTTTATATGTGGAAGCTCATATCACTCATAGATCATGTGTATGTGTTGTCACTGCAGCTGGAGCAGCAGCGGCAGCAGCTACTGTCTGAGAGGCAGACGTTCCACACTGAGCAGCTTAAGCAGGCAGAGATGAAAGTGCGCCAGCAGAGGGAGCAGCAGGGGCAGCCAGGATTCACAATGCAGCATTCAGGTCTGGCCACACACACATACCCCCCCAGTAAAAGAAATGACAATCCCCCTAACACTCACACCTTTTTTAGAGTGCAGCAAACCACATTCACATGTGGTGTCACTCAGAAGTTCACACTTGTGAGATTATTGTTACTTTCATGCCCCCTTCTTCAGGCCAGTCCATGCCCAACCGGATGATGCCCGTTGGAGGAAATGCCCAGCCGATGGCCCCTCGACACCCTGGAGCTCCCAATGGGATGTGTGAGTACTTTTTTACTGTTAGTGGTTTAAAATGATGGTTGTATTTTGAGCATTGTCTGATTCAGTGGGTGTCATGAGGCTAATTTCTTCTATTACATCTCAGACCCATCCTCACAGCCTGATGGGATAGCACCAACTCAGCCCGGTCCTCCAGCGTCAAGCCACACTTGATCTGACCACAAAACAGGACAATTGCACCAATCCTCCTTCATCAAGGACACACATGAAAATGTAACACTGGTGTAGTGTTCAGGAACAGTAAAAATTGAAGTCTGTAACTCTCCAGTAGTCACATTTTTTTTTTAGACTGAACGTTACACAAGCACATAAAACACAGCTGATGTGTATTTGGTCAAACGGCTCAGTCCGTCTTATATCTGTGAAATGTTTGTGTTCTGACGTCAGAGTTGAGAAATCTGCAGATTGAGCTTGGCTCATTAAAGTTGTTTTTATATGAAACAAACTCCTGGGTGTGTGATTTTGTTTATGTGTTTGAGAGAATGTATATTTAGTGCTTTTCGACACTTCAACTACACTTGTACTATGGAAGAACTATATTAATAGAACAATGTTCAAACACGTTACAAGCAGCATTTAAATAGGGTATTAAAAAACTCAAAAAGGTTAATATATATTAACTTTTATTATTAGTTATTGTTAGTTACACATCTAGATGTGCGTCAACATCAGGTACTCAATGAGAAGCAACATCATATCTCATCTCTATATTTTATAGGCCTAGAACCTATTAACCACTTAACACACGCCCCTGTTTTTTATGCTGTTAGCCTAAACGACATGCCCAAGTTGTGAGCAGCACAGATCCCACATAGTTTGGGACTCAGAGATGTGTCTGGTATCATTGGAAAGGAAACACTCTCAGGATTCTTGTAAAAGCGTCTGTGTGATTCTGTGACTTACTGACAAAGAGTGACAGAGGTTACAATGATGGGGTTGTTTACTCGCCCATAGGTTTGCCTTTACAATGACATGTGTACAGACATTCAGGGACCTCTCAGCAGGATATAGACACAATGAGGCCATAGCCAGAGGTATTGGCTTCATGGAGTCCAAATTTGGAGTCAAAAGACCAAAAGATGAATTTTTCTGAATTATTTTTCAACAGGTATGTCCATGCGTTTTCCTCAGGTCCTTTTTGGAGACTCCAAATGGACACTTGGTTACCAAAGCTGTATAACCGCAATCAAACACCTATAACTTCACATCCCCTTTGCCTACAATCAAAATCTTGGTCTCTAATGAAAGCTGACGCCATATTATTATTATTATTATTATTATTATTATTATTACATATAACCATATTTTTTTGTTTGGCCATATCTATCTATCTATCTATCTGTTTATTTTGGTATAAGTCATATGTCAAGTCGAAGAAGAACCAACCGTGTACCAAAATGCCGAGTGCGTAATGATATATGGTTCAACTCTTTTACGCACAGGGCGCACGCCGGTTACGCTTGGAGTTTGTTTATGGACAGCCAAACGTAATAGCTTAGTGTCATCGTCATACACCGTTGGAAACCTCTGACTATTGGCTAAAAGGTTATCAACTTCATTTCACCGAATATTTCCATAGGCTAGAACAGCAGTCAATCAAAGCCATGTCGTCATTGTTGCCGGTCACATGTCCTCATTGGCTTTGGAGACATGTACTGCCTAATCCTAAACACCGATTGGCTTGTGTGTGGTGTCGTCAGAAGCAGAAGAGGCTCACGGTCGTAAACATCTAGTCACGTGTACTCTGAGATGGACGTGCAGGTCAGGAAATGACGTAACCGGATATGGTTTGTTATTTGCGTTATTACGTTACGTGTTGGACTAAATACATGTTGACATATTGAGGAAAATATTCCGGTTTTATGGAAACGGATTTCATATTTCACAAGAATGGATACTTGGCGAGCTGTACAGAAAGTCCTGTGTCATAAGATGAACGTTGTGGATAAAGGGAAGACTTTGAAGGTATGTAGGCATTATAGCTTTTCTCACTTAGCTGAGTGGCTAGCCAAGCTAATCGCTAATTACGGCTGTGAGCAACCATATAAGTCGTGAGTGGTCTTGAATGAATCAGGACAATCTAAGCTTTCCAACAATGTACGGCATGAATATATATGTTTAAGGGTTGGTGTTTAAAACATCCTGAAGAACTTGTGGCTACCTCTTAACATCCCTCCCGTTCCGTAGACGGAACAGCGTGCGTTAAGAGGTTAAGCCAAGCTGAAGAGGTTGTAATATCCATTTCCTCAAAAATAGAAGCATTTGAATTTTTTGGACAATTCCTCCCCCTGGCTCATTTCAGCAAGTTTCAGGACAATCCACCAGCCTTGGTCATTTTGCCCATTTTTTGGTAACCTGTGCACTTTACCCATTTTTAGGCCTTTTACCTGCTTTTTGGGTAACACCCCCATGGAGCTTAATTTTACTCATCTCTCAATCAGTCCACCCCCTGGCTCTTTTTTAGCAAGTTTCGGGACAATCCACCACCCTTCGTCATTTTGCCCATTGTTTTGGTAACCCGCACGCCTCACACGTTTGACCCATTTTTGGACCTTGTACCCATTTTTCTGGTAACGCCTATGCTTTGCTTCATTTTACTAATTTTTCAAACAGCTCACCCCCCTTAGTCATTTAACCTGTCTTAAATGTTTGTTGCAGACTTAGGATTCCATCACCACATTAATTATTAATTAATTTGAAATAAATAATTCTTTCAATTATTTACTGTTTGTTTGTTGTTGTTGTCACTTCCCCCTTAAATTAAAAATATTGTAGAAGTGTAACATGAGCACAATAAGACAAAATGTTCTTCATTTCTAGAGAATGTTCAATTACTCAGCTGCATGCTTTTTTGTTTTCTTGTATTCTTTCTACATTCTTCATAATTATGTTATGTAATGAGAAATGAGAAAATACAGTAGCTTTGTTTGTTTGTGAATGTAATATGCTGTTGGCAGTGCTAAGTTAATTAGTTAGTTAGTTAATCATTGCATTTCAGTTGCCACTCCAACACATTGATACAGATGCCACCATAACAAAAAAACACAGTTTCTGTATATGATGAGAAAACTTTAGTTATAATGGCTGCTCTTTGTGTGTTCATTTTTCTTCTCCGGTCTTCAAAAATATCTCATGAAGAAACTATTAATTAGTCGAAACTACAACTGGATCTGAATACCAGACAGGTAAAAAAATGAACATTTCAACCACTGTTAATGAGAACCTGTTAAATAGGCCTCCATAGACTGACAAAGCACTGTTGCATGTACTGTGATGTGCATACGTGCTACTATGGTTACGCAAATATCAAGGAAGTGTGTAATTAAGTCACTGAGGTCTGGATCTCGGTGGTTTTCCTGAGCTGTCAACTATCACGCAGTCAGAGTGACAGTCACGCAAATGACCGTTTTCACATGCACTCACACTGCCATTAGTCACGCTGTCAAAACCAAAACCTGCCCCCACCCCCATACACACGCACGCACACACACCGCTGCTGCTGACTTGGTTGATGCACAGCTGTGACATACAGTATGGATTCATCATTTCTATACTTGTAGCTTTTTAATATGTCCTAATATATGACCTGGGGCCAAACACTTCCTCTGGATTTAATATCAAAATGCAGGCTACATATCATTTTTCTCACTGTCACATCAAAGTGTCAAAACCTTATACCAAACCTGTTATAAGGCACCAGAATACAGGAGATGACATTTACTCTGATGTCAGACCCGCACCCACACTTCAAATGCTTTATATACCCATGTTGTACATAGTCAAGTTTCTTTACTTAAACTGCTAATTGAATAAAATGTCTGTGAACCTATGGTAGCAACCATGAAAGGTCCCCAAGAGATTAGGAGTCCACTCAACTTAACTGAAATGTCACTACAAGGTTTTCTGAAAAGTTGACAGCTCTGAAACATTTGACCATAGATGTTTTGTGTCAGCTTCCTCTTCATTTAACTTGGTTATAATGCTTTACTACTTGACAGATCATTTATGCTACAGCAGACTCGTGGGTTGATCTATAGCAAATTTAGATTTTGGACCGAAGTGTCATGGTGACAATAATACAATGTATTAAGTGTATTAATGTGTGTAGTTGCAATGGAATGAAGAACTTAACATTGATAAGTGATTAAAAATGAACATGTTGTCTTTGTCTCTTTGTTCCTGCACCACATTATGCTACAATGTGTTGCAGATCATGAGCCAATATGAAGGCTTAGGCCATGTAGTTATGAATGTTTTCTAATGCAAAAACTGAATCAGACAAAACTACTGTGTATATCAATGAGATCTAATGAAAAAAACATCAAACAACAGTAAAACATATGATAACAATTTATCTACAAAGCTTTGATGAGGCTTTATAAATTTTAATATAATAGTATAAAGTTTAATATAATAGTATAAAGTTTAATATAATAGTATAACGCTTTTCATTTCCCCTGTGCCTCTCTGAGAGAGTGGAGTTTGTGCATTGTTTGTAGAAAAAAGAAACCATGGCTCAAAGCAAACTGTCTCACATACATTTCTTTATTTAATCAAATTGTCAGTAGCCATCCAACAAGTTTAAGTTTTACACACATATTACAGTATTTTCAAGTATATGATGTTTTTCTGGATTTTTACAGTGTTGCTAAATGAACCGACTGAATGAATGCTTTGGCTTTACATTATCTGAACTTGTGCAGTCAGTTTAGTTTCCTCTTAATTGCAGATTCCTTATTTGTTGCTCATGAGTACAAGTATTACAAAATATCTCAAAGCAAACTGACAGGCATTCATTTCTTTATTTTATCATATTGTCAGTAGTCATCCAACAAATGTTTAAGCTTTAAATCCAAATTAACTTTTTGGATTAATTAATTCACTGGGTTAAAATCCTCTGAACTTGTTTGGTCATTCGAGTTTCATTTCTCACTGGTCCTTCTTCTGATACAACATTTGAGTGAAAGGAAATGCCTGGAGCCAATTTTTTTCACTAACTCCTTGTTTTCCAGATTTATCCGTACATCTGAGTTTCTTCTTGTTAACTGCTTCCTGCTTCTTGTTCATGCACAAAACGACCAGTATCAGTACTATAAAAGCATAGAATCCAATGGCAAACTGTGTGTCCATTGTGAGAATATAACGGACACTCAGTGTGATCACTCCAATGACCACCTTGGTGATGTCTCTGGAAAACATGATAATACATGAATTCAACATGAGTTTTAGAATAGAAGGAGGTTTAAACATCTCACAGACGATAACAACTGAGTCTGCAAGGTGTGCTTTGTGATGTTAAGTAAAAATAAGATGAATGAGTAAACAAAGTCTGTATAAGCAGGCTAAATAAATGTAGACTTACACTGTAGAAAGCATGTATTTTCCAAGGAGGATGATCAATAAGACTATTGTTGTCAGTACCACAGCTTCATAAGATGGAATTATATAACTTGCCGCTTTCACTGTTGCAACACCTCCAAAAGTGAAAGCTGCATTTTTCCTAAGAAACGACATCACAATTAGTCAAACTAAGAGATCACAAGATTATGAGGCAGAAAAGCAAATATCTACACTAAAGTAGTATTTATGCACAGATATGTTGACAATGATTATGAAGTGATAGAGTGTACTCACAGGTTGATTTTATAATTCATCTTGTTTCAGAAGTTGTTACATTGCTTCTTTCTCTTTCTGGCAGTTGGCAATTATGTCATGACTGGAGTGAGACCGATATGTGAGACAGTCTTTAAATGTACTTTCTGTCTCCTCCTACTTCCTTCCTCTCAGAGCAAGAACATGTAGGCAAACAGTACAACTTTAAAAAATCAAAACATTATCAACAGCCCTCTTTAATCTTGATCTAAAACATAACAATACTAGTAATAATAATAATATTCATAATACTATCTCGTAGATTGACATACCCTTGTCATCACCCACAGTGAATCTACACAAACTGGCCAGACAAGAATTATAATGAAAAACATATTTGCTCAGTTTGATGAGAAAACTCTCTCATTATAACAGCTACTCTTCAACTTGTAACTTTTCTTCTCTGCTCTGCAAAAGGTGCTTGAGAAGAACTACTTCTAGACTTCTATGAATAATGACAGACATGTACAAAATGAAAAAGAAGATGGGGAGATGATGGCTGTGTGGTCCTTACATTTCAACCACTATTCTGAGTGACACAAGCATAGCAAAGCGCTATTTTAACTGATTTTCACTTTCTGATTGGTCTGTAGATAACCACAGTAGCATGTATGCCGATGTGCATACGTGCTGCCTTGGTTACTTGTCAAGGAAGTCTGTAACCATGGTAGCAGTGAAAGTGAAAGTAAATATAAGAAGTTATCAAGAAACAGAAAACGTTTATGTTAAATGTGTTTTTTTTTAAATGGTGGTAGCAATGGTAGCACAATGCTGTATTAATGTGTGTGGTTGCAATATCAATGTATGTAGCTATGACTGAATAACACAAAACTATACATTGATCATCATCAGCCAAAAACTGAGGATGATCATTCTTGCTCGGATGAATTCCATTAGTCAACATCTTTTAGACCAATGCTAGTTGATAGTGTGTTTATGTTTTTATAATAGTAAATCAATTTAAAGTTGGACCCTTTTGACTTATTGTAACAATTTGCTAAAAAAATCTCATGAACTACAGATTCTGATTCTGATATCTTTTAACACAATCACACAATAGCTGACTCTTCCCTCATCATCCTCTCATTATGGCTCTTATCATGCAATCATACTGAATTTACAAAGCTCTGATGATGCCCTATAAAGTTTATGACCACAACTTCATGTTAAATACACAAAAAATGTATAGCGTGCTCAGTTCTTTGCTGTAAAATGTGCTTAACATGATGTCAGATGGCAAATTATAAAAGGTGTGTGACTTCAAACACAAAAATAAGATGCACATTTACTGAATACTGCATACTTAGGACATAAAGGATATATATGCTTTCTCATCACTGTGTGGCAGCACTGCTCCCTTTTTCAAAACTCTTTCAGCTATTGTATTTATTTAGTAGATTTTCCTTTATTGTTATTGCACACCATGAATCCCTTTTTTGTCATTTAAATTTTTATTGAGTTTTCAGTGATAACAGCAATGTTCATGGATGCAGGGTTGGATACAAGTATTTGGTCTGGTGTAGACATTGTGAGACATGTTGTATGGAAAAGAGAAATGTTAAATCATCAACAATGAAGATAAGAATTAAAATAAGTCTAACACAGATATATGAAAGTGGTACTCTGAACCAAGTTTGATGTGGTCTCCACCATGGCATTAATCCAGTGTTTCAGTCTTTCAGGTCTGGTGGTACAGCAGTTTGCCAGTGTCTTAAGATAATTCTGAAGGCTGGGACCAAACTCACCATAAAAACATAAAACATTCCTTTTCATAGACTTGGTATTTGAGATTTATCCCCTAACAAACACACAGCAGAAGTCAGAGGGATTGCTGCACCTGACCAGAAACTTCGGAAATCCACATCTTTAATCCAGAATGGTATCACTAATGTACATTCATTTATATACAGTACACAAAAGTTTTTAATTCCAGTATAAATCATTATTCATCAGTTTCATTGGTGTGTGATAATACCTGTGTAAAATCTTATATTGTGTGAACCTCCCTCTTGTTTCCTTTACATATTTCTCCTGTGTAACATACGTTTTCAGGTCTCTGCCATAGCAATTTCACATTAGAGGATTCACCGCTTAGAAAATAAATAGTCAATTTGTTCCTGGTGCATATTCAGATAGTCCAAGGTGTGATTCTCTGTACTGTTACTGAATATAGATTTTATGCAGTCCCTCATTTCGAAATATTTCCAAAACGTTTGTTTACATTCTCACATAATGAATCTTATGGATGCACTAACCAAAAAAGGTCACAGAAATATTTGTGCTCCAAACCCAGAGTTAAAAAATCTGCAGATTACACCCTGCTAATTAAAGGTTTTATAGGGGGTTTGTTTTTTTAAATGTTCCCAATTCTAGGTGTATCTAAATGTGTGAGCGATAACGTGCTTTATTGTCTACTTTTAGTGATTGGTGTATCTTTATGGTACACTCCTAATGCCCAGCAGTTACACAACATTAAAATGACAGCTTTCCTTTTCCTATGTGACCCTCTGAGAGAGTGCAGTTTCTACACTGTATTAAAATAACAATACTTCAAACTGTGGTGCATTCACTTCATTTAATTCAAAATGTAAGTAGTCCAACATGTTTAAGTTTTTACAGTGTTTTACAGTGTTGCTATATGACGTCTTTGGCTTTACATCTTCTGAACTTGTCTGGTTATTATATTTTCTTCACATAAGCTGATTGCTTTGCCTGGGAACCAGACAAATCTGCAAGCTGATGTTTCTTAATTGTGTCTCCTCTTGGGCATGATCATTGGAAAAGTGTGACATCCCTCTCTCGAAATTTTCTGGGGAGGCAAGACTACTAATGCCTCATTTCTCCTCATAGACAAATAAACCAATGTAATTATTACAAAAACATTGAATCCCAGTGTCACCCAATTAGTTTCACTTTTGAGATTATGAGTGACGTTCAGTGCAAGCACTCCAATAACCACCTTGGAATAAATGTAGACTTACTCTGAAGAATGCCCCGAGATCACCATGTAGATTCCAAGGAAGATCAATGCGACTATTATTGTCGGTGTTGCATCATAAGATGGAATTCGGGTACATAATACATTCCCAATTAAGAGAACTCCAAAAATTAATGCTATATGTTTCCGGGGAAAATGTTAGTATGTATTTTCCATACCATATTCAGCATGATGCCGTACAGTCTGAAGAAACATGAAGTATGATTGATAATAAACTGGAATAATTTGAGGTGCCCCACAAAGGATATCACATTCTGCTCAAACTGTGTACTGAAGATATTTGACCCACTCTGTGACAGTATAAGACTCTTGTGTTCTGGAGTGAATCTTTGTCAGTGTCTCAGGCATGCAGACATGAACCGAGCTCGTATTAAAAAGTATTAAGACAGAACTTCTGATTTGATTAATCTTTGCCGGTCCTCCTACACAGTTTTCAGAAAAGAAAGCAAAAATAGTCAAACTGATCACCACAATGATTCTTAACATTTTTTACACTTAATTATTATAAAGTGACAGACTGTACTCACACTTCATTCAGGTCCATTGTCTTGAGAGAATTTTCTCAAGAAAAAGAACTTTCTATGTTTTAGCTGTTTTCAGTGAAATGATCTTTGTCTCTAAGCTGTCCTGAGGCGTGTCTGCTCAGGTGACACTATCATTTCCTTGCCCGAGCCCAGACCTTTGAATCAGATACCTGTCTGATATCAACCTAATAATTTCCCTCTTACATTGTTTTACGTCTATAAAGATATATATGACATAGCAGGTGCTCCATATAAAGTCTGAATGTAACGTCAACTCGAGGTCACTGAAGCTAAAACTATCCCTAACTGTGATACTGTGATAAGTATCAAGTTTGCATTTAGGCTAACCTGCATCATTACCATAGATTAAATTATATGTTCAATAGACAATAAATCAAGTTAGGAATGGAGTTGATGCAGTGCAAGGATCTATTGCAAACCCAACTCTACCTGACCCTGGAGCACCACCTAAAGTGCATATCAGTGTTCTCAGCATTAGGAGCAATAAAAGAGAAAGGAGAATTCCATCTCAATTTAAAGACTACAAGGTCAGCTTTTCAGCAAGTCTTTCACCTCAACACACACAAGAGGTGGTGATTAGTTTTTTGTCATCTTGCAGAGAGATATACTGAGCTAGCTGCCTTGAAGGAACAGGTTAGACAAATGGAGCTGCATGAACTCCGCAGGCAGCAACATGGGGAGGAGGAGAATGCAGAGAAATAGGCTACTCAAAGCTGCAAGTACCTCATTAATCATATGTCAAGGGTGAGGAAGCTCCAGCAGGCTGAATGAGATCTGGAAGAAGCCTGTCTTCATTACTTCAGATGAAACATTCGAACTCCATCGGAGAGATCTGTATGAGCTCAAGCCTCTCTTAGGCTCCTTCTGCTTCTATTTTAGGCAGTGATATGCCCTCTGGTACCCATAAGCCTATACAGCCAGAGCCCCAGGTTCAACCTACTGCTCTGTTACTGCCACAAAACACACTTGTCATTCCTGCTTCTACATCAGTATCTGAGCACAGTGGCCTTCATTTACAGCCTTCACAGATATCATTTGATCTGTCATATCTGCTGTTTGATCCTCCAGTACAGCATTCGATTAGAAGTAGAGCCAAGAGGCCTTCCTTTTCCCAAGGCAGCTATTCTACAGCAGTCCAGTGGGTCTGGGTACCACCCACTGAGCCTTCAGCTCCACCTTAACAGTAGATTACTCTTTCATAGCTCTTGGTTTCTTTCTGATATAGCATTCTAAAGCCACGGCTTCCATGATTTGAGTCTAGTAAAGAGAGTGCCTTTCCTCTTTTAAAGGGAAAGTTCTGTATTTTTCATCCTGGGCTTTATTGTCCCATCTTTTTGTGTCTAAGTGACTAATGGGGACACGATTTGTTTTAATTGGTCCAGTATTGAATGAGAATGCTGCAGCTGGCAGTTGCAATACGGGCTGCAGTGCAATTTGAAGAGACAATAGCTACCAATGTATGTCTGCAACAAGTGCTTGTTTTTGCCACTGACAGGCTCAGATTGTTATTATAAGAGTAAACTAATTTTTGCTTCCTTTAATCAGAGAACTGGAACAATTACCTAATTAAAGGAAAACTAACTGACAACCATTTTAATGATAAATTAACACTTTGAGTCTCTTATCAAGTCGAGAATGGCATCCTGACCCCCAAGTTGGAGCACACTTGATTAAAGTATTACTTGTGATGACCAAATATTGTGTGAATTTAAATTTTAAATCTTTAAGAACAGTTAGGTCATGGATTTACTGCCCTGTAACGCTGTCAAATATACTCACAACAAGCACAGTAATGTGTTTATATTCCCAAAAAATCTGGTAAACTTCACTCACTAACTACTGGTTTAAACTAATACATACATCTCAATTAAACAAACAAGAAGAAGCAATTTTCTAGACGTGTGTGTAATTGCTCCACTATTATGAGTGTGTACTTTCCTGCCTGACAGCAAAACTTTAGCAACAGGTTTCTAGTAGAGCAAAACAATATAATTTTCCCTGTACTGGAGAGCTGAAGCTGCTGGCTGAGCCTGTATCTCTGCACTTAACATGTGTTTTGTTTGGAGCAATTCTAGGTCAATGTTCAACTCTCTTTTATAAAAACAGAGGGCATGTAAACAAGTGGCAGGAAAGTATATTGATTTTATTTTGGAGTAAGTAGCAAATAAAATTCACAGGTGCATATTAGTTCGTGAGATAAATTACTTTAATAGAGGCAGATATTTGGGTCTTAGTGTGACCTCATGAATGTCTGCTTAGCCTAATAGTGAAATCTAATATTATCGTCTAAAGCTTTGTTATTTATTTAGTGCAAAATCACACATTTATCACAGAGTACTTGTTCAAATTCAGAGTAAGAGTTTCAGTTTTGCTTCAAGTCACTCCCACATTGCTTCATCATCCTGTATAGTATGTCTCTTAAGGTGGACTGCCGTGTGTTTCAGTGTCACCTGAAAGTCCTCCTGAAGCAAAACATGATCTTGATCTTTAAAAATATGCTTGCATGGATTTGATAATTACACTACAAATGACATAGGGTTTGTCAATTTTCTAACTATCCTCACCAGCACAGAGAGGAATGTAACTCCACACTGTTGTGTAGCTGCACACATATACAAGCTTTGTCATCACCCAGCAGCAAATAGGTATTTATTTACTCTTTCGATCTAGCATCCTGCATCGTCCTTTCATTATTATTTTACACTGTACATTTATAGTATGCCTCTTAACTTAAATATTTATGAGTACATTTCATAGGTTTTTCACCTTTGCACTGCTGTAGCCTAACTCTCTGCACGATCCATGGTTGGTCTAATAAACCCTGAAATTTATTAGGGACAATAGGACAGGGACAATATCCAAGGGGCAAAAAAGAAACTCCCCTGAAACTGGGAGATGTGGGTAAGATAAACCAACATACAGGCAGGCAAAATATGATAGAGTTCCAGGGCTAGTATCTGTCTCTAAAAGATAAATACCAGGCAATTTTTGTTTTTGAATGTATTTCCAGAAACTCAGAATGTTCTTCTGCACATCTGGATTAAAATATTTCTGAAAAATAACAACTGCATCAAAATTAGTCAAACTGATCACAAGGTTATGAGGGAGAAAAGCAAATATACACTAAATTAGTATTTATACACAGATATGTTGACAGTGATTATGAAGTGATAGAGTGTACTCACCGGTTGATTTTATAATTCATCTTGTTTCAGCAGTTGTTGCATTGCTTATTTCTCTTCCTTTGGATCTCTGGCAGTTGGCAATTATGTCATGGCTGCAGTGAGACTGATATGTGAGACAGTCTTTAAATGTACTTTCTGTCTCCTCCTCCTACTTCCTTCCTCTCAGAGCAAGAACAAGTAATAATAATATTCATAATACTATCTCATAGACTCATAAACATTCCTTTATCATCACACACAGTGAATCTACACAAACTGACCAGACAAGAACTACAATGTTACAATATGATGAGAAAACCCTTCAAGTTGCAACTTTTCTTCTCTGCTCTGCAAAAGGTGCTTGAGAAGAAAATATTGTATATTAGTTCAAACTACTTCTAGACTCGTGTGAATAATGACAGACAAGTACAAAATGAAAAAGAAGAACCTTTATGGTAATATTAGGGGAGATGATGATTGTGTGGTCCTTACATTTCATCCAGCGTTCATGAGAAACTCTTACGATATAATGACAAAGCACTGAGTGACACAAGCACAGCAAAGCACTGTTTTACCTGCTTTACACACTTCCCTGAAAAGTAACCACAGTAGCACGCATGCACATAGACATACGTGCTACTGTGGTCACATCCTCATATAACGACGGTAGCATCGAAAGTAAAAGTAAATAGAGAAGGTATCAAGAAACAGAGAAAAATATGTTTTTTGTAATGGTGGCAGTAATACAATGCTGTATTAATGTATGTGGTTTCAATATCAATATCACAATAACTGAAGTCATGTTCGTTTCAGGTCACCCACATTGTATTGACAGTAGCCTACTACATATTACATTAACAATAAGAGACCTCAAAAAATGATAGTTTTCCTGTCTTATACAGTAACAATAAAGATATATGACATATCAGGTGCTATACATTCCCTCTAGCACAATCTAAAGTCTGCAGCATGTTTAAAACAGTACAAACAATAAATCAAATAAGCAAATGTGTTAATATGAGAGTATTTCAAAATCATATTTTTATTGGTTATGTTTCAAAAAGTTTAAGTTGATGTAGTTGATGAATCAGAGATGGATGTCCGTGTCACTTCTTCTATTTATTTTTGTTGTCATTCATTCCTAAAACAAGCCAGAATCAAATGATATTGACACTTTAAAGGGTGTAATAAGATCTAACATTTAAATGCACGTTAATCAGACAAAAGAAGCCTCCTTGTGAAAGATTATTGAATCACTTACGACTCTTATAGAGTGTCACTCCTATTCCCACAGTTATGGCCACTGCAATTAAAGCTATGGCAGGGGTTGAAATTGTAAGACCTTTTGCTGCCAACACCACACCAGACGCTGCAACGGTCAGTGTTAAGGTTTTCCTGACAAAAAGGAGTGAGCAACAAGAACACACAATACTTACTCAGGGAGGGATGAGAATGTTTCATAACATTTAGAAATCAAGATCTTTGTGTGTGTTGTGCACAGACTATTAAAATCATGTAACAATTTGCAATACCAGTGTAACAATTGTTTGTGTTTTAACAAGTTAGTTTTATTGCCACCTCACACATTAACACTGCTCTCTACAGTATATTTAAAGGTAAATCACTTACGCAGTCAGAGCCATCCTGAATACTTTATCTCGTCACAGCAATTGTGCTGGATTAGCTGTATTGTTCAAATTCAGAGTAAGAGTTTCAGTTTTGCTTCAAGACACTCCCACATTGCTTCATCATCCTGTATGTTTCTTAAGGTGGACCACCGTGTGTTTCAGTGTCACCCGAAAGTCCTCGTGAAGCAAAACATGATCTTGATCTTTAAAAATATGCTTGCATGGATTTGATAATTACACCACAAATGACATAGGGTGTGTCAATTTCCTAACTACCCTCACCAGCACAGGACACGTTGTTGTATAGCTGCATACACATGTAAGCTTTGTCATCACCCAGCAGCAAGAAGGCATTTATTTACTGTTTCTATCTAGCAGTAAATAAATGCCTTATTCTACCATGTCCTTCCTTCATTATTATTTTACACTATACATTTATAGTATGTCTCTTAACTTAAATATTTATGAGTACATTTCATAGGTTTTTCAACTTTGCACTGCTGTAGCCTAACTTGGCATGATCCTTCATTGGCCTAATAAATCCTAACCCTAACTTAACCCAGGAACAAAAAATAAAACCTGCCCTGAAACCTGTGAGATGTGGGTAAGATAAACCAACATATGGGCAGGCAAAATAGGATAGAGATTCCAGGACTAGTATCTGTCTCTGAAAGATACAACAAATAAGTTGTTTAACAGCACTTGGTGCTGTCTGCACATTTGGATTAAAATATTGCTGAAAAATAAGAATTGAGGCTTTCCTTTTTGATCCACACAAAGACAGTAGCAAGGGACAGTAGGCAGGGATATATCTCTTCCTGCTAAAGTATAAAAAGATCTATCACGCATGAAATAGAGTCTCACCTGAAATAGTTGTTAATGTGGTGCTGTGTGAGTCAATTCTGGATACAAGTCACTCAATTTGTCTTTTTAAGAACAGTAAGTGTGAAGATGACACAACTAGATCACATAACTAATAAAATCACAGTTTCATATTTTATACATTCTCCAGAGCAACTTATATTGAATAGTAGACGTTTGATTCATTACTCACCATCACATTAACAAATCAAAAGATTAAGGAAGCAAAGGCTCACCATTAACCTAAGCTATAGAGACATCCTCTTGACACAGATTGTTTAATTCATACTTTGTAGAGGCTCAAGAAAACAAGAAAAGATTAGAAGAAAGTCTAGAAAAAGAAAATTATTTTGGTGCAGCTAAAATTATTTGTTTCTGCTTTCTGATCACGTCAGTCATTTTTTAATATTCATTTTTTGATCTTTTTTTGCCTTTAATGTGCAGTTGTGGGTGGAGTGACCAACAGGAACAGGGGGAGAGAGAGAGAAAGGGGTATGACATGCAACAAAGGTCCCTTGCCAGACTCTAACCAGAGACATTGCAGGTATATGACATTCACTGTAACCACTCAGCTACGAGGGCGATACATGTTGGTCATCTTTTGAGTCCTTGTAGGAGTCACAGCCTGCAGGTGGGGTACAGTTGCCATGCTTGGATTTGTTAAGCAAATTATAGCATGAATGAGGAGGGTGTAGAGGGAAGAAATAAAAGCTAGTTTGTTGAGACTGAAAAGATTATGCTGTTACTTGCTTAGCCATACATTTTATAGGCTGTATGGATGTAAATATAGTATCATAAGCAACCTCTCCTTCCCCCTAGAGTCGTGTAGCGACATTGGACATGCACACGGACACACAGCGGGAAAGCACTGGAGGGGATTTGGACATCCTGTCTGCCCCTCACTGCTCAACACAGGAACAGGATGGAAAAAAAGCGACGTGGCCTGAACACAACACACACAAACACATGCACGCACAGGGCTTGGCGTCGACTAAGGTGTGCTATTCTTCCATTCTGGTTCTCAGTAAGATCCATCTGTTCATCCTGAAGAACACACTGAGAACATTTCTTCTCTTTCGTTCCCTTGCAGTCTGAAAATGAACCTATACTAGAATTCATTTAGTCACTATATAGGAAGAGTGGAAAGATAGGATGCTTGAGTGTATTTATCATGGTAGATATATATATGTGTGTGTGTGTGTGTATGTGTATTGGGGGGGGGGGGGGGGGGGGTAGGCGGGTGCGGAAGCAATTTCGTTCTGCTCTGTTTGGCAGTGCATCAGTGAACATTTTTCTGTTTCTCAATCCCCTCCACTCTCTATCTCCCACTCTTCAACGCTCGCCCATGTCTGTCCATCCTCTGATTCCCATCACACATGCTCTCTATTTCTATTTCTCTCCTGTGGCAGTTCCCTTTCTCTATCGTTCCTCCTCTCACTATGCCAGCTCCCTCTCATACAAAATCCCACTCTTCCGTCGCTGACAGCAGGGATTTTGACGTATGGACTGAGTTTAGGATGGGGTGTGTTTTGGAGGATAATTGATGGGAAACAGTGGGACGCTACAGCACAGCAGGGGGCTTGGATTGATTCACTCCTTTTTCAATGAGCAATGAGTGGAACTGCAATTTTGTTCACTAGGAACATAGCATTTGGTCTTAATTATTTCATAATGTATTTGACATAATCTCATTTAGGACAAGAAGAGTGGGTAGTCAGCCCTCTGCAGGCATTTTGTTTGCAGTTTCAGTTTGTGACAGTAAAGGAGACATAGAAACAGGAAAATGGATTAGTGTCACAGAACAGTCATTACATACGTGTATTTGAAAGCAATTCTTTAATGGTATTTAGGATGATAGAGTGAAAGATAGCTTAATGTGGATGTTCAAAATGTCCTGTGAATGTGATGTGAATGTATGTGTGTGCGTGCATGTGTGTGTGTGTGTGTGTGTGTGTGACTGTGTGCGTGTGTGTGTAAGAGGGATACAGCAGCAGATGCCATTGTCTGGAGCCTATATCACAGTATAACAGTAAGAGGATTATCCACCCGACATGCACACACACACATACACACACACACACACACACACACACACACACACACACACCTCCCTGCTAGCCAAACACTCATGCACCCAAATAACCCCCTGACATATAAACACCACCCTTAGCGAGAGAGAGAGAGACTTGGACATAATGTTCACACACTAGCTGTGATGTAAAATGGAGCATTTTGACTTCCAGTGACAACAGACACTTCTTAAATCCCCCCGGCTACAGCAAACTGAAGCTGGACAACGGTGAGCAATCCTCGGGTACATCTCACTCTCTCTCTCTCTCTGTCTCTCTCTCTCTCTCTCTCTCTCCATCTCTCTCTCTCTCCCTGTGTGTTGGTGCACTGGCACTTTGACACCAAAACTCACATTGAGTGAAGTAGAGTAATGTGGGACACTGCCAGATGTGGGACACCAAAGCTCAAATGCATTTATCTCTTTTTCTACCAAATGCTAATATTTAGGACTGCTGTCAAATCATACATAAACCTGGAGTGTCATGTAGTCAAAAACATGACTACATACAGTACATGTGATGCCATAGATTGGGTTGGGACGGTGCAATGGTAAATGCTTGGCCAATGAGTGAACGGGTACTAGTGTAACTTAAAAAAATGAGACTTTCCCGACTTCCGAAGTTTTTTGTGAAAATTCAAATGTGATGTTTTTGCATGCTCTAGAGCACTTTTGCTCTCCCATTAATGTCAACTAACAACCGGCATAACGACACAACGCAACAAAAATGGTGCCCTCCGTCTAGAAGCACCTGCAGATATTAGTGCTCCAGCTAATGAGACCCCTTTGTTTTTTTTCTGTTTGTTGTCCAAAGTTGGTAAAAGGTACACATTATACAACTAACTGTAGCATGTTGCTACTCAGTCACAGTGCATTGGCCCCTGGACACAGCCATCCTGTTGCTTCTAAGCCATAGCTCACTGTGCTTAATGGTGTTTAAAGTTGGTGGTTTGCAGGTCAGGTTTGGGTGGCTGATTAAAGTATATTTTTTTTATATGTGAGCTTGCAGGGGGGGACTGCAGTGACTCACTATCACCCCTAAGGTAAAAAGTTGTATTACAAGAAAATATGGCTGGCCTCTAGCTGGTTAATATGCTAACTTCAGTAATACATAAAGGTCTTTAACATAAAGTCAAAACTGTTATTTCTTCACATTCTGTTGAAATTCTGGACAGTTCTTAGTCATCCAACCTTTAAATGTGCAATATGAATAGTTAATCAGGGGTCTTAGTCTTGTAGGCCAAATGCTTATTTTGCAAATTATATTATTACTAATATCAATACATAAAATAATTGCAATTACTGAAATGGCTAGTGCATTATTATTTTTTATTGTAGGCTATGTGATAGGATGATATAGACCTTTTAGCTCTCCAGTAAGACCATTTTATAACGCTTTTACCATTTCTTCTCAGTGTCGACATTTGCATTCTGTTTTCTGACATGATTAGAATTTCAGAATGGTATTGGGTGTAGATGTAATACGTTGGCTTCATAACAAAATTGCTGAAGTGCCAATTGCAGAAATGGTCTCACATTACTCTAATTCATCCTATAGCGCGCGAACCGTGCAGTTCTGCGCTGCGTCGTACAGCTCATCCTCTCACAGTCAGAGGAAAGATTGCAGCCAGTCAAGCAGGGCAGGCAGGCAGGGACAAACCCGGCTCATTAAAATCTCGTTTGCAGACCCTGAATCGGTCGCGCGCATTACTACCACTACTACTACTGGCGGTGCAGCTGACGGACCTCAAAGCGCAGAGTGACGGATCTGTACTATGGGACTGAGCCTTTAAACGGTTCAGAGGGAGTGAGAGAGTGAGAGAGTGAGTGAGAGAGAGAGAGAGAGAGAGAGAGAGAGAGAGAGAGAGAGAGAGAGAGACCAGACGTTGGAGAGGATAACGGCGACATGGCGAAAACGGGTAACATCTGAACTTTGGTGGATCCGCTGTGAGGATTATCGCGCAGTCCCATCAATCTGAAGAGAGGAACGGAACCTGATCAGAGTTCAACAACCGTCAGTGTGTCACAGGAATATACGGTATGGCGCGCGGTGACTGTCGTTTGGGGACCTGGCAAGTGCTACTGACCATCTCTATGGTCATCATTCCCCTGTCTGCTCACGGTAAGTCCACTGCTGCACTACCGGAGTCCCACCCTGTGCGTGCGTGTAGCTATGTGAACGTGTGTGTGTGTGTGTGTGTATGTGTGTGTGTTGCATACAAGCGCACATGTGAATGAATCAAATTGCACCTGCATTGACATGGCTTTGATGTGGAAAATGGCTAAACCTTGCTGTCAAATACAATTGTTCTGTATGCAGCATTGGAAAACAATTATGCATTCAGAATTTGGCCATTGATGGTCAATATTAAATCACTGCTTGACTGTCACTCTTAAAATCTGTAGTGACAGCAGCATAGAGGCTATTCTACCACAGATGTCTCAAAATTCTATTTAGTATAAGCATTGATCGTTTTTAATGCACTGACAATCTATTTTTGGTATTAATAACCTCAGTATGAAATTTTGTTCAGTAAATTTGCATTGAAACGACTGTCAATTAAACAATTTGCGCTGACAAATCCAATTATATGATGTGATATTTTTTTTATCTCGTGCTCTGCTATATCGACCACTGATGACACTTGAACCATTGGCTGTGGCCATGATCCAAACGATCTCATCATTCATTCAGTGTGTAAAGGGGTGGTAACAGTTTAATTGAAAGGTAACTGGCTTGTCCTACATGGTGCTCTATTATTGTACATATGTTTAAAGGTAGGATGATCAGACAGAGACATCTGACAGCTGATTACTGCAGCTGCGACTCGCCGCTGCGGTGCGTGGCCAAGACAAAGGCGGGATTAAGTGCACCGTGGACAGGCTACAGGAGGCCCATTCACGGTGCTGAAAGGACTGAATTCCTCCAGACATTCATGAAAGCCCGAGACAACCAGGCCCGCAACAACGCTCGCACCCGCCGCCTTCTGTCCATCGCTTGAGACACGGAGGCAGTGTGGGAATGAAAATCTGACACTCTGGTCTGTCTTGTCTGGCACACACAGAAGCGTGAGCACTGAGCAGTGGGAATGTAGAAAGTCTTGGAAATGTAGAAATGAGCTGCTGCTGCTGCTGCTTCTGCTGCCCAGCAACAGGGTGGCTCGTGCACGCAGAGGGTCGCCGGGGTTCACGTGGGTACGCGCTGCCACTGTAGCCCCCCCCTCCCCAACACACACACACACACACACGCACGCACACACAACCTTTTCTCCCCGCATCTCGCGCCCTCAATGTGTAACGAGGCGTTAACACTGTGACATATTGACCGGTAAATATACGCCAGGCATCATTTCTGATGCTTTAAACCACCACTTGGCGACTGGATGTGATTCATTGGCCGAGATCCTTAATTAATTTAATTGTCATCAGGGGAGAAGATGGATAGGAGTCAGAGATGCTTTATTTGCTTTCTATATAGTCCCTAAATAGTAATAGACAAAGTAAATCAAAAGTCAAACCAATACACAGACAGCAAAAATATAGCCTTAGTTTTCCTATAATTTCCCTATAATAGCATAGCCTATTTATTATTTCTTCAGCTAGCCAAGTTGAACATACGATAATATAAAATCATCAGTCAATCCACACAGATACAGGCTACAGGAACACATGTTATACTTAACAGCCCCATAAAACAATAATATGTATGCCTACAGTATCCAAACTCTTGGGTGCTGCCGTGTGTGTTTGTGTGCCCACTGCCTGAGTGAATGCATACTGTGAGGTCCATCTGCCCGGTAGCCACAGAAAGCTCACAATATGTCAAACCAGATCAGATCATCAGCATCTCCATGACTCCCTTTCTTTCACAGCACACACAGAAGCAAAGGGAGTGTGGACACTGTGTATAGTTTAAAATGCTAAAATGCACACAGCTTGATGGGTGGAGGTTGTAGGCCAAAAACAATGGCAACAGAGCAGTTGGAAAAGTTTCAAAACCAATCAATCAACACTGTTTGTGCTGATTGTCTGTCTAATAGACTGTTTGTAGTAGACATCTTTTCTTTTCTCGTATAGCTGTTAAGTGTCCAAAATCAGGTTGATGTGTTGTCAGAAGTATTTCTGTCTGCATCCAACAACAGCATGCATGAAACCAACCCAGAATTCCCACTGTTTCCTGCTGTTAAAGCGAATGATCCTGGGAATCTGTACTCTCAACCACTCACAAGTGACCTCAGGTAAAACCTGTTACCATGGTGATATGCTCAGCGTGATGCCAGAGGTGAAGAACTGAGCAGCAGTAAAGCGGCACAAATCACACCATTTCTATGACGGAAATCAAATTGCAAAGCAGGGACTCGTGCATTCAATTTGCTCCTCTTGCTCTTGTAAGCTCTCCATGTTCCCTTTAACTCTTGTAATCGCTAAGACTGCCAGCTGCTAACAGGATGCAGTATCTCAGTCTCGACAGGGAACAAATTGGCAGATTCAACCTTTAAATGAAACAGAGTTTGAATCACTTGTAATCAACGTTAACTGGAGGAGTATGTCGATCTCTTTCACAAACTGTGAAGCATTGGAGCTCATTCCACCTCAGTTTTCCCAGAGATGGAGTTGGCATATACCACTCACGCACTGGCTGGCTGATTGATTGAAAAACAAGAGAGAGAGTGTGAACACTGGATTCTCTGTTTCCACTGCAGCTCCCTCGCTCCACTCCTCCTTTTAACATGGCACCTCTTTACATCTCACCATGGCAACTACACTGTCTGTGTGTGTGTGTGTGTGTGCGTGAGGTGAATCTCATGGTTCCTCTAGCTACCACTAGATTTTGTGACTCGAGGCACGTTCAGATGGTTTTTGTATTAGCTCTGAATGAAGTGCCAGACACTGAAAGCACTCATCTCATTGGGCGCAGTTATTTCAGGGTGGCAGTGGGAGAGAAGTCGTCAAGCCAAGTATTTAGTTGAGTGTGGCCATTTATGCCAGTGGAAAATTGTGAAGAATTGGCTTCTTGAAATTCAGTCTGGGAACATTAACACCAATGCAAGGGAAATATTCCCCACTGTGCAACAGCAAAGTGTTCCTTTTTTTTGTTTCTTCTTAAATAGCTTTAAGGCTGTTAAAATAATCTTATCCCACATTGCCTGACAGCATTATAATAACAACCCAGGCCTAATGATTTTCATGGCTGCAGCATTCCATCAAGTAGAAATAACCTGACTTTAAAATGAAGCCCTGTCAGTTTGAACAGTGTTTGGCTGCACAGCATGAGTTTGTAATGTCTGCCTGTTGCATATTCAAATATTTTACATCTCACTGTCCTGTCTGTCTCTGTGATTACATCTGTGCATCTTTCTCCATAGATAACCAAGCACTGGAGAAGTTCCTGACCGGTCATGCCTCTAACCTATAGCACTAAATCCTAATCTAATCCTCACCCGGTTTCGGTCACTAGAGCACATTAGTCAGTAACTCACTGTGCCTAATCCCATATAGCCATAGTCTGATTAAACGTCAGTCTTCACCTCCTGGTCTGATTTCTTCGACAATTAATCACTTAGCCTTTAAATGTGAATGTCTTTTATGCTGTATGTATGTTTCCACAAATAAGATCTGCCATGAAAACAGATTTTGTGCATATTGCACTTCTTTATTCATTGAGTTTGTCAAATTCAGCTGCATTTACACTCAGGGTTATGGTGACAGTAGTCATCCAGAAAATTTAGCCTGGTACAGCCTGAAGGCGCTTCTGCAGAATGCTTTAGGGATCCATTTAAATTATTCATGTTTCATCCTTGAGCCTCAGTCTTTATCTAACAAAACAGTTAGTATCATGGGATTACGTCCAATCTAAACACATTTTACAAGTGTGTATACATGCCTCTTTTTTTATTATCTTCATTTAGAAAAGATCACCAAAAATAACTCCAACAATGCTCAGTCATTGCTGCAGTGTTGACAACAAGATTATTTTAAAGGGGCACTCAATTGTCTTTACACATCAAAGTCAGTTTACCTGTCATATGGAGTACTACTCAGCCGCCAGTGAAAATAGCTGTGTAATGTCTCAGGCAGAGCTTTGTCTTGTCTGAGAAAATAAACCCTGGTGATCTCATCAGGGGAGACTGTCCTGCCAAGATTTGTTGTAGTTTTGGAGAGCAGGTTCGAAAATGCTTGTTTATATCATTCTGGAGTACATCTGGATTTGTTGTATCAGGGTTATCTTATCATTTGTCTCTTGTCAGTCCAATTTTATGGAAGTAAAATTCATATTCTAAGAACCACTTTAATGCCTTTCTGTGCCTGATTGGCAGGGAGGCATTCACTGGCCAGGCGTCATCATCACCACAACCAATCATCTGTCAACAAGGAGGCCTTGAACACCAGAATGGTGCTCAGTGATGACTCAGCAGAGAGGGACCACCTGATCGGAGCAGGGTTCGGGATCGGGCTCGGGGCGAAACTCCCAGTCAGCTCCACCAAACATCATCATTCTCATAAACACGCCCACCTAGACTTTGCAGAGGAGGACCCACCTGTGGGGGAGGAGCTCACAGCCGGAGGGGCCGGACCAGACCAGCCCGGGAACCCCATGTCCGATGACGTCATTACTGTGGAGTTCCATAGCCCTGCGCCAGATGTTGTGCCCTCTGATGTTGGTCTGGATTGGGCCAAAGCCCCAGAAGCACAGAAGCAAAAAGGGGGAGACCCAACTGCATGGACACTTTCTGATTTTTACGACTACCTATCCCCTGACGATGACCTCTCTGCATTGGACACGACCCCAGAACCTGAGCCTACCCCTTCACCCCCAGCTGAGATGGAGGATGAGAATCCGCTCCTGTCTGGCTCTCCTGCTCTCCCAGACAATGGGAGGCCTAACGTGGATAGCGGACCCTCCTTACCTGCTCCTCCAATGCCAGGGCTGGACAAGGGTGATGGGTTAGACTTAGGTGGTGCCATGGGGTCTGACGGCTGCAGGCTAGGCTTTGTACGCTCCGGACCTGGAGTCTGTGTATCCCAGTGTGATATTGAACCCAACTTCTGCTTCAATGGAGGGGTGTGCACTGTAGTGGCAGGAATGGGAGCTTTCTGCAGGTAAGAAAAACAGATTTTCAAATCTACAGGTAAACCACAGTCTGTAGTTGACAGTTTGTTCTTGGGTTAATTGTAGTCTTCCTTTATTCATCATGTTTAGTGATTAAGAATGAAGAAATTACACGTTTTTATTGGTATTCAAAAGCAGTCATAGACAGTATGTGTGTGTGTGGGATGTGAGTGGCAGCAGGGATAATTTGGGGGGGATTGTTGGGTACTAAAAACATTCCTCTTTTGAATTTATGTTGCTGGGATGACTTCCAATACGTTCATTCTCCAACACAAAAGAAAAGATTTAGGACACTTCATGTAAGCATCCACACACTGAAAACACACGCACAAAGACAGACAGCTGGCTTAATGTGTAATAAGGGTTCGTCAAGATCACAGCAGGGTTACCAAAGGATTAGCTCCGTTTTGGATGCAGGGGGTGAAGTGTGTGTGTGTGTGTGTGTGTGTGTGTGTTCATAGGGTGGCGACAGCTGATGCACACACAGTATACACATATAGAAAAAGTATGAGTAAGGTAACAATGCAGTGAGGTCAGGAAGGGAAACACATATAAATAAACACACACACACACACACACACACACACACACACACACACACACACACACACACACACACACACACACATACACACACACACACACATACACTCATACATACACTATGCCTTCATACACCATCTGTCTTGTCCTGCAGTCTCACTGTATGCTTGGAGGTAAACTGTTGCTCATCTCACCATACCTGCTGAGTAACAGAGCATACACCCACACACATATTGTAGGGATATGTAAGCGATCAAACATTTGCACACAATAGCGCACAGAGAGACAGGAATATGCAAAAGGCACACGCAGACACACAAACACACAGACACATGCATGCACGTGTCCTGATCCTTTGATCTCATTAAGGGCTGGGCTGCAGGCCGAATCCCTGCTTTGCTTGACAGACCTCAGGACACTATGTCATCCTCTCTGAGCACCAATTTACATTTTTTTTACTCTGGATAACATGCTGTAGCTATAAATACTGTTAATACACTAATGCAATGGGGACAAAGTCCTGATAAACCTTTTTTTTGACAACAGATCACAAAACTGACTGGCTAAAAGTCACTTTGATATGGACGGCCAGTATTTCAAAAAGACAAAATGTACAATGATTTTCCTCTCTCCTCTTTTGTGTGTCTCTGTTCAGGTGCAATGTGCAGGACTACATCTGGAACAAAGGCATGCGCTGTGACTGGGTAGTCACAGAGTTCCAGGTGTTGTGCGTGGTGGTGGGTGTGTCCTCCCTGGTGCTCCTCCTCCTTCTGATGATCATCGTATTCTTTGCCAAGAGGCTGCACCGCCTCAAGAACGAGAACAAGCGCCTTCGCAAACGCAGGTGTGTGCATGTTTCTGTGTATGTGTGTGTATGTGTATGTGACTGGGAAGTGATAATGTAAAAACATGTGTTATTTTGTGTCTAACAGCGGGTATGCACATGGGATTTTATGAGCCTCATATTTGTGAAGTTTCACAACCTAACGACTGAAAAAGTAGTGAAATCAAATGATAGAGAGAGCTGAGGGAGATCAAAGGAGAAAGTGTGAGAGAGAGGAGTTAAATGCAGCGATGAATGTGTAGACAAGCAGGGAACAGTGAGAAAAATTCATCTAATGAAATCAAAATTGCTCCAACAGTTGCAGTTAAGTCTTGATCTCATTCCCTTTGGTTCCCACTGAATTATTTACATGGACCATGATGATATATTTTTATCTATGGTGTGAATGTGCACTGTGCATTCAGCCTTTTCATCCACCAGAGGCCAAGAGCAATGTAGGACAAGTTCAAAATGAGATGAGAAAGAGATATAAATGCACAAAAAAAAGAGAGAGACACAGGCTGATAATATACAAATCTTATCACACAAATCTTTCTGTCTCTTGCCCTCCTCCAGTAAGTACCGCCCACAGAGCAGCGAGCCACAGACGGATGGCCTCTCGGTTTCGACAACAGCAGATGGCTCTCAGCCAAACGTAAGGAAACTTTGTGACACCCCTCCGCCCGCTCCCCAAGCTCACACTCACAACCTGGCGTACTATGACAACATTATCTGTCAGGTATGCCCCGCCTCTCCTCATGTTTACTCTCCGCTCTCTCTCCTGCCACTCATCTTCCGTTGCATCTACATGTGATTTTGTCCCATCATCATCTGCATTTATGCTCTCCTCTCTCTTTGCCTCTTTTTCCTTATTTTACCTCCATCTGTTTTCCTATGTGTTCATTATATCCTACCCTATGTATGTGATTTGATCTTTGTTTGGGGTTTGTGTGTCTTTCTGACTGGGTGCATGGTCATCTATTCATACTAATTTGCAGAGAGCTGCTCCAGAATACCCAACTACTAACCAAAGCTTACAGTGATAGGCACTGTTATTTCACATTGGGATTTTTATTTAGAGCTGTGTATGTTTGTATGTCTGTGTTTAATGCTCTTCACACTCACCAAACCCCTCAGAGGTCATCAGCAACCAGCAGCTATACCTGGGAATATAAACCCAGAAACCCTTATAACAACTTCCAGGTAAGCGGAGTGGAAATCTCAACATTGCTCGTAGCAGTTTCTCTCCCTGGCTTCGCTTTTAACTTACCTGCTGTGTAACTGCTACATGCCAGATTTTGGGCATTGGCTGCAAACCTCAGTTCCACCAAACCTATCCTGCAACCAATTTTTCTGTAATGTCTGAAGCAGCTGCTTTCCAGTCACACTGCAGGTGAAATGATTAATCACCTGCTGCGAGGCTTCCTGAAACCAGTCGTTCAGAGTTGTAATGTAGTCACTGCTGCGTGAGTAGATAGCGAGTTCCCACATTTGCAGCCTGCCTTATAGTCGCCTTTGCAGCTTCAGGAGAAGCTCAATGAGGAAACCAAGACTCCATTTTGGTTTTACTATTTGCTTCGCCCTTGTGCCCACAAAGCTTTGACAGCCATTTTGGGTCCCTGTGCAGCAGGTTTCTCCTTTTCTACCCAATTCCCTTCCTAGGTGTGTGCATGTACTGCTGCTATTTGGTGAAGTGCATTCTGTAGCGGTGTGTGTGGAAGTGTATGTATACATGAATATAAATGTGTATGCATCAGTGAATTTCTATTGGTATTTCTGTATGTTTGTTTGCAGATTTACGTGTGCCCCTTAGTATTCATCAATCCGTTACCTACCGGCTTGCTAAGCTCATATAACTACTCTACTCAGTGAACAATGGACATTTTTGTTGATGTAGACAGATATAAACAGAGATTAAATATAGAAAACATTTAATCTGTGAGATCAACAGAACAAAGCCATCACGCTCCTATGACTTGAAGCTTTTTGATCTTGTTGTCCCTGGTAGAAAAGGGCCATTTAGCGAGTTGTGTCCAGCAGAAGCCAGTGTGACCGATCGATGGTGCCCTACTTACCGCCTGCTGTGCCTCTGACCTTCAGAAGTCTGTGACATGTCAATCAATGGATAGCTTGAACATTTACAAACTGGCACATGCAGATGTACGCAGACACCCAGTTCCGCACAATAGTCGTGTGGTTGTACAAAGACGGCCTTCAATGTGTGGGATCTGCCTATAAAAATCACACATTTATTATATCATTATCGCTATATCTTACCCAGTGAGGTATTGGTAAGGTAGACATTACCCATATCTAGCTGTGTTACCTAATGTGAACAATATGTAACGTGTTTTTTGTAATATAAGCTCTGATGGCATTTCAGTGCAGTGCATATATAGGTGACTTTCTGTAACTTCCGGATGCTCTAAATGTCAGGGTTAGAGGTTAAAAAGCCCCTGCAGGCACATGGTTTGCAATGCAGTTGTGTTTTTTTTTTTTGCATTTTTTTTATTTCAGAGGTCAGAATGGTATTTTAGCATACAGGTCATGTATCAAGTTCAAGAATTATGTATATAAATATATATATATACACATTTCCATTACTCATTACTGAGCTACATGTTTTTACTTCACATTTTCAATTTTAGTTTTAAGTTAAATTTACCAAAATGTTTATTGACAAAATTTGTCTTGGAATTCAGTATGAGCAATTAACCCACCATGTGCTTTTCATTTCTAACTCCTCTATTAGTCCACACAAGGACTGGACTGCAGAGTGCCTTTTCAAGTACGCATTGAGTACCCAGCTGCTTATTTTCAATGGGAGGCCGTAACACACCGCAGAAGTTCATGATATAATTCTATTCAGGTCCCAGAGCACAGTTAATGGATTTTCCTGTTGAATTAATGCAGTGGCTAATGATTTAGTATGTTATAAAGTGGCGCCTTAAAACAAACTATGAATATACATTATTTTGGACCATTTTGTATTTATGAACATACATTTTGTCACTAGAGATTATACATTCTCTCTCTCTCTCTCTCTCTCTCTCTCTCTCTCTCTCTCTCGCTCTCTCTCTCTCTCTCTCTCTCTCTCTCTCTCTCTCTCTCTCTCTCTCTCTCTCTCTCTCATTTCTTGTCATCTTTCATTCTTATTTAGTTTTTTTAGTAATTACAGATACTCATGCATATTTTCACCTTATTACAATTATTTATACACAACAAGCACCTCTATTATCCCATCAGCTCTTGCCATTTCCTCCATTCAAAACACACTTTGATCTGTTACATACAAAAAAATAGAGGGGGGCAAATCAATTAGAGTAAAATGAATTAAGAACAGTTTCTGATACCTGAATTTACATGTTGGCCAATACTGAGTACCAATCTAATACAATTGCATTAAAAAGAATAACAGCAGTATTCTACTAACCTTGCTTGGATGTGATATGATTAATAACTTTCACATGATGCGTCTTCAAAGGATTAATAAGATTGCTGGTGTTGAAATTGGCCTTTTTACTGGTGGGACTTTGCAGTGTTAAATATTGCCAAACTGATGACATGTCTAACGGCTAACATTATACTATTTACCAGACATCAATTCTTTGCCACTCTAAATCAGTAGTTGCCAGTAGCTGCACAGCACAGCTTGCTGTGTAGGCTATGGTTCTGGAAGAATTGATTTCAATGAAAACTGCCATTATATCAGGATTCGAAAATACTTTAAAGTTTATTTATATATTACATGGTATCATCTCGATCCAGCATTTTAGGAAGCATCAGTATCGGAACAACTCTACTAATAAAAAGCATTAGATGCACAAAAAACAAAGGAGTTTGCACACAGATGTACTTGCAGGTCCACATAAATACACACCCCCAGAAAAGAGAAACAGCAGAACATACTTTGTCCTTTGTGTTCTGCATGTATGCAGGTGTGTTTGTATGTGTGCAGAGGTGTGTATAAAAATTATGTCACTGTCTCCACAGGATGAGCCCCAGAAACAGGCAGACCCGGCAAAGTCCCCGCAACCCCAGGAGGAGGGCTCTATGAACATCCTCAACTCTCACTCCCCCAAACACGAGAACAACCGCCCAACCTCTGTTGTCCACGACCACTGCCACACCCCCAACAACACAGAGGAAAACGCCGAGGTAAACATGCTCCAGAACAACTTGGTATAATGTCACCTCTTGTCAAAGTGTGCTGCTGGAAAATCAGAACAAAATAGTTATTGCACACACAAACAAACAAATTTCCCTTAAAGCTTAACACTGGTTAACATCTTGCTAAGTGTTTAAACAATGTAATCAGGCCTAATGTCAAAAGAAAGCACAACTTGAATTTAAGGCTACAACTTGAGAAGCACAGTAGTCCTGTTTACAGGCCGCCGCTGCCTCCTTTCTTTCCTCTATCTGCCTCTTATGCTGGACTAAAAACTCTGGCTTGGACCAACTAATGACTGACTTTCTTCTCTTCTGATGCCCTGCCTTGGTCTTTGGCCAATGAACTATTGCTCCCTCATTGTCTCCCCTTCTGCTTCCCCAGAAACCCTCTCCTCCCCTCACCTCTGCCTGCCCCCGCCTTACTGTCTCTCTTTGCTCGCATGCATTGGTGTAATCGACAAAAAGTGTCTGAAAACGTAAAACATTTGCAAAAAGAAGTACGTGGAAATTAAGTGAATATGTATTTGCGAAATATTCATGTTTGACATTGCTAATAAGTGGATATGTCTAGATTACATGAGGTCAAAGTATTTGCTTGATGGAGTTGATATCTGATTATATATATATATATATATATATATATACATATATATATCACACACGCTGTGTCTTGGTTTTCAATGTGATTTATAATACTTTAATGTACTTGAGGTTCTTTTGTACTTTTTTGGGTATTCATGGAGGATTATAGTTAACAGTTGTTGGAATAAATCTTTTTAATTTTATCTGGCTTGTCCCTGTGTGTTGCTATGAGCTCTACTTTCTCTCCAGACTTTCTCTTTCTCTGCATGTCTGCTCATGAAACTAACTACTGCCCAACTGCTCCCATGCTAATTATAACTGAATGCACGGCTGACCCTGCTTTTGTGCTACAGTAGGCTGCTCACAGATTACAGCTCACACACAATGGTGACTGGGTGCTCATTCAGCACCACGGACAGCTCTCCTAGATGAATAAAAGCTGCAAGCACTGAAATATTACATTAAATAATCTGCTATTAGTACCCTGTCAGAATATTGGAATTTTAAGCAAGCTTTTTGCCTAAAGCTTCAGCGTAGCCAGCAAAACAGTGAAGAATGTATAAGTTTCTGTCTCTTTTGCATATTAATAAGGAACAGATATGAATGTTAATATATCGATTCAGAGATTACTTTTTGCATCCTTTTTAATTAGACAATATATGTTTTGTTGCACAAATTCCAACTCTACCTTTAATCTATATCACACACTTTGCACACTTTACATTATGTCTAAACCTGGACATATCAGTTCTATCCAAATTCACAATATCACTACTCATCTGTACCATTTTTGCATTCTCAAAACATTTATCATTTCTTGTTGTGTTTTATTTCTCCATGTCTAAACTTAATCATTTGTACCTCTAATATTTCCTGTATGTATGTATGGATTACTAAATGGGCCTGTTATCATTATCTCTTGTTGGAAAGTCACAGGGCTCAGTCAAAAGTAGGGATGTTTTTTTAGTCCCTACTCTGATCCCTACATAATACCGCTCCACAGCTATTGCAGTAAGCCTACATTAAAATTTAAAGCAACTGAAATATGTTTGACAGTGGAGTAGCTCTGCTTTTCTTTTATGGTTTTCTGTATTTTTTTTAGTATGCTATTGTATTTCTTATAATTGTATAAAGGTGTAGCAGTGATCCACTGTTTAATATCCAGCATGAACAAAATACGGACACCCAGGACCAGTTAGGGTTATGATTAAGCTCCAATGTCTGTATTCAGGGCCCACATTGCCTCATAATCCTTCCATGCCCGCATATCTGTCTGTCTGCATTTAATTATTTTTACTTTTATTTTTTATGTCCCTACATTCTTGCATCTTCTCTACTTGACGTATTCCCATATCAGGATGGAGTCACTATTGGCCTAGAAGTGCTCCTCCCCAAAGAGGCCAAGCTCCACTCAGAGACCAACCCCCTTCAATATGACGTCTTCCTCTACAAGGTTGCCAACAATGGAGACTCCACCTCTCCCAGCCACACCCCTCCCACTTACACCTCCAACTCGCACTCTTCCTCCCATCACATACCCAAGTCACCCAAATCACCCAGAACACCCAGAACACCTAAGACACCCAAGACACCCAAGACACCCAAGTCGCCAAAGGTGCAAAAATCACCCAGATCACCCAGACACATCCAAGATCATCCAGCCAGTCTCCGTGAACCGCTGTCTGGGAGGCACTCATCACCTGGCCGTCACCCCTCACCTGGCCATCACCCCTCACCTGGCCATCACCCCTCACCTGGCCATCATCCCTCACCTGGGCGCCACCCATCACCCAGTCGTCAGTCCGCACCCGGGGGCTATTGTGCCCCCGCCTATCATCCATCCTCCCACCACCCTCCCTCCCAGTACCAATGTCTGCCCACCTCCTCCTCCACTCCGCCCCAGCTACGCAAGCCCCGAGGTCGGTCGCAGGCTCCAGGCTCAGAGCACTCTTGGACGGAGAGAGAGTACCAGAGTGGACACATTCGTCCATCCCCCTCCTCTCCTCACCTCACCCAACCTCCTCCATCGCCCTCAAGGGTGAAGTACAGCCCGATCAGCACCCGATCCCTGCCACCACTCTGCTGACCTGGCCTCCACCCAGCCCAGCATCCATACAATCAATCGCGCAAAGTTCTGTCATAATTCTAATCTATTCAGTGATTTGTCTATCATGGCTCTAACTCCTTTTACTAGTGGTTTATAGAATATCTACCCATCCATCCATCCATAATCCACCTTACCTCCCCAAATTTATACCCAGAGGTTGAATGGAGCACCTGACCTTTATCCATGGAGCCAGCAAACGAGAACTGGGACAACTCTGCATCCACCATACTCCCTCACACTCAGACATAGATGCACCAAATGTCACTGCAGCCAAATATTCACAATTTCCTAGAAATAACAACCCTATAAAGCTCAGGTCAATGCTCACATAAGCACAAAATGAACCACTACACGTGAACACACTTACTTAGCATGGTGCCAACGTCAGTGACTGCTGAGGATTTTGTTCATGAAGGTTTTATAGAAGTTTACTACAGTAATCGTAGTGTTATCATTGGTTTATAAATCTTTTGCTATTCAGTGTGTACGATTATTTCATGTTTTCACAGGCTTTTTGGTATGTTTATCATGTAATCCTCAATAAATCAATAATATAACCAAACATGTGCAGTATTGTGTTCTGAAGATGGAGCGCTGAGAGGAACAAAACCTAAAGGCCCAAAGACCTGAAGAAACTAAGTAACGGAAAGAACAGAGTCAGAGGATTTAAGTGTTGCTCAGCTGCATGTTAAAGAAAGACGAGGAGCTCTGCTGCCCCTTTGTGGGCAAAGCATACATTGCAACATGACAAAAAGGCTTAAAATGATCATTTAAAAAAGACGGCTTCACAATTTTTCCAATTCTTTATTAAAGCAACAGTCAGGTGCCCAATTGAACATTGTAACAGGTTTTTCTTGCTGTAATCATTCCTCCTCTTCATACTGACCATTAGAGGATCCCTTCATAATGCACTTACAAGTGATGGGAGGCCAAAATCCACAGTCCTCCTCATGTACAAAAAAGTATTTAAAAGTTTATCTGAATATGATATGAAAATATGATGTGAAATGAAGGTTCAGCCATCCACATTAGTCCAAATTTTCAACATTAGTCTTTTTAGTGTTAAAGGCCCTCTTTGTGTTACTATACTTCCACTGCAGCTCAACGAGGAAACACAATGAGGGAATTTGATCAAACAAAGATTCTAAATGTGGCAGATATCAAATTTTCGACTAACTCAGACTCAGACTAACTCACATAACTCTCAAATAAACACTTATGTATATTTGCAAAACATGTGTCTGGATGGATTTTTCCAAACATCACTTACATTGAAAGCACATTTGAAAGGGGATCTTTTAATAGCCAGTATGATTACAGTGAGTAAAACCTCTCTCTCTGTGTTCAAATGGGCACCTGACTGTTCAAAACTATACATTTGTGAAGCTATCTTTTAAGTAACATGTAAAAACATAAATCACAGGAATAAAATCACTTAGTGGTTAGGATAACTGCAGCCTTCTAAAATGCCTTAAATTGCCAGTATTATTTTTTCTGGCAAAAATAATTATTTGTAAGCTGACTTATTAGATAAATGAAATACAATTTCAAAGAAAAGTCTTCCACATTGTAAATAAACTCCATAATAATTACTGAAACAGTCTATGTGCTAAGGCAGGCATGTCCAAATTTTTCCATAAAGGGTCATGTGCCTGCCAATCAAGAGTACACAATTTGATCAATCAACTGTCTGAAGACTGAGATCAGTTAATCACATAACTGATTGGTTGGAATGAAAACTTCCATCCACATGGCCCTTTATGGAGTAGTTTGGATATTCCTGTGCTAAGCCAACATTAGCTGAAGCCATAGGAAGCATATGCAATAAGCTACCACATGGTCGTCATGTGCAATAAGCTAGCACATGGTCATCATGTGATGGCTATAAAACAAAAAATAGAAATTAACAAATGGATTTTAGAAATGTTCAGTATCAAAGTTAATGATAACTTACAGCTATGACCAGTGGTGTGCACAAGGGGGGGGGCCCAATTGTGTGCTAAGGTGCCCTCTTGGGAACCAAAACGCGTGCTAAGGTGCCCTCTTGGGGGCCAAAACGCATGCTAAGGTGTCCTCTTGGGAGCCAAAATGTGTGCTAAGGTGCCCTCTTGGGAGCCAAAACGCATGCTAAGCTTCCCTCCTGGTTGGCAAAACACACTGAACTGTCCTCTTGGGAGCCAAAATGTGTGCTACGGTGCCCTCCTGGTTGGCAAAACACACGAAACTGCCCTCTTGGGTGGCAAAAACACGCACTAAAGTGCCCTCTTCACTGGCGAGAACGTGCTGTATATGGTTTTCTTTTCGCCCCTGCCCTTCAAAAAGTCTGTGCACGCCACTGGCTATGACAGTCAACCACACAGTGAGGTAGGAGAGCAGCTGAGGCAACTGACCAATATACACAAGCACTGTCTGATTGGCTCTGTCTAATTACCAATTAAGAGGACATGCAGCACATGCCAATATCATGTTCTTATTACATTTGTTGTGAATAATTTCATCTGGCAGGCTGAACTTCAGCAGAGAAAAACAAACTGACAAAGTTAACAGGCTTGCCTAAAATTGTAAGCTGTAACAGTACTTCGTCTAGTTTGCAGTGGTACCAAAAGTTTAGGACTGTGCGTTTTACTCCATTCAATGTGTTGTGCTGACCTGCTAATTAGCTGTTTAGCCTGTAAATTGATGGTAGCAGTGTGCTTATGTGGGTGTTTGTCTGGTTGCTCATTCAGCAGGTTAAGGTGTTTGTAATTTAGAAAGCTTAACCTAGAGAGCTAAAGGTTATTGTTCAAAGTCTGTGCCTCTTGTGTTGTGCTATGAGGTCCCTGCTTAAAGTGGTTTAAAGTAAAACAATTTGGCTGAACGCCATTGGGGTGCTAATGTGGAATGCATAAAATATACATTTCTCCCTTTTTGGTTCACATTTTTCTTAAAGGACAAATTTACAAAATAAAATGTACAAAGTAGACGTGTTCTGCAGCAGAAAAAACAACAAGACAACAAGACTGATTTTGTTTCTTTCTCATTTACTTCAGACACAAAACGGAGAAGACATTATTACCTTTGAAATGCTGAAATTCTTATTCTACTGGTTTCTCCCTTTCTACCCTTTTTCTTATGTTGTTACTGTATTATTTATAATGTGAGAGCTTCTATCTATAGTGTTGAGCACGTGAGTCTGCTCCTCTCTGGCAGCAGGCACTTCTTTAGGCAATTCAAATTAAACATCTGACATATTTCTCACAATGTGACCTCTGGCACGGTGGCAATAACAGCTGTAGGTTACTGTGGCTCAGCTCTTCTGTTCTGACTGTTTCCAGGATGAAAAGCACTTTCTCATTCCGGATGGATCGAGTGAAGGTCAAGTTATCCTTCCTGCTGTTCTTGTTCATCAGAAATGGGCTGTGTTGACATGAAAAGAGTAACTGACAATTTTGACAAGTCTTTCAGTGACACTCCACACTTCTTAGGAGCTCTCCTGCCCTATTCCACCTGTATGGTGCATACTGTGTGTCCTCAATTTGTCCTCAGTTGTCAGGTTTTTGTTTTTTTTAGCTTTTGAAAGCCCTAGCATTTTTCAACAAGGACATGGAAGAGATAAATGCTCTTAATAAAGTTTCATTTTGGTGTGACCCTGAAACTCAAATTGATTTCACTTATGAAATACCTTTCTGTCCCAAATGTGATCACAGTGATCCATAACTGCAGTAAAGAAAGTGGGATATCTATGTGGTTCTATAGATGACCTGGTTCTTCATCAAATCTATGAACATTAATGAACAGAAAAAATATGACCTGCCTCATTGGCCACAACAAATGGGAGACACCATGATAAGGAAGATTAAAAATATATACATTTAATTAAAACAAAAAAATAAGGCTATGTTATGGAGTGTATAAATCAGTGGTATAAGTAGTATATGTGATGCATGAGCAGAGGATGTGTGAGTGTTGGAAGGTGCATGAAAGCAAAGTAAATAACTAATGCAGCATAACTAAACCAAACCAGAACGGTTGCCTTCAGGGAGAAGCAAAAAGCAGCAGCAGCAGCAAGCAGTCAGAGGAGAAAGAAAGTCTGCCGCAGCCTAGACTTTAATAACCTGGCCACCCCATGAGCCATCAGGTGCTGCAAGTTGCCCCAACAGGCACCTGCAGAGACAAAGAGTGAGGTAAATCACAAGCCCAAACACAGATGACACCAAGGGTCATCATAAGCAACATTTGAAACAGTTGATTCTTGAGGCACACCACACAACTGAGGTGGATCGCCATTGTTCCTCTGTTCATCAGAATGCATACAGTAAAAACTTTGAATCTTTGGAATGCCTAAATATTCTACTTAAACCTCAATACAATAAGCCACCATGTTGTAAATCTTCACAGAACTGCAGTACATTGCATCCACGACAAAGGAAGAACACAAAACTACACAGAAAAAGTAAAAGAGAATAAAATAAATGACAAATGACAAAAGGCTACAAAAGAAGACACAAATGAGAGTTAAAATGAGTAAAATGCTGTTCTTACTGGCCTGATCTCATCAGGCAGATCATTATACAGGGTTATCTGAAACAGAGAGAAGAATCTACATTCCTGCTGCCATGAGATGGATTGACCAGACCTAAAACAAGAGTCCTGCATTCACTCTTAATCCAGAAACATACTGAAGAATTCTCAACGCTCTGTTCCTATTTTCTTTGCAGGGTGTATGTGTAGAGGTTGAACTAAAGGTGATTTATCTGCATGACTTGATTAAAGTGTTGACAGCTGACTAAGGAGAAACCCAAGACTTTTGTCATTTTGCTGAGGTCAGTTATCACAGATTACAGCCAGATGTAGCAATGTTACAGTCTGATAGAACAAAGACTACTTTAAAATAACTTCACTGTGTGTCCCACAGACAAGACAGATAAAATATTTAGAACACGGGGGAGTTTATCCACAAAATATACCAAATGTTCATAAAAAACACGTGGCTGCATTTAACATTTAATACCTTTCGGTTTGTCATCTTCTAACATCAGATCTTTTCTGTCCACAAACACTGTGTTCCTCACCAAAAACTGAATCAGTACTGTGTCTGCACAGCACAACCTTACACATAGCTCTTAAAAGATCATTTTCTCTCCACTTCACTCCTCTGAGATGTTACCTTGTACAACCTCCCTTCCAGTCTGCTGCCCCACTTTTCTGTGCGTTTGTGCAGATCCAGTATGAACCACTGAGAGTCAGTGTTGCCCCACAGTCCAGTCCAGCATGCATTACTACTGTACATACAGATAAGACCCGCTGGCACTTTTGATACCACTGATTTGCATCTTCATTAACATTCACTCTGTGTCAACTAAAAGAATGTGTGCTGATTTAACATGATGCTGTTATAATTGATATTGTTATCATGTAGATATCTGGATTATATCTGATAATCTCAAAGCTTTGCAGAGGAGGAGATGAGAGGCAGGATAGTGCACAGGTGTGTGTATGTGTGTGTGTGTGTGTGTGTGTGTGTGTGTGTGTGTGTGTGTGAGAGAGAGAGAGAGAAAGAGAGAGAGAGAGAGAGAGAGAGAGAGAGAGAAAGAGAGAGAGCATACTATGTGATCTGTGCTGGGTGGACTACATGATATTTCTGCCTATTGTATGTGTACGTGTGTGTGCATGTGTGTGTGTGTTTTGTGTGTGTTGTGTGGGGAAGAAAGGTTTTGTGTGTAAGGCTGTGTGTTAAAGATTGGAGTGTAATGCCTTCTGGCAGCTTGATTACTGCCTCTTTAAGTAAGGCTGTTACTGTTTTGCTGACCCAAAACAGATGTAATTCT